>NC_136059.1:1512680574-1513280574 GCF_964261635.1 Lissotriton helveticus | reverse complement strand
CCTCACAGGTGGTTCCGTAAGGCTTATGTGGCCCTGGGTCATTTCTCTGGGATGGTAGGGTGGCCCTGCGGACATGCTTTCAGTCCACGTACTGTGGGGGGCCAGCAACCTCTGATATTTTATTGTACTACATGGCCTGGCATCTGCGAGTCCTCAACCAATGGTGGTATGGGGGACCACACCCTACACACAATGCTCCACTCTGCACAGGTGCGACGCTCCCTGCAGTCTCCCACGAGGATTATTTTCCAGATCGGACGGCAGGCGCTACTGAGGATGGATTGGTGGAATAGGTGGACCCAGGAGACACCTCTTTGGCGCAATGGGCACGTGTCAGTTTGCTGCTCTGCCTGGATTTCGCGATTGGGACAATATTGGGATCTCTACCCTGGGTGATGTTATGCGAGGGCCGGTCTTGAAATCCTTTCAAGATTAACAAAAAGACTTCCATATGCCAAAAACCAATTTCTTTAATATTTACAGTTCCGGCATGCCATTTCCCCTAGCTTGGAGGGGTGAGATGCTGGCAGAGTTCAGTCCGGTGGAGGCTAAGGTGTTTATGGGTGATCTTCAGGATCACAAGGTCTCCAAAAACTACTAGTCCCTAGTTATACATAGCTCCCTTAGATGCTGTAGCGAGAAGGAGCTATGGGAGGGGGATGTATGTCCGATGGAGAAGGAAGACTGGACAAAGGCTCTGGCCTCCCCACTAGGGGCAGCCATCGCCATGAGCTTACAGTTGATCCAGTTCAAATACCTCCATCGTGTATATTATACCAGGGTTAGGCTGTGGAGGGCAGGTCTGGTGACTTCCCCGGTGTGTCTTCAATGTGAGCATGAGGAGGGTACCCTGCTACATACTGTGCGGCACTGCTCCGCATTGGCACGATTCTGGAGGGGGTAAATGCATGCCTCTGAAGTGTTGGGACATTCTCTGATCACAGAAACTGGCACTCCTGCATGTTATGGATGGAATTGGGGCAATATTTAAAGCCATTTTATGCTTCTGGGATTTACCTTCGCTAAAAGGGATATTGCATGGGCCTGGAAGGAGTCGGCAGCGCCCTCAGTCTCTGCATGGAAGAACGGTTGGGACTTCTGTATGGGCTTGAAGAGTCCTCTTTATGGGCAGGGAAGGACCACATAGGCACTTTAAAATTTGGAAGTGCTGGGCGGACTATTGTGGCTTGGAGTTAGAGCCTACTCCGTTGGCCAGGCACCTTGACCTGGTTTAATCTTCTACTAGTGTGACGCAGAAAAGTTGCTTCTTGGGTGATGACAAATCATGATTGTATAAATGGAGCTTTTGCTTTGTTGCTCTGGAGTGGACGTCAGTGTGATGGGGTGGATTAGTGGGGTTATAGGCATTTTGTTAATATTTCATTGGTATTGCTTTTCACATTTTCCTGTATACACATGAAAATAGTCAGTCAAAATGTAGGTTAATGCTGCAGAAGTTTCTGGGGTACAGAGCTCTGCTTTATATGCGTTATTTGACACATAAAATGTGTTTAAAAAAATGTGCAGAGTCCCAAGGCCAACAAAAACAAATTCAGCAAAACAGGAGGGTGAGGACAAGGTTAGGGGGATGAGCCTGCAGAAAGAGTCCCATCCAACACTTGTGTTCAAAACTATAGACCTGAGTTGGTTATGGCGATAAGCTTTACACGCAATTGGTGCAAAAGAAAACATACCATAATATTGGTTTGGTCAACTTATTATAAAACATGACAGGCAGTTGGCCTATCAAACTGTGAAAAGCATTTATTAAAGCAAGTAAGCCTTTAACAGTTGGCTGTAAGTACTGTAGTAGGCAGGGGTTTTGGTTTTGGCCGCCCACTCGGAAAAACCCTGGTGGTTCTCACTGTGATTATTTTTCTTGGGTACAATTGAGAGAGGCTGTATATTATTTTTATCTACATTTACAATTTTATAACCGTATGTATGATGGATGACTTAAGTGATCAAGTGCCTTCTAATTTAAGAACCGAGCATGCAAATTATGCTGGGTGTATACTGTTATGAGAACCAGTTATGATCAACCAAACTAAATTGCTTCAACATTCCCCAGTAACAGTTAAGACCAAAGCAAGAGTGAGTCATACCAGTTTATAGCACTTTCCTAAAGAAGTGTCCTAGTATCTGTGGTGTCAAACACCCCTGTTCTGCAAATGAAAAAGCAATTCAGACAGATTTGAGAGACTTTCAACCCTTTAATGCTGTGTGATAGTTTTTCAACTATTTCAAATCCAGCAATCATATGGCAATGCATTTCAGCCACTGTCAAATAGTTTGGGAGCTGTTGATCTGCTCCGTCTTCTTTCCCTATAGATCCACAGCCAATTTTTAATATTCTCAATATCAGGGAACCAATGAAAACAGACTCCACAAGAAGTTTACCAAGTCACCATCCATCTTAAAGTCCTCGGGAGCTGGATACACCACATTTTCCCTCAAGGATCTACATTGATTCAATGGGTGGATGATCTGTTAGTGGCGTCAGCCTCCTTTGAACAATGCAAGACAGACTTCCTGTACCTCCTTACTACATTAGCCAAGAAGGGAAACAAAGCTTCTAAAGAGATTACCAGTGTTCACAATCTAGGTCATAACATCTCAGAGGGGAGGAACCGGTCTGCTGAACAAATTAAAGTCATCTATAAGTAACCAGCTATTGTCCCCCAGATACTCACATTTTTCTGATTGGGGAGGCGATTACTGTAGGGAATGGATATTGGTATAGGCAATGATTGTTATACCCAAGATAACTTAAAGATATCCCACAGCCTTTGCATTGAACAAAAATGTTTATGAAGCATTTGGAATGCCGAAAATAGATTGTGCCTGAGGTTGCCTGGCCGTGTCTCCCCATCTAATACAGAGACAACAGTGCAGCCGTTGGCGCACTTCAGTGATCTGATGAGACGGGAGATCGGCTTCAGTGTCCCCATGCAGTGAAGTATCTTCAAGGATCCGTCGAGCTTCGGTTGGGCAAAGCAGTGATCGAGTGAAGCAGCACTTAGTTCACTGGGTCGGGTGCGATCTCGTTCGGCGCAAGTTGACGGAGTGCCCATCGGCAGCGCTTGCTGCATAGCAGAGCTCCAGTTTCCCTCCTCGTGCACGGATGGCGGACAGAGAGCAACACAAGTCTCAACAAGGCAACCACCATACATGGTGCTCATTAATTTTGGTATCTTTGAGCCCTATAAGTTTGAAGGCACGCTCCAGTTCTCAGCTCTGCCTGGCCCCAATATGGTGACTGCTTAAGTGGTGCTTGCACTCAAATAGAGTCATATCAGTGGGGCACAAGTCCCCGGGGTATGACAGCAACGGTCCAGACCTCATACTCCGCTATACCAGCATGTGGAATGGCTTCCGCCCATCGAAGACTCAACCCGCATCCTGTGTAATTTAGGGAGGTCCATGTTTTGGATCCTCCATCTTGCAATCTCAGACTCCCTGATCGCCTCCAACTGCTGGCCAGTGCCTTGTACTCTCTATTCTGTCCATCGCCTTAATCGATCGCCTCTTGGAATCTCCTCCACCCCTCTTTTCAGGTATTGTCACTGTGAGGCACCCTTTTGCCCCCTCCTTCGGTCTGGTTCTCTTTCTAATGCGACCTAACGCAGTGAGGGAGTCCAGCCCTGGATGTTGCGGATCTTCTGGACCCTTGCCTGCTTGGTGACCCCCCCCCTACTTTGACTCTGGTGTTTTCCCCGGACGTACTACCCTCCATAGCCAGAGGGCTGGTCTACTACTGGTCTACCAGGTTACCGTGTAACTGATGTGACTTGCAACTCTCCCCCCCACTTCCCTCCTTCCTCTCCTGGGGACTAGTTTCTCCTTTATTGGACTTTGCAACTGTAACCTTGTGCCCTTTAACAAAGCACTCCTTTTCCCCTTGTTGGAGAGGGATCCAGCACTTCTACCCTGGAGTCTGAGACCCCTCAGAGAGTACGCAGCATCAAGGGAGCCACACACAGCGGAGGTGTGGGTATGGTGCCCCTTGCCAAAGCACTCCCTCTCCCCTTGTTGGGGAAGGATCCAGTATGTATGCACTGGAGTCAGACCCCTCAGTCCACAGCGTAAAGGGAGCCCCACTCAACGGATGTGTGGGATTGACACCATTTCCACTGGGTTCACAGCACACAGACGTTGGACACTGTTCTTACTCAGCTCCCGATAGTTTTTCACCCTCCCCCCACCTTTCCCCTTGCCTGCTTTTTCCCTTACGTATAGGTTTTTTAATTGCATGCTCTGAAACTAACTTTGTAATTCGCAACTATGGTCTGAAACTCCTGTAAAGCGCTCAGATACCTCCGGGTCTAGCCAGCGCTATATGAAACTTTTCAAATAAAAAATAATAAAGCATTTTCTGCCAGATTATAATAATCAGATTACTTTCTAATGTTATGAAACGGACACATTCATGTTAGGGGTGCTGGTGCAAGATCAGAGCTCCAAAGTAAGCTGGTGCCCAACACTTCACTGCCCTCAATATAGTGAAGAAGGACTTCTGCCTTGTTTGAGCTGCACCCATCTGGAAGCAATTGAAAACATGGTCCTCCGCTCCCTCACAAATGTTCTACCCCCACTATTGCTCATCTTCTGCTGAGCACTAAACCCAACATTTGCCCATGGCAATTCTGTCCTAGTACGATATTTAGCTGTCTTTCCACATCACCATAATCTTGTGTCCAGTCTTAAACCCTTCTCACTACTCTGCCAAGTGCTCTGAGCTACAAAATTGCCTCAGTTACCCATCGGACAAAGGCCAATATTGATATCTGGTGCATTAATATTAAGTTATGATTACATAATGTTGATTGATCATGTCTCTAACTACTCTCGCTCATTGGTAGCCAGTTACACCATATATATGCTGGGTGAATATGTTGAAATTAGATATTTGCCTCCAGTACATTCTGTTTACGTTGCTGAATTGGTTGCCTAATGCTTGTATTGTTACTTCTTGGAATTGGGTTACGGCATTCAATAATTCTAAATACGCCTTTGGAGTAGCCCTGATGTTGGACTCCTCTAGATATAACAGGGTTTTCGTCATATCAGTCGGCACCCTGATCAAAACGGATACTGTGTTAAAGTAGTGCTTGAAGTTCTTATCAAAACTCAGTTGTAAAATGTGCTGCACGTCATTCGACCCAGGATCAAAGACCTAGGAGAAACTTGCTGACCAAAGTGCCAAAAGGCTGCCTCATAACCAAGCTCTAAAGATCACTGTTTAAGAAACTTAACTCCCGTCCAACCAAAAAGATTTGTCTGAATTACAGGAGTGTGCTCCTGAACAGGCTTGGAAGAAACATTTAAAAAAGGTACCTATTGAGTGGAGGGACAGCACCAGGAGTGGCTGCTATGAAAAAATTCACCTGCCTCGTCCGACAGCACCATTGTACCACCCATGTCTGCAGTTTTGGTATGATCCGTGCCAAGTAGCTAAGGGTTTGCTCCGCTTGTCCTTTTGTTGCCCAACAGTATTGCCTCTTGTGTGCAACTGTCAAGTCCACAATATCAATAATGAAGTAAAAACCAACCTGCTATCCACCAAACCCCTTATGGCCACTTCACCAGCCAGATAGACTTCATCCAAATGCCTAAACATTGTTCCTATCAATACGTTCTAGTCTGTTTTTGGACCAGATCGGAATTCTAATGTGAAAACCAATAGTAGGTCAGAGATGCAAATATAGGGATGCTTTCTCAAGTTTTCAAAGGCTACATCGATAATGCTTTTGTGTTTCTTTAATATTGGCAATCCAAATCAGTGATTGCCGATAATCGAGTAGTGATCAGTTTTAGGATGCGAGTCACAGTTCACAACCCCTCCCACAGATTAACGGTTTCTGGAAAACAATTTTTTTTTTTTTTTTTTTTTAGAGGATTGCGATCACCACTTTATAAACAGTGCTTTAAGATCCCAGATCGCAATCAGGAACAGATAAAATAGTTAATTTTGGCTAGAGCCTTCATAGTAAAATGCCCAACGTGAAGAAAACTCAGATTTTGTTTCAAGAGAGAAGTGAAAGATCCTTAAAGAATTAACATAGCACAGTGTTTCTAAAAAGTCTAATTATCAGCAACAGTAGTATAAGTAACTGCAGCATGTGTTAATACATTGTCAAGTTGCTAGGCGATCTGCCTTTGAACCTCCTTTTGGGAGGTTGTAAATCATTGCCCATTGATACATAGTCCGTTATAAAGTGACTTTTGATTTTTGACTTCTAGACTGCTGTAACCTCTATCAATATTTTAGAAATCTTACTGAGGGGTTTCCAGTAGGGATTCAACTAATATTCCTCCATGATTTGAATTGGATAGGACCACTGCCGATTACCAATATTGGTGAGAACTTTGGATTCTTAATTGTTTGAGAATTGTTGACTGCCTATTGTTTGATAACATCTTAGGCTTTCCCTTCAAGCTCTACCTCCTCATATATACATATATATCTTTCCGCCTTTCTCGAACTTGGAACTAGTATTAAAATTTAATGTGGCTCTATAACTAGCCTGATATTTTTGGTTCTTTGTGAGGATTTCCTTCCCCTTTTCCTCCCCCCCCCCTTGTTCATCCAATTTCCCCTTACATTTTTTACTATATTTCTACTTCTTAACGAATATTTATGTATATATTTTTCTTTTATATATGAAGTCTTAACATGAAAAAATGTATTTAGGTATAGAAGTGTAAACGTATTACGTCATTTGTGATACGTTGAACTTTGTTTTACTGAGGATTTGAACATGTTGTGGTATTTTCTATATTGGTCATTTATACCTGCGTTCTATAGTAGGGTTTGGCTCATATTTCGGATTTCACAGCACTAGGTTTTCAATAGTGTGGTGTCAAGGATTTGCTTCAAATATATGTTGTATATGCATTTTTTATATCTATGTTTATATATTTGTTATGTGCTTGGTGCTATCTGTACTTCCACATGTGATGTAGTTTTGAGTATTTGTGGTTTTGGTCATATGTACTTGTGTATATTTATGTGGTTTCTTGTGTCAATTGTTTCAGCCCTGAAGAAGTCATTTTGTAAAGAACGAAACACGTTGGCTGATGTCTTACTGCATGCTTTATTATAAAGAATAAAAGAAACATAAAGGACTTCCTTATTAACGGTTGGACTCCTTTCCTTGTGCACCTTCCATTTTCTTAAAATGTCTCGTCTGGATTCCAGTGGAGCCCAATTGCGGCGGACTTCAGAAGTGTAATGCACAGGAGATGTACATTCATTGAACGGAGATTGAGGTGTTGTACCCAGTGTGAGCCATAGTTTTTGGAGTTTATGTACATGTGTTAATACATTGTTCCTATTATTGAACCTTTATTTTAGTGGGTGTTTTGACAGTGGTTTACAGTGCATTTTAAAGCAGCCTTTGTGTTTAATTAAAATCTCAGGCTGGAAATGTCAGGTAACATGCCTCAGCTTTAACTCGGTGCAGAACTCAAGATGGCATCAAGTCCTCAGGCTTGATAGCTGGTAGCCTGGATTGGTTACATCTGCAGGTAATACCCACCAGTGGACTCCTGATTGAGTGAATTTCCACTCAAACCACAGGATTAGTTTACTGTTATTTTTGCTCATTTCACATCAGTGCTTTTGATTACACACACTTTATGGTATTATACACAAGGTCTCAAGAAGAGCGCCACGCCTCTTATAAAATGGACCAGGCTGAAACATGACTAGCTATTTTTCACTCTATGCCTGGTTGAATTCCCTTCTGTCATAGCTTGGTTTTTAATCCTGGCCCAGGGGTGCCCTAATGAAGTCTTTTACACACCCTGACGTTAGTTTAGCTTCACATCCAATTTTGCTTTGCCCCTCGCCACACCCTGCTCACCTAAGGTTTAGTATTCCTCTTTCAATCAAATAAAAAATCCTTGTGCTCCATCTCAGAGAGGGGGTTGTAGCCTGCATTATGATTAGGTCCATAATTCGAAGAGGTTACCCTGTGATAAAGCATGCCACCTTTGGGTGGGTGAGGGAAACCGTCCTTTCAAAGGGAGAATCCTTTAGCACTCAGTCATATGATGTAGACCCCAGGGGTCTTAGTGTCTATTTAGAACTACTTGCCAAGCCTTCAACTACCCTTTTATGGCACAAGTCACCCCAAAGATAAACTCGAAGGGCATGGTGCAGTGTAAATAATTATTTCCTCCATCCAATGTACTTTTTCAGCCAGACCTTTGACTTTGGTAGCCGCCTGCACTCCATCGCAGTCAGCTTAAACTTTGAATTTACCCTGGTGTAACTGACCAGGTGCCCCAAGTTGGCACTTTGAGGAAGCACTACAATTTGATTTAAAATTTAAAAATGCAGCACTCCGGTTCTACTTAATGGATTTTTGTAGCTTTGGTCTTATTTTACTCAAAAATATAAATCTATTTTTCTAACCGTACGTGGAGTATTTGTGGGGTTTTCATATTACTGTGTGTTGCCCAAATACTTCACACATTGACTCTTTAGATAAGCCGGACTGCTCTGTGACAAGCTACCAGAGGGTTAGCTGAAGTCTTTTAGTGGGCATCTAGCTTGCCCAGAGTATTGTGGTGGTTCCAGATTGTACAGGGTGCATACTCCGACAAGGAGAAACCCCATTTCTATCAGAATTGGTGTATGTGCGATAGCTGAGATTTAGGTTTGAGCAACATTTTATAGCCTAAGTTTTGTTTAACTGGCATCACTCATAAGCAGACAATTTTGTGCCACTGACATGAGGCATTCTCAGTACCTGGCAGAAGAGGCTTGATGTCACTGCTTTAAGGACCATTCTAGCTCTAGCCAACAGTTCCACCCAATTATTAGCAATTGTGGTTTTGGCAATAGTATCCGTATACAAAATTGCTTTCATAATAACCAAAACTACAAGGACTTAGTGTGGAAAAGGTCATGGCCCCCAGCACGAAGCATATATGATCAGTCTTGGCATATCAATGTGTACCGCCAAACCAAATTCCACAGTTCATCTAGGATATTTCACCTACTTACTCCATTTAGCCTTGCAATGGCGTGTTATATAAAAGTGTTGTATATTGCTGCCCTTCACACCTTTCCACTTTCAATTCTACAGTTTAAATTCCTCATTTGGTCAGATTGGTACTTTAGACTCAAATTTGAAAAGTAGGTTTACTAGTTAAACAGTCAAAGTACACATAAATGCAAAGTTAAACAACTTTGGCAAAGACAATAGGTCTGCCCTGAACAAGCTGGAGTGCTGGGTATTTTTTTGCACAACAACATGCCACAAAAATAAAAGCAATGTGCTTAAATGTAGCAGTCAAAATCCTATTGTTTTGAACCTTGTTTTAACCAATGTACAGCAACTACATATATCCAAAGTTATTCCCATTGAGTCACATAATAAAATACATAATGGCATTCCTCCAACCCACTGCTATCCACACCACCCAAGCCCCCCCACACCACTTCCCCAGCAGTACCTCCACCACATTCCCCATACCTTCCGATACTTCAGAAGGCCCCTGTTACATTTATAGACATTCTCCAGCTTTAGCGCAGTAAGCCATACTGCAGATCCAATCCCCTTTAGGGTGTGCAGAGTGAGCAGCAATGACATGCAATGTCCCTCTTGTCGATCAACATTCTCAAAGTCACCAGAAGTCTTGTGCCCCTCTGGCCACCTCATTCAATTGGCCAAAATCCCCATCGTAGGGCTGGGCGTCCTCATTCTGCCTAGATTAAGGGTTTATTTGGTATGGATCGTAAACCAATAAAGTTGTAAAACCGATCACTCCTATAGTGTGGAAGGAGGTACACAATTCCACCCCAAATCATAAGCAGCTAGAATTGCTCACTTCACCTTACTAAGCCTGGTGAGACTATAGTAGCAGTACTTCAGTTGGAGAGGTTGTGGTCCTAGATATTTCAAGTACCAGAGGGGCAACCCTCGTTCCAATTAACATCCTCAAGAGGGCTGACAATCTTTTCCGATCTTTCCCACAGTTCTCTAATGGGTCAGGCGTTGATCACAAGTGATGTTTATACTTTTCAAACTCTCTAACCTCCCTGCTTCTAAAAGAACACATTGTAATTTTTGCTTACACAGGACCAAACCCTGGGAATGGTTCTAGCCTTTGGATTCCATGGCGTGGTGCATATGTAGATACCGATAGAACTGAATGCAGTTCGCAGGCCACTGTAATCGGCAAATAATTTAAGTTACCTTCCCACAAGTCTTCCAGCCTCAACATAGATTAGCTCCCAGGAGTAAAAGCCCTTCAACATGCTAAATCCAGTGTCCAGAGCAAAGGTCAAAGCTCACTCCCATCCTATCCAATGTAATGCATAGTGCCAACAGAGTATTTATTGCGTTTCTTGCAGCAGAAGAAATATCTGAACATCCCCCCTGTACCAAAGAAGATTAAAATCAAGCCATTCCACACATTCTAGTTCTGAGCCAAAACTGGGATGGTTTTAACCTGCAAAAAGTCATTTATGGAAACAAGTTGACTAGCCCAGTAATACATTTTGACAACTGTTAACCGCAGTCCCACTTCATACGAAACCAGTACACCCTTTTTAAAAGCGCTACAAGGTTGCTCGTCAACACAAAAGGTAGTAAATGCCAATAGTAGGGGCTGGAAAGCACCTTGCGGTTCATCATATGGATGGTTTTGCAAGTGTAGAGGAGAAGGAAAACCCTTAAGGTACCTATCCAGGTCGTATTAAGGGGGAGAGTTCCATGCCTAGGTCTAATTTAATTTGTTGGAAAAGAATTCTATTCACATCCCAGTCCCACTGTCCTGTTAAGTGCATGTCCAGATAATTAAATTGGCATTTCCCCTCTAGAGATTAACCGGGGTTGGTAGATTGCCATGGTCACCTGACACAGGAACATGCACCGACTTATCCAAGTTTGCACCAAGCCAGACACGTCTCCTTATACTCGTTGGATATGGCTCAGCCTGGGAAGAGACTTCTGGGTCCAGAGCACAAGTTCAATTGTCAGCATATAGTTATTTAAAGTGTCATCCTTCAATGGGCTCCATCTAAATCCACTAAATAGCAGATCTCTACAGGTGCACTCCACAAGTGGCTCAAGCAACAGCACAAAAAGCATTGGCAAGAAGGATCCTCGGTTCCTCTTGCCCTGTCCGACTTTGAAGGGTAAGGAAGGATCCCATTCACCTTCACCTGTGCCCATAGGTCTGTGTATAGGATCTGAACAAATCACATGAAAAGGACCAAAACTCATACCCTTCAATCACTAAAACGCAAGAGGCCAGTGTACTAAGTCGGAGGCAGTTTCCAAGTCTATGAGGACGAAAGCCCAGGTTTCCTTTGTGTGCTCCGGACAGGAGCGCGCAATTTTTAGCTTTCAAAAGCAGAGGTGTGTACTGTGCTTTAATATTAATCCATTTTAATTTGAATATAAAAGACTACAGATCACCTTAAACAACCTATTGGTAAGCACTTTGAGGTTTATGAGGGATATATGTCAGTAAAAGGAACCGCCTGAAGCGGGTTTCCCTAGTTTCAGTAGAGCGGATTATGTTGCTCCCCTTAAATTGTGAAGCAATGCCCCATAGTAAGGGTCTCTTCATACATTGCATAAAGAGGATCTGCCACATGGGATGCCTATTTTTTTAAATCCTCCGGCAGTAGTCCACTAGGGCCTTAAGTTTTCCCTGGTGATAGTATTCAGTGCTTCCAAAATCTCATAGGTCAGGGGCTCATCTAGTCTAACAGTTCACCTCCCGAAGTCTGAGGAGTACCAAGTCATTGCCAATTGGGTTATGCGCCCCAGCCAAAGGCGGTTCCGTGGCTGCATAGAAGGTGCACTATGAGGCAAACTCCTGTGCAATTTGTACGGGTGTTACAACAGTTTGTCCAGCGGAAGTATGACTGCACAGAACTAGTCTCAAATCCATACCCCTATTGGCAAGCCAATAAAGCAAGTTCAACACTTCACTCATGAGCTCACGTTTTATGCTGTGTTTAAGCACAGGCTAATCGGTAGAGCGGAGTAGTTTCTGTATCAATGTTAATTGCATTACCACCAGCCTGTACTGCATATGCTCATTGAGGTCCTCCGTCTGCTAGGTCTCAAAGGTTTAAATATTATTCTCACGAGTTGGGGTGTCTTCAACCAGTCTTTTCTTGGCTCCAGCAATATAGCATATTCAGTCCCCAGGTTTCGGCTTGCCCGTTTGGGGGTTACTCTTTTTCCTATCTGGGCCCCAAGCTCTGGAATGCTCTTCCAATTGATCTTAGGAATGGTCATTCTCCGTTAGATTTCCGTGAGCGCTTTAAGACTGCTTTTCCACGACCTGGCTCAATTCCTATTCTTCACAATCGTGCCTGTTGCCCAAGTTACCCTTCCACCACTTGTCCATGGCCGGGAGACCCTGTTGGATATCTGCGCGCTTTCTAAATCCATAAATAATTATTACCAGTCTACAAAGAACAGTTTTAAATGCTACCAAGATTGTTTCTGCGGTGACAGATCCAGTGTTGACAACGCACTCTGTCTGCTGGTGCAGGTGTTCCAATCTCCACCTTTGCTGCTGATAAATATTTATATTCATCCCCACTCAACTAGAAAAATCAATCAAAATTATATTGAGTTTCATAGCATCCCAATGTTCAATTAATCCAGTGCCCCCAATTTGCATGTCTTATTTTAATATGAACCTTTTCCAGGCCATGCCTAGGGATCAAATAATGGACATTGATCACATTTGGCATGTTCCAGCTATTCAAGTCTTTAAACAACTGTCTGATACAACAGGGAAGGAAGCGGCGAGCAACCATAAGCATTTGGGCGTAAGAGTATTGAATGGCCGGGTACCTCGGAACATTCCGGCACAGTCATCACATCACTCTAAAATCCTACGAAGTGATAGATTGCGTATTGTTGTATGTCGATTTAGTTTCCGAATGAATTTCCCGATTCATGCCCTTATATAGGTACAATTTGCATGCCCTTATATAGGCATAGAAAACCAGTCCTTATTTAGGCATAGCCCTGGCTACCCAAATACAGGCATGGCTACTTCCATCCGTTCATCTAAGTCACAACGATTTCTTGGAAAACCAGACTCTTAAGCGTAAGGGACTTCCCCATAGCCTGGATATTGATTTCTCCAAGAAACTCATTATGCATGAACATGTATTCCTTAGGGGTTCATCCATGACGTTCATATGCCCAACTTTTAAGTCAATACAGGCATTCCTAAACACCTTCAAGGTATAAATATACCTTCACTTGCTATAGCAAAGCGCGGTGTGGTTCGGTGCAGTTGGACTACCGACTTGCATGACGCAGCTTGCTACAGCAAGTGCCGAAGGAAGCCAACTCTCCAGCTGACCCACTGACCAGAAGCTGTCATCCTCCTGCCAAGAATCCAGCTCCAGTGTGCGACTCCCCTTGCGAGGTGTTGGGAAATCGATTCCCGTGAAAGATACCAACCTCGCTCATTCTAAAGGTATGGAGCGGATTAGAACCTAGAGAAACCTTTGGCAATTCTTGGCAAAAACTAAACCTATGCTAAAAGACAAACACCTACTTCTTCCCTGGTACTAGACCTAGGTTAGGTACATTGGGCGAGGCATATTTTAGAAGCACCAGTTGAGTATTTTAGCCTGTTATTTATGTATATTTTTATATATGTCATAGCAACAGACCATGCTATTACAGTATTTTATATTACTGGTCTCGCTGTACGCATTATACTTTGCATTCTAACAATTGTAGCAGTTCATATCTCTTGCATGAGAAATAAGACTGTTCAATAGACCCTTTTATTGAAACGCCTGTCTCTATTTCTATGCAACTCTGTAGAAACAAAGCATGCACGATTGACTGAGTGAACTAGTGGTCTATTGTTTCAAAGACTCTGCAGATATGATTCGGTTTTATGGGAAACAAAGTGGTCATGTTTATACGGTTGTCACAAAAAACGAATCCCTTCTTGTTTATTCAAGAGTTTCTAGTGACCTCTGAGTTAGCTGGCACATACAATTAAGTTTGATATACTCGATAGAGACATACAGACCTCAGTCCTATGTCAAATCTACAGTGTAAACTATTCCAATGCGCAGGGCCTATTGGGAATATAGGAACTACACTACATCATAAGTGTCGCTTCCTCTATATCATATGGTTACCAGCTATGGTTTGGTAATAGGTTGGAAAGCAACCATCAGCCGCAAATGATGAGTTTCAATTTATATATTACATTATACAAACAGTCTGCTCCAGAAGTAGGCTACGCCTCTGTGCAAAATAACAAAAAACTACAGTGGTTGGCAAGATCAACCTCAAGCTAGAGATCTGTGGGAAAAACTACAAGATGCAACCCTAAAATCCCTGACCCATTGGGAACAATTCTCAATGCTCCTATTCGAGGAAAACACCACCCAACAAACCTCCAGAACATTAGTGAAATCTTTTTCAAGAAAAATCTTAGTGCAACTTACACTAGCCAAGAAGAAATTGAACCATGCTCAGAGTATGGAGAATCAACCTGTCCTAAAGCGTCTGGAGTGCGACTTTACCAAAACTAAGGATGCTACACAGAAAAGCAGTAAAGTCCAAATGAAAATAGTTTGACCAATACTGTTGTAAAATTCGCCATGCTGCCAAATGAAAATATTCAAGAGAATTTTGAAAGTTAGTTAACTAATCTACCAGCTGGAAATCCCAATGCTCTACATCAAATATCTCAGACAAAACCTGGAGTAAAAACCTGGGTGACATGTACGGTCACTAACATTAAAAAGAGCCAGCCAAAATAATACCAGGGAAGACATCCAAAGGGTGATCCATCCATTCTAGAACAGTGGAAATGATCATAGTAACAGCCATTGGGAAGGGGCCCTGGGCTGAATGGTCTCCCTTAAGCACTTCATAAGGAAAACCCGCAATTCTGGGTGGAGAATCTAACAACTTTATTTGATCACATCCTGGTGAGAAAAGACGTTCTTGATAACTGGAGGGGATCGATTCTGGCCCTTATGGCTGTGAGGCCAAGTTTTTCGCCAAATGTCTACTGTCAGATCTCACTGCCTGGTGGGAAGTGCAGAAGAACATCCTCTGGGTTAAGTTACCAAATGGTGAGTTTCTGGACAAGTACGGTTGGGCCAAGGCACAACAATTTTGGAAAAAAATACCAACAATGAATCACCTAAAAAAAGGCTGTCTAGGTCCCTCTTTTTCAATTTGTATCTTGTTGCTATTTCTCCTGGTTTGAACCACATTAACTCGCCCACTCCGTCTGTCACCAGCTTTAAGGTTTCCCATCTTTGGTACGTTGACTATATTATCATGCTTAGCTACACAAGATGGGGCTTCAGCGGTAAATTAGCAAAACTGCTCAGTATGCTTCGTCCCACGGGTTAAGTTAACTATAGTAAAACAAACTATGCTAGTGACAAAGGGCATAGCACACTGCCCAACATTCTTTATAGAAGGTATCGGGCTGGAGTCAGTACAAGAGTACAACTACTTGGGGGGGTAATATTAGACGTGAGGGGTACGTTTAAGAACCAGTGTGCTGCGATTAAAAGAAGGAATACTTCTTTAATCTCAGTGTTGGCTTCCCTGAGGAATGCCTTAAAGGGCCTATCACTTAAGCCATTACTACAAGTTATGACAGCCAAACATGTTCCATCACTGACATATGGTGCAGAGAGTTTGAGAGGGAAAGCCAATAAAACGATTGATAATCTCATGGTAGGGTCCTATCGTTGCCCGTTTAATCTCCCACAACAGGCTTCTCCGGCTCAAATCCAACTAGACTTTGGCCTTAAACAATATCTAATTAGTTTAGGGGCGTATTTGAAATGTTGTCATAAACTAAAATAACTCCACTCTGTCAGTCGTTTGGGAGGCTATAAGCGGCCGAACAAATAAGGCTGCTCATTAATATTTTAAGTTGACCATATCCACTTTTAATGCAGAACAATTATTGGCCCTACCCCTCACCTTGCATTTAACAGTTATGAATGGAAGTAGTAAGTGTCAACACTGTTGGACAGAGGTGCTAGTGAAAAGTTCCCATGCGTGGATGGTAATTGCAACATATGGCCAACCAAAACCCCAGAATTATCTGGGGGGTCTAAACGGACCAAATGCAATCTAAAGCTCTTAAGACTCCAGCTTGGCTATTTTCAAATTTGTAGTCTCCTTCAGCGTGGAAAAGGAAGAGTAAAACATTGTCATGTCGCCTCTGCAATTACAACAGAAAAGACATTTGTCACATAGTTTGTAGCTGAACGTAGAAGCCTGCCAACACAGGATTTCAATCAATATGCAATGTGTTGCTGCCGTCAAGCTGTAATAGCAGATTGGCAGGGAGAAGCTTTACAATTTACTGGAAGATTCTTAGTTGATTTTTGCAGTGGGTAAGCTAGCTAAATCTGCACAGTAATGCTTTTTGCTCCACACTATTTTATCAATTTAGGAACGAACCACTAGAAAGATCAAAGCTAGTTGTGCTGGCTCACTTCTGTATGAGCATCCAGAGCAGTGTGAACAATAAGGGCTTAGTAACTGTTAAAGCTGAGAAGTTTATAAAAGGCATATTGCACTTTAAAATCCTTATGTTGTAAGCTCACTTCATCTAATGCTGGTACCCAATAAAAAAGCTTGTGAGATTCCCAGTAGGCAATACCATGGTAATTCATTTTATTTCCCCTTTGACTGGGATTGTGTGTAGCAGGATTAATAACTTGGAGGGAATAGGGAACCCTAGATACAGCGAAAATAGTAGGTGGAACAGCTTTGTCACTTTGACAGTATGTTCTTAGGTGGTTTTAAATCTGGGAATAACCTCAATTTGTAAACTTGTGCTGTTTATAAAGTTATTTTGTGATACGTATGAAATATGATGTGTAACATTGTACGTTTTTATTAACGTAACAAGAAATTCTAGTGAAGTGGGCAGGTTTTTGCTCGCTGAAGGTACAGTTAATGGATGGATGTTTGCCCGTGTATATACGCTGCCCACTCAAGTAAATGCATTTTCAGAGCTATCAGATTTTTCTCCAAACTCTGGTGGGTGGTGACTTGCAGTTAGACACCACCATTGACACAAGAGGACTCTTCAGTGGACTACACACCTCACTTTACACATGTGTGCTAGATCACTTGTGTTATCTGATATCAGCAGACTCCTGCACCCTAAGAGTAGGGAGAATACATACTGTTTGGCCTCCTCTCGAATAGACCATTTCTTAACCGGGGGGGGGGGGGGGGGGGGGGGAAGGGGCGCATCGTGGCACCTACTCGCATCCCCGCCGGAACGCCTAAAAAGTATACAACGTGACATTAGGAACGTATGTACCATCAACGCATGCTTTATTAGTAGCAGCGTTCACTTTATTCATTAATTTCTACACTTTATTATGGTCAATTTCCAAATTAGGAACGTTAGGAGTGGCAAACACAGGGCTGGTCCCTGTGTGGTCCCGAGGAAGAACTTGGGGTAGCTCGAAACATGTTGATCTCAGACTGTGGTCCAGCTCATAATAGTTAGGTCCCTCAGTGTAACCTTTTTAGACATACCAACCTAGGAGCTAGAATAAAATTTGTTAAGGCCCACTAGCAAGGTATTTTTAATCACTTTCCATCCACTCCCCCACAATTTGCACTACACATAGTCTAACTACAAGTGCTCCTACGTAACTCCGCAAGTTGCAGCACGCCTCAGTTTGTAGAGGACTGGGATGGCCCCTATAATGAAGCATGTCACCGTGGGGAAACCCTGGTGAGTGAGGGGACTCAAGAAAAAAAGCTTTTTCTTTCTTCAAGGCTTTTTCATGGACTACATGAGTCAAGAGCCATCAATCTTGGAGCTAGGTCTCTAAACCCAACACCTTGGGTTTTTCTTTTGAAACTACATACCAGGAGGACGACCTAGCTTTTTATTCCTCCAACTCCCCCAATTATGTACTCTGTGGTGGCACTACACCATGAAACTGATTGACTCCTTGCACCTTTAAAAATTGAAGATGCCACCAATATTCAATTTGTATGATTTTGTCTACTATTGATCGCTCCGTGAGGGCCCTTTCTTCCCCTCACCTTCTACCCAGGCACTAAGCTCAACCTTCTGGGTGGGGAAACTGGATAGGCTTCCTCCTTTTCCCTTGACATGTCTATTCCCCAGTTTGCAAAAGCCTCCTTTTCTGCCCACACTTTATCGGCTCAAGCAGTTGTTGCCCAGGTGAACAACATCGGTTCTTCACCCCTCCATGTTGGAGCATTTAAAAAATGTGACAATAGATGTCAGATGACTCAATGTGACTTTACACTGTGTTAAGTTGACATGAGCTTATTAGAAGTTTAAACGCCATTTTCCCTTTCTGCTGCCTTTGCACACGGCACACATTACAAATGTTTAGAGTAAGCATAATGTTTTGCTTCACACGAGAATAATGTTTTTCTATATTAGCAGCTTTGCTTGGTAAGCTTTGTCTAAACAGTGAGTGCCGAGGCATTCAAGGTTATTTCCACACAGTGGTTGTTCGGACTGATCAGCGCACGTTCTAGACACAACATATATATATGCAGCTGCGGTCACCTCTGATTTTGGCGCGTTTAATAATGCACTGCGTAGGCATGATCACACACACTTGGAGAACATTCACATGCAGAGAGCTGGTTCAGAAACTGATGTGATCCATTTCTGCTAGGACCAGAGGTATGGGGCCGCCCATGTAATCCCAAGAGACCTTCTGTAGATTTAAATAACCTACAAGCAAGGGAGGGTGAAATATAGGTATATTCCAAACCAGTTTTATTTAGCATTTTAACATGCTTTCTCACTTTGTATTTTATGGAATAGTAACTATGCTGATAATCTTGTTGCTTAGAATATGTCTGCTTGTATTAGCTAAGATACTGCGCATGAGAACATGGCATTTGAAATAAATATTTCAAACTTGCTTGTGTCTCCTTTTACTCCCGGTTTTGGACTGGTATGAGAGTATAACGAAAGTGTTAATGTGTTCCACATTGCCTGAGGTATACCAACTTCTGGGTTGTCTAATCATTGGGGTTATGGAAGAACCAATGAGACGGATTGCTAGTCTGGTATGGGATTTTGGATACTAAGGTGAGTTTTGGCACACCCTAATTCACTGAGGTTCCAAGTCTCTATGCACAGTTCTGCGTAGGAGCAGAATCCCTGCTACATGGCGCCCATACGATGGTGGTCTTATTACATGACGCTTGAGTAGTACTTCTATCAGTCCTTAGCCCCTTCGCTATTGTTTCCGGTTAACAGTGGTGTTGGACAAACCAACCTATAGTTATACGTCTTTTCAAGCTTGAATCTTTCCTAACAGTTTCCTTTTGATTTACTACCCAGTTGTGCTACTTAGTTTTACATTGTACCGTTTCTTCTCTGTCACTATGGCTAACATTGATATACCGCAACATAGTCGCATTGCGGTTCGCAATCATTTGCAAGCTTATGTTGGTTTGGAGGGCATGGCAGTGATTTTGGTGGCGAGTGCTGAGGTTGCTTGCCCGTTTGAGATTTTCTACTTATGGGTGACATTTCCTGCTGTGGAGGCAGCAACTCCGGTATTTGAGACTTATACTCACACAGCCGTGCCCTTGGAGTATGTTCCTTATAAGACACAGGAGATTCCGATTTCTGCATGGCAGCACCGTGTTTGGTTTAATGGCGCCCTTCCCCACAGTGTAACGGCGATTAGATTGGGTCCTTTGTCCATTCCGGGCGCTTCTTGGCCCGTTTTGGCTGGATTCAACCTGCATCCTCGTGCGGGGCAAGTCCCCGTTGCTGAATTACAGACCCTGTATAACTATTAGTGTTATTCAGGCCCTAGTTCAATATACTACCTGCAATTTTCAGGGCGTGGGTGCTGGTGTTGCGGTCCTTCCAGCTGGACCAAGCGGAATGAAGCTTAGTCCCGTGATGGTCAATGCAGTAATGGGCAAGCGTCCCCAGGATAAGGATAAGCCATGCCTTTTTGGCTTGCCGAGAAATTTGACCAGCTGGAAGCAGTTCTTCCTAATTCGACTCACGTAGAAAAACACCGGATTCTTACAATCAGTTTACCCAAGTACTTGGTACCAGAAGCCGGTGACTGAGTCTTGGGGTAGAATTTTTGCAGCAGTGTACACAAGGTGCTTCAGCACTCCGTCAATGGCTGTCCTTCCGACGGTCATTAAACGTGTTCAGGATGAACACGGACCCGAGACTACGGTTGAATTGGGATTGAGACTCGTTGGCACATTTGACGTGGTTTCCGATAACGCCCTTGTGACATTTTGTTAGCGGAGGCTGACTGGCCCCCACCTTTTGTTCTCGCAGCTCCAAGAGGGGAGGAGATAATCCTCCCTAGTTTCCTGCACACGGTGTCTAAGGAGCATGCGCTGAATTTTGCAGAAGAGTGGGCCAAGGCCCTGGCGCCGGCTCTGTACCGTACGCACTGTGGTTGGGATAATTTTCCCAACACCACGAGATTCCCTTACTGTCAATGCCACGGCCTCAACCTCAATATCCCATCCGGCGTGAAGCGAAGGCTTCCGTTGCGGAAATCCTTGAACAATTAGAATATCAAGGAGTCATGGAAACTTGTGTGTCACCAGTGAATAACCCACTTTTTACAGTGACAAAGCCTGATGGTTCGTACCATTTGGTATTGGATTACCGGCCTTTGAACTCGCATTGCCCACAATTTATCTGGTCTAAGTTCCCAATGGACCAGTTTTACCAGTGGCGGCAAACAAAGCCAATTTAAACGCCTGGCCATGGGCTATAAGAACAGTCCAGGAGTGTTTGCTGCCCGTATTGTTTCTTGGAGAGAGTTGACCCGGATACGTGTTCGTATGTGGATCTCTCACAGACGACGAAATTTGGGCGCATCTGTGTCACATTGACCGCATAACTTGTAACTTTGTGGACTTCGGTTACAAGTTCAACTTTGCAAAGTCCCACATTGCAGAGTACACAGTGTTGTTCCTGGGCTACAAGCTCAACAATGAAGGTTGCGGATTGGCTCCTCACTTCTTGGAGAAATGCACACAGCTGCGCGCTCCTAAAACTCTGAAAAAATTAGCCCTTTGTGGGATTTTTGAATTTCGGCCGTACTTGCATTCCCGAATATGCCCAGCGTATCAAGCCTTTGTATGCTTTGATACAACCTACTTTTACCAAATCATGCTGGCTGCCTGAACATTCAGCCATTTTGCAATCTTTGCAGGCTGATCTTCTAGAATCTAAATTCTTACGGACTTGTGATAGCCACACCAACTGAGGTTCCGTGAATTCTGAACCCGTTTCATAAAGGTCATGGTTTCGTTCCGAATTTGACATTAGCAAACCGTAACTAGTTAGTATGACAAGTATGAGTGTTTTCATCACGTTAGACCGATGGATTCACTGCGTATTTAGGGATTTCGTTCTGAACCCTTGGGTTCCATTTTGTGTATGGCAGCCATTTTGTGGTTGCCCTCACATAGGCAGATGACTACGGCCGAACAAGTCTTTAGCACACGTACATTTTAGATGACTTCTGAATGACCTGAGCGAACTGACCCTCTTGCCTGAAGCCAACCTTGTTAGGCCAGTTCCTTTCCCAGTAGCTGATCAAGATTGAGGCTCAAAGCACAGGACATCGTAAAACTTTATTGCACACAAATATGCCTTATCCTACTCTCACCTGTTTCTGCTCCTTTCTTTATAGTCTATTTACGATGGGGATGTGCCCTTTTTTATTGTGGCCATTAAAGAAAAATGGGGTAGCCCACAAGGTATGGACCTGGGTATACTACGATATAAATAAACAGTGGTCCTAGACCTATTAATCACAGTAATTGACAAAATCAATCCTTGTTTAATCATTTAAACATTCCAGAGCAATTCAGCCGAAACTGCTCCCATTCTAATCAATAGTCTTAAGTGAGAAAACACAAACAAGCCACTACAACCCAAGACAGAGATACAATGTATTTAATTCATAGTCTCATATTTTGAATTCATTTTATACAATAATATTTCAATAAATAAAAGCCAACAGATAGGTTGCCCAAATGGAGCGTGCAAAAAGAGAGTGATCAAAGTGTTAAGTGAATAAGGGAAGAAAGGAAAATGTACAGCAATACATATCACAAATCCAAATTGTTTCTCAATCAATAACGGTGTTCTAGTTTTGCCGTATTGAGTACCTGGCCATATAGAAATTGCTATAGAACTATTACCATCAAGATTTTACAGGGACATTTATGTCCTTAGTGAGCACTGTATTAGGTCAAAGAATGTGGTCCATGGTAAAAAGGGGGGGTGAGCGTCGACGTTTCGACTCTACTTAAGGCCGGCCGGTCATTGAACCTGGGGCATGCGAGTCTTCATCAGGACAAGGAGATGGGCAACCCAGGGGATGTCGATGTCCCTGTAGGGATGTAATGATAAAAGGAATTACCCAATGGTAGTGGCAATAATGATTCAATCAAGGAACAGGGGCGCTAGAGGGCGCACTGCAGCATGGCCGCACTGCCGTGAGGCTCCTGCTGCCCGGAGCCTTCATCCGGTAATTTATCCTGTTTGGCCGTCGCCGATCCCTAATTTGACACCGGAATCTTCCCTGGAGGGCTACGTGCAACACTCGGTCCAACTCCTGGCCCGATTGCTGGTTCCTGGCCGGAGATAGGAGGTCCGGAGTGTTCACCGGCAGGCGCGCTGGGGGACAGACGCTCCGCGACCCGGCGACTCTGAGCACTGTGGGCCGCTGCTTTGCACGTGGGTGGAGGCCTGTTCCCCTCCCCCCTCTGGGACTTTGCGGACCTGTTCGGCTGCTGTGCCGGAGACCCGTGCTCGCTGGCGGAGTGGGCGCAGCGTCGCTATTGTGACCACCCTGAGCAGCGGTGGCGGAGCTGCTGCGGGGGCGCCGATCTCACCCCCGGGGCCGGGACATTGCTGCTGCACGAAAGGGAGTGGCGGGGCATATCTGCCTGCTCGTGCCCCCGTCGTTGGTACTTCCCTGGACACTTGTACACTGCGTGCTGCGACCGGATGCGGACAGTGGCTGAAGGTACGGTCCGGGGGAGGTCGCATTACTGGAGAGCCCTCTTTTGTTCCCTCATTTGGCGCCATAACTGACACGGGGGCTGCTGTGTGGCAGAGCCTGCTGTGCGGGTGCCTGCGACGGAGCGCTGTACTGGCTATTGTGGGGCCGGTCCCATCTACCTGCTCTGCGCACTAGTACCCCCTGGGGTGATTTAGCTGGACCGGCCAGTCTCGGATTGAACAGCACTGATCCTTGTTGACCGGCATAGCAGCTGTGGCCTGCGCATCGCTCCTGTTGCACCCGGTAAGCAGCGCTGCCCTCACCTGTCTCTGCTGTGCTGTGACAGACCACGACCATCTCCTCTCAACCCCCCCTTGCTTGATATTACGGTATTCGCCACCTGCCTCCCTGGATGCAGCTGCGTGGGGTGAACATTGGGATCTACTGGTGAATCTGCATGCCCGCACCACTACTGCGCTCCGTTCCTGGGGTCTTTTTTTTTTACGCTTCCACCTGCCCCACTGATTTGTATGCGGGGACTTGTACCCTGGGATCCCCTCGCCTGTTCTTATTGAGGTGTCCACGACTGTGTGTTTGGTTGACCATGGGCAAGCCGGACAATAAGCAGCCTAAGCTCTCATTTGACTCTGCGGCCTCTAGGAGAGGCGCTCGCTCGGCGCAGGAGGCGGGGAGCTCCCGCTCCCCCCCCCCCACCCACTGCTGATGCCAATACGCAGCCCACTGCCCCGGATTTTCAACAGTTGATGCTAGAGATGCGGCAAGGGTTCGCTACCATTGTGGACAAAGTGGTCAAACTATCCTCGCGCATGGACGCAGTGGTGCAAAAACTTGATGCCCATGAGGAACGCCTGACCACGGCGGAACAGCGCATTTCGGATCACGATGATACTGCGGCCTCTCATACCACTCAATTGGCGAGAATGGACAATATCCTGCGGGTGATAGCCGCCAAGAATGAGGAGTTGGAGGCGAGAAGTCGGCGCAACAACATTCGCATAGTAGGCGTACCGGAGTCGACGAATGTTGGAAAGATGGAAACGTATGTGGAGAGGCTGTTGGTTGGGGCAGTTGGAGCGGAGGCCTTTTCTACCCAGTTCATTGTGGAGCGGGCACACCGCTCGCTTGGACCGCGACCGGCCCCCGGTGCGCCCCCGCGCCCTATCATTGCTCGTCTCCTGAACTATCGGGATCGTGATGCTGCTCTGCGTGCGGCTCGCACTTCCCGCTCACTCTCCTTCGAGGGGGTGGACTTTACCGTATACCCAGACTTCACGCCGATGGTGCAGGAACAGCGACGCAAGTTTTTGGCAGTTAAGAAGAAGCTTAGGGACCTCCAGGTGGACTACGCCTTGCTCTACCCTGCGAAACTAAGGATCACTCATCAGGCGAAGCAGACTTTTTTCACGAATTCAATCAAGGAACAATAAAAAGGGGAAACCTTACGCTTACCCTAAGTTGGAGAACCAACAAAGTATGTATCCTTTTATAATAGTGTGTGCTCCTATAAGAAAATTATACAGTGCGTCTAGACTTAATCCATTCTATAAATAAGTCATCCATCCAACCCATATATATGAGTCATAGTGGATGAAAAATTAATTACCTTAAATGTAGATGCGTCAATCATCCAAATAAGGGGTGGGCACAAACTTCCATATATGTATCAAAGGTGGCAGGAGGTTACCTAAAAGATTACAGGCAACATCAGTCCACTATTCTAGCTCACTTTGTGCTATCCATAGCCTTATTTTGTCACAGTTTTTAACCTTATAGTTTTTTTAATCTTTTGGTACATCCAAAGCTCCTGTCAACACAGTTCAGGTAGCTGTTTTGAGGAAAAGGAAAATCGGAGGGAAACCGTAAATACTTCACTCCACTGAAATTATTTATTAAGACTCAGAGTTAATAACTCAATGAAAAATATAACAGTGCTTACCATTGGGAAGCGTTATCAGAAGTTGCAAGAAGCCAAGCTTGAGTTCTATCTGGACGCAGCCACGAAGCGCTTACATCCCAAACTCCTGTGAGCACAATTCAGGTAGCTGTTTTGATGAAAAAGATTTACGAGGGAAACCATGAGTATTAACTCCCCCAAAACATTGTGTTAAAAATCGGCCAATAACTCGTACCGGGTTTATTAATCCGGAGAGCAATTGAACGGTTCCAGAGCTTACCGTTTAGGCAGCTTTAATCGTTGCAGAGGACAAGGGCTGAGTTACACCAAGACGCAGCATCGAAGCGCTCGCTTCCGCGTCCAAGTTAAAGGGTGGAAACTAACCGCTGGCGAACGTCCTAGAAAGAGGACTAGCTTCCTCGATTTCAAGACCAGTAGGGTTCAATACTAAAAGGTGTTAGAGAGGGGGAACAAAAGGAACTAATGATAAATAAAAGATTTAAGTGCCAGTTCACATTAAATTTAATTCTTCCTCCCTACTGTACACTTGTTGTTACAATTGTCGGCGAATTTCAGCCGCCATTTTCCTTTGGGAAAGTGTTTCCAAGGTTACTGAATGTACGCCTTCTGATATCGATCCTTCTAATAACTGCAGAAGTGTCATGCGAAAAAATTGTACGCAGTAGTATTCGAGGTGGTGGTATTCAAATACTAGCCCTTCCAACTAAATACCAGCATTTGTGTCATGCAAGATCAAGAATTATAAGCAGGCCAGACGAACTAGCAGGGAAGGTCCTTGTTCAGACTCTCGGCACAATATTAAGCTGCCATTTACAAGGTCACCAAACTACACATGTTTATAAGGTGCCCAAACCAGAGATATTTAGAAACACGAATAGGATACCATTAACGTGTGTACATTCAGTAACCTTGGAAACACTTTCCCAAAGGAAAATGGCGGCTGAAATTCGCAGTGGCCTTGTGACTTCTTTTCAAACTATATTTAGTGTGTTCCCGGCCTTTTTTCATTCGATTTTCTCCAGCCTGTTTGGTGGATTTCGCTTAATGCTTGCTCTGGTTGCAGGGGTCCTTCTGCTGTTTTGTTTATTTAAAAATGGATGCACGTCCTGTGTTGCGAGAAGATCTGTTACGACTGTTGCTGCTCCGCAACCGTATGCTTGAATATTATGGAGCGGTGCCTCTTGCTACATTGAGTGCAGTTTATGGATTATCGTTTCGATTTTCCTTCTTTACATGCGTCCAGTCTGTCTTTCATTGCCTGAGTTGCGATTTTGACTGGGCCCTGGATTTGTGTCTCTGCAATACAGTGTCTCCCAATGCGGATTATGATCAGCTTATGAGCCCCTTAGTTGGTCATGAATTGCTTTGTTCCAGCGGAGGGAATACAGCCTTTGCAGCGATGCATTGAGTCCTGGGACATTGGAATGTTTTCGCAGCGGCGCAAGATTTCTTGGCACGCAGCTTCATGGAAGAAACACAAAGTTGCCCTCTGATGGTGCTAGAGGCTCTGGTAATTGAGGAATATGTATGTTCCTTCCCTTTGCTAAATTGGATGGCTGAAAGATGAGAACAGTGACTTCCTATTTGAGGCTGTTGCGACATACTTTGCATATGCATTGTTGGATTGAGATGTGTTATCGCTTCTCTCTTACATGACAAAGGTCACATGTTGGACATCGGATGTTTTTATTTTTTCACATCTTAATTTTTTTGCACCCAGACCTATTGACTTACCTATGCCCGGGTATAAAATTGCTTGATTTAAAGTACTTTTTTTGGTTTGGTTCAGATTTTTCACTGTGGCAATTTGAACTTTGTTCTGACTGTCGTTCTTGAACTCTGCTTTCCAAAATTGCCCCTTTTTCTTATCCGTGCTCGGATCAAGGGAGGGTGTCATGGGGATGAGCCTTGCCTTTACATTGTGTTAAGTTGACATGAGCTTATCAGAAGTTTAAACGCCATTTTCCCTTTCTGCTGCCTTTGCACACGGCACACATTATTAATGTTTAGAGTTAGCAGAATCTTGCTTCACACAAGAATATGTTTTTCTATATTCGCAGCCTTGCTTGGTAAGCTTTGTCTGAACAGTGATTGCCGAGGCCTTCAAGGTTATTTCAACACAGTGGTTGTTCGAACTGATCAGCGCACGTTCTAGACAACATATATGCAGCTGTGGCCACCTGATTTTGGAGCGTTAATGCACTGCGTAGGCATGATCACACACAATGAGAACATTTGCATGCAGAGAGCTGGTGCAGAAACTGATGTGATCCATTTCTGCTAGGACCAGAGGTATGGGGCTGCCCTTGTAATACCAAGAGACCTTCTGTAGATATAAAATAACCTACTAGCAAGGGAGGGTGACCAATAGGTATATTCTAAACCGGTTTCATTTAGCATTGTAACATGCTTTCTCCCTTTGCATTTTATGGAATAGTAACTATGCTGATAATCTTGTTGCTTATAAAATGTCTGCTTTTATTAGCTAATACTGTACATGAGAAAACGGCAGAAATAAATATTTCAAACTTGCTCGGCTCTTTTTACTCCCTGTTTTGGACTGGTATGAGAGCATAACGAAAGAGTTCATGTGTTCCACATTGCCTGAGGTATTTCAAGTTCCATGTTCAATCAATCAATCAATCAGGTCATTTGTAGAGCGCACTACTCACCCGTAGGGTCTCAAGGCGCTGGGGGGGGGGGTGCCGCTACTGCTCGAACAGCCAGGTCTTGAGCTTCTTCCTGAAGGAGAGGTGGTCTTGGGTCAGGCGCAGGTTGGTCGGAAGTGAGTTCCAGGTCTTGGCGGCCAGGTAGGAGAAGGATCTTCCTCCTGTTGTCGCTCTTCGGATGCGGGGGACGGCGGCGAGGGCGTGGTTGGTTGATCTGAGGAGGCGCTTGGGAGTGTAGAAGTTGATCCGGTTGTTGAGGTAGCTCGGGCCTTGGTCGTGTAGGGCTTTGTGTGCGTGGGTGAGGAGTCGGAAGGTGATTCTCTTGTTGACCGGGAGCCAGTGCAGGTCTCTCAGGTGTCCGGAGATGTGGCTGCGTCGGGGGATGTCGAGGATGAGTCTCGCCGAGGCGTTCTGGATCCGCTGGAGTCTCTTCTGGAGTTTTGCAGTGGTTCCGGCGTAGAG
Organism: Lissotriton helveticus; assembly: GCF_964261635.1. NCBI lineage: Eukaryota > Metazoa > Chordata > Amphibia > Caudata > Salamandridae > Lissotriton > Lissotriton helveticus. The sequence goes on along the minus strand of NC_136059.1, from coordinate 1,513,252,475 downwards.
GGCGTTGCCGTAGTCCAGACGGCTGGTGACGAGGGCTTGGGTGACCGTCTTCCTCGTCTCGGTGGGGATCCACTGGAAGATCTTACGTAGCATGCGCAGGATGTTGAAGCATGACGAGGAGACGGCGTTGACTTGTCTGGTCATGGAGAGGGAGGAGTCCAGGATGAAGCCCAGGTTGCGTGCGTGGTCTGTCGGTTTGGGTGCGGTGCCCAGGGCGGGGGGCCACCAGGAGTCGTCCCAGGCGGAGGGCGTGGAGCCCAGGATGAGGACCTCCGTCTTGTCTGAATTCAGTTTCAGGCGGCTGGTCGTCATCCATTCGGCCACGTCTCTCATCCCTTCGTGCAGGTTGGCTCTGGCGGTGGCGGGGTCGTTGGTCAGGGAGAGGATAAGCTGGGTGTCGTCGGCGTAGGAGATTATGTTGAGGTTGTGTTGGCGTGCGATGGCCGCGAGGGGGCTCATGTAGACGTTGAAGAGGGTGGGGCTCAGTGAGGATCCTTGAGGGACGCCGCAGATGACTTCGGTGGCCTCTGACTTGTACGGTGGTAGGCGGACTCTTTGTGTTCTTCCGTCGAGGAAGGAGGTGATCCATTCCAGTGCCTTCTCCTGGATTCCGATGTTGCTGAGGCGCTGTATTAGGGTGCGGTGGCAGACGGTGTCGAAAGCCGCGGAGAGGTCCAGGAGGATGAGGGCCGCTGTTTCTCCGTTGTCCATCAGAGTTCGAAGGTCGTCGGTGGCGGCGATGAGGGCGGTCTCGGTGCTGTGGTTTGCTCGGAAGCCGGACTGTGAGGGGTCGAGGGATCCATTCGTCTCGAGGAAGGCGGCCAGCTGTTTGTTGACGGTCTTCTCGATGACTTTGGCCGGGAACGGGAGGAGCGAGATGGGACGGTAGTTCTTGAGGTCGGTGGGGTCTGCTGTGGGTTTCTTGAGGAGAGCGCTGAGTTCGGCGTGCTTCCAGCTCTCAGGGAAGGTGGCGGAGTCGAAGGAGGTGTTGATGATGTCCCGCAGGTGGGGTGCGAGGACAGCGTCGGCTTTGTTGAAGACGTGGTGAGGGCAGGGGTCAGTCGGAGATCCGGAATGGATGGAGTTCATGGTGCGGATGGTGTCTTCGGTGTTGATCGGGGTCCAGGTGCGGAGGGTGGCAGTGGGTGGCGTCGTTGCGGTTGTGGCTTGCGTTGGTTGGTTGTTGAAGCTGTTGTGTATGTCCGTGATCTTGTTGTGGAAGTAGGACGCGAGGGAGTTGCAGAGTTCTTGCGACGGGGTGATGTCGTTGTTTCCGGCGTTGGGGTTGGATAGCTCTTTCACGATGTTGAAGAGTTCCTTGCAGTTGTGTGCGTTGTTGTCCAGCCGGTCCTTGTATGCATTTTTCTTGGTGGCGCGGATCAGTTGGTGGTGTTTCCGGGTGGCGAGCTTGAGGGTGTTCATGTTGTCCGTCGTTGGTTCCCTTCTCCAGGCTTTCTCGAGGGCTCGACAGTTCTTCTTGGAGCTCTTGAGTTCGTCGGTGAACCATGGTGTTTTTCTGCTGCAGGATCTGCTGGGTGGGGTTCTCAGGGGGGCGAGTTCGTCCGCGCAGTCGTTGATCCATTTCGTGAGGTTGTCGGCGGCCTGGCTGGGGTTCGCTGAGTTGGCGGGAGGGTGCTGGCTCAGGGAAGCGGTGAGCTGGTCGGCTGTGATCTTGTTCCAGCTTCTTCGAGCAACCTGTTGCTGGTGGTGGTGGATCGTCGTTCTTCTGAAGGTGAAGTGGACGCAGCTGTGGTCCGTCCAGTGGAGTCCTGTTGCGTGGCTGAAGGTGACGTCTTTGCTGGATGAGAAGACGGCGTCGAGTGTGTGTCCGGCGAGGTGGGTGGGGGTGGTCACCAGTTGCTTGAGTCCGAGGTTGTCGAGGTTGTCGAGCAGGCTGATGGTGTTGCGGTCGTTGTTGTTCTCCAGGTGGAAGTTGAGGTCCCCCAGGAGGATGTAGTCGGCGGAGGGGAGAGCGTGCGGGCTGATGAAGTCGGCGATGTCCTCGCTGAATCGTGTGCGTGGTCCCGGGGGTCGGTAGATCAGGGTGCCTCTGAGGGTGGTCTTCGGGTTGGTGTGGATCTGGAAGTGCAGGTGTTCAGCGGTGGTGAGGGTGTCATCGGTGTTGGTAGTGATGTTCTAGGTTGTCTAATCATTGGGGTTATGGAAGAACCAATGAGACACCGATTGCTAGTCTGGTAGGGGATTTTGGCTACTAAGGTGAGTTTTGGCACACCCCAATTCACTGAGGTTCCAAAAGACTTTGGACATACGCCGAGCGTGAGGGCAACGGTCTTGTGTCCCACCTGGCAGCGCCGTGATGGAAACGGCAGGCTTCACCGCGACGCCCTGTGTCTGGCGAACTACGTTCCCCAGAAGCCCTGGGGGCCGCGCACCAACGTGATGCCACCACCGCACCTGGAGGCGCTTATCAGCTCGGAACGCCTCTCGCCCCCACGAGTCGCGCCCGGGAGAAGCCCAGGACAAGGGTGGGACAGTCTGCTACAGTCCGCGACTGGTAGAGGCTGGGATGGGCCACGCCCTTTTTGAACCTGCAGATCAGGATACCCTGCCGAACTGAGTGCTTAACCCTACAGTCTGACCATGACTAAACTGCGTTCATCCAAATTGCTAACCCCCGCTGGTACTATAGAAAACTATATGGTTAAAGTTGTATCCAAAATAAACTCAGATCGCCGTATGTCGCTGGGTCACGCCAGTCCACCTGCCTCAACAATAAGTTGCGTCGCTCCACCAGAGCAAACCGACCCAGTCCCAGAGGGGTCTTCTGATGCTCAGTTGGGAGGGGACCTAGTCATAATTGCCCTAACACAACCCATTTCAGAGGAACCTAACAACTCCCTGTCCCCCACACTGCTAGATACAACCCACGCACAACCAGCTACATCTCCGGTTTCTTCGCCAGCACACTCTCAAGTGTCCTCCCTTGCTCGTAGAATAGTCAGGGCTTGTAGAAGGACACAGAATAAACGTGTAGTGTACCACAGAGCAAAAAAGGTGGTTACCACCGCTGACAAACCAAAGTCCACTGCTGACACTCAAAGAGCATGACACGGCCACTCTGAATATAGATCAATTTGATTCCCTGGTAAACATGTTTACGCTTAAACTGGAAGATATGATCAGGCCATTGGTAGAAAAAGTGGAATCGGTCTCTCTAGAAGTTTCTAGATTAAGCACACTCCTGACTCCTCATATAGTAGCACCGCAAAATTTGGGTGCGATTAGCAAAACTCCTAAGGGTATTGCTGCCCCAAGTAAAGGGGAAGGGGCTAAACTAGACCAGGTTGCCAAGGAAGTGCCCAAACTGGGGGTCCTCCTATCCACTCATCTATCCTCCACAAAAACAGTAAGGTCCGTCAGATGAGATGGTGAAGGAGGTGAGAGCGAACACAGGTTGTGGGGTGAGTAAAACCTTGGTCCCAGCTGTAATTAGTGACCAGCCTCCCATTAAGACACCGGTTACTCACCCAACATTACGAGTCAACACACAGGTCAACACCACAGGAGAACCTACTGGGTGGAGGGATGGAAAGCAAAAACCTACAGTCAATCTCCCACCCGATTGTGCACCTTACATAGTTGTGTTGACTAACGTCCCAGGAATAGATCCACATCTACATGATGCCAGAGGTGAAACGCGTGACTCTTAAATCATAAAGTAATAGCCTGGTTAAGCAAATATTGTGGCTTTCCTGTTGCCTATTGTAATGACATCACATCGACACGAAGACTGGGCTGGATAGGCAACTCAAAAAAGCTTATCAGGGGAGACTTATCGTAACTTTCAGGCACCCTCAGCATGTGGCAACCGTTTTGCTGAGGGCAGCCTCCTTGCCATCGACAGACAATTCAGAATGTGCCCGCCCTCTGTTTTTTTTTTATAACCATCTAAATGAAACCACAAGTTGTTCATCATTAAAGCAACTCCTTGATTAACCTCTCGCTGGAGTCCGGCACGGTACCCGCTAGCTGGAAGCCGGCGGTGGTTTCTCCCATCTTAAAGAAACCTTCCCAGGACCCAGATAAACCTGAAAACTATCAGCCTATTTCCCTGCTCCCTTGGCCGACCAAAGTGTTGGAGGCCCATGTCAACAAAGTTCTTTCGGCCCACCTCATCCATGCTAATATCTTGGATCCCACCCAGAACGGGTTCCGTGCTGGTCACAGCACGGAGACCGCCCTTCTCTCCATGGCTGAACATCTTCGCACGGTGATTGACGCGGGGCAGACAGCGGCGCTCGTTTTATTAGATCTGAGCGCCGCGTTTGATACTGTCTCTCATCCCATCCTGTTGCATCGCCTGGAGGAGATTGGGCTGGGCGGCCCTGCCCTCCAGTGGTTCCGGTCCTTCCTTGACGATCGTTTTAGCGTTGCCGTGCCACCGTTCCAGTCCCAATTCCATCCTTTGAAACAGGGGGTACCGCAAGGCTCCTCGCTGAGTCCCACGTTGTTCAACCTATAAGTGAGACCGCTGGCTGAGGTCGTCAAGCAATGGGACATGACCATGGTCTCATATGCCGACGACACTCAGCTAGCGGTTACGATCAGCGGGGATGCGGACCGGGATGCCCCCAGGTCTCAGAGTGGACTTAGGGCGTGGCGAGCTGGATGAAGAACCACTGTCTCCAGCTCAACGCTAAAAAAACGGAGATCATGATCGTCGGCAGGAGGGCGGAACTATGGGGGGGGGGGGGACAGGTGGTGGCCTGCTGATCTGGGGCCGGCCCCCCTTCCGGTCACTGAATTAAAGAACTTGGGAGTATGGATGGATCCTGCTCTCAGTTTTGTGGGCCATTCGAAGAAAACCGCGGCCTGTTGCTTTGGCATCTTACGGTCGCTGCGTCCCATCCTGAAGTTCTTTGACCATCATACCAGGCAGCTGATAGTCCAGGCTACTGTGTTATCTCGCCTGGACTATGCAAGCTCTCTCCTGGTAGGGTCCAATCTGGCTGAGGTTACCCGCCTCCAACGTGTTCAGAACGCCGCGGCGAGAGCCATTGTTGGCTTACCCCGATCTAGTTCAGTCTCCGGCACATTGAGATCACTGCATTGGCTGCCTATCAGGGCAAGAATCCAGTTTAAAGTGCTGTGTTTGGCGTTCAAGATTTTGAGGGGAGGGGGTCCTCAAATTCTGGCGGACCTTCTGTCCTGGTATGTGCCTACCCGGTCCTTGAGATCTTTGGGCCAAGCACTTACTGTGATCCCTCGATACAGGTTGTGTCGGGTTGGTGGCCGATCCTTGTTGTACAGAACTCAGCTGCCCGCCTGTTGTGCAATGTCCCACGTAGAATGTCTGCTACGCAAGCCCTGTGTGACCTTCATTGGTTAAAAATTCCCGACCGCGTGGCTTTCAAAACTTTGTGTTTTCTGTTCAAGATTCGCCAGGGCTCTGCCCCTACTTATCTGCACAATCTTGTTCAGGATTACCAGCCCTGTCGTTCCCTCAGGTCATCTAACCAAGCCAATCTTGTAGTTCCCAGAATTCGTTTGGCAAAAATGGGTGGCCGCTCATTCGCCCATTTGGGGCCGAAGATGTGGAATGCTCTTCCGCTGGCGCTAAAAATGGAGACTAATCTTCTTGTTTTTCGCAAAAAACTGAAAACTTTGTTGTTTAACTGATCACGGCTCTGTGTATTCTTTATTCAGCAATCACCTGTCTTTTCTTCTTTAGTCTGTCCCTGGCGCCGGGAAACCCATTACAGGTAGCTGTGCGCAATATAAATTTAATAATAAATAAATAAATAAATCCTTTCGGGTCAGAGCAGCCGAGCTTTGGAACTCTCTTCCTGTAGAGTTGCGGTTACTAGATCTTTTAGCTTTTCGTAAAGCTTTAAAAACCTTTCTGTTTTAATAATCCAGCCCTTTGTCTCTTTATCTGTTGTGTTCCCTGTAGGTGTTGCTTATTACCTGCCATGCGCCAGGACGCCCCTTAGCTGGGGCAGCTGTGCGCAATACAAATGTATGTAACATAACATAACCCATTAACATCTCCCTTTGTGCAAAGCACAGCGCCACACGCCTACTCTGGTCATCACAACCCAATACCTCAAGAGTCTTACTGTTATAATCTATGTAGACCAAATTTTCCACCTGAGCAAATTTTGCCACTGTTCAACCGGTTTGCTCCTTTAACATCTTTGGAGGGTAATGATTGACTGGCAAACAATCAACAGATCCAAGCACAACCATGTAGAATAATGACCTGGAACATTGCTGGATTAAGGGGTAAAATGGGGAATGAAATCTGGATTGACTACTTAAAAACTTTTGACATTGTGGCCTTACAGGAAACATGGGACTAATCGAACTGTTTCTCGCTTGACGGATATGTACATTTCTTTATCCCTGCCATAGGTAGCCGGGCGGGAAGATCTAAAGGTGGTCTACTAAGTCAGTTTAAAACAGAGTTAAAAGGAAAGTTAACTCAGCTTGAATCAGGATGTAGCAATTGTTTAATCGTGGAAATGAATACCCCAGATTCTACTAGTATTTTATTTATAACTTTTTATAATGCTACTGCAAATGATAGCACCAGACTTAATCTGGACCAATTAGATAAATTTGTCAGTCTATACAACTACGGCAACTTGCTTTGAGAGAATTCTCTTAGGTGACTTCAATATTCACCCGTGTAATTACCCATGTGCCAACTCAGTAGAAGAGGGTCCTCCATGTTCTGCAGTAGCGCATTTTGAACACACAAAAAGGGGGGAGGCGCTTGAAGAATTCTTGGCAGCGTGGAACCTGTACGAATCAAGCTGCAGGGGGGGTGATTGGATTGTCCCTACTTTTAAAGGTATAGGTGATGGTACAGTTATTGATTATTTTTATGTCCTGTTATATTTTAGGAAAGGTATTAAAGTACAGAACAGAAATCTCAGTCTTTAGTGATCATAATCCAGTCTTACTGGAGGTTCTGTCTAGGGGTTTTTTATCATTTAAAACAGCGTCACACAAGGGTGGTCAGGAAGTGATCCCGACAGATCAGGGTCGCAGATTAAAATGGGCAAACATAAACCCAGAGGCCGTTATACAGGACGTATTGAATAAGGTGGATGATGTAGCAATGTGTTTAAACTCAGGCTGCTACTGAGCAAGTGATTAGTTCAATTGACAGTATTTGCAAACAGATCAACCAGAGCTTAACGGTGGTTAAGGGCCGCCCACAAAACCGGGCCAAGAGATGGTTTGATCGCTCTTGCTCAAAGGCACTTGCTGACCTGTTAGGCCCTAAAGTCTGATCCAAAAGATCGCGCATTAGTAGCCAAGCTAAGAGCAACCTATAAAAAGGCCATACAAAGCAGAAAAAATGTGCTAAAAGATAATGCTTGGTCACAGTTACTAGATCCAGAGGTTTTAAAAAATAGTTCTCAATTCTGGAAAGTAGTAAATCAACCCCTATTCGCTCCGGTAGAGAATAGCGCCCTTGAATCCAATGTCGCTGACGAGGCTTGGATTATGCACTTTAGTAACATACTATAGTACCACTCCTCAAGAGTCATTATATATGACTAAAGAGAGAGTTGAGGGTTATTATGTTACTTTCAAAGTCACAGAAGTAGAAAGGGCAATAGACGAAACGCAGAAAAATAAGGCACCTGGCCCCGACGGGGTTCCCGCAGATATTTTTAAGTGCGACTCAAAATTATGGTCAAAAATCCTGAGCAAGGTCTTCAATGTATTAAATTACAGGAATATTCCATCATCCTGGAAAGAGTCTATCATCGTCCCAGTATTTAAGAAGGGAGATCGGTCAGACCCAGTGTGTTACCGCCCAATCTCTCTAATAGATTCATCTGTCAAAATCCTGGGGCGGGTCATCCTGCGCAAATTGCAGAATTGGCTCGATGGGAAAGGGACTTTATCAAATGTCCAATATGGATTCCGATCCAAAAGAAGTACTTTGGATCAGTGTCTCAACTTACAACTGTTAGTGGACAAATACACTGTTGCCAGGGAGGGGTCCTTATATTTAGGTTTTATGGACCTTTACTCGGCCTTCGACCTTGTGAATCGCTCGAAACTCTGGCAGATCCTAATTGAACTAGGCCTTGATCCAAATTTGGTAAACTTCCTGGGGGATTTACACTCTGGCCTGCGGGCCTCTGTTAGGGTAAATACAGAGGGGCGTTCTAGCCACTTTCAGTCAGAAAGGGGGGGTCAGGCAGGGGTGTATCATGGCCCCTCTTATTCACGATTTATATAAACGCCCTTGAACCGGTGCTTAAGGAGGTGATGGCAGACATACCACATGCAGGAGATCTGGGCATACCGGTTCTCTTGTATGCGGACGACGCTGTCCTATCGCGAACTGGGGTGGGGCTTCAATGCTTGTTGGATGCATTTGGAGTTTTTATGAACTCATTAGACCTGAAAATTAATGTAAATAAATCCCAAATTATGATAACAGGGAAAGGTTCTCGAAAGAAAAACGTGAAAACCTTCTTCTGTGGCAGAGATGAACTAAGCAGAGTACCCACATTCCCGTACCTAGGTATCTTTGAGGAGAGGTGGAATTGGGGCACACAGATTAAAGCAAGAAACACTGCCTTCGCAAGATCCTCTATGGCCATTATGGCCTTTAGCAAAAAGCTCGGGGGAAGGCCCATAGAAGCCCTGTTAAATATTTATAAAGCAAAGTGTTTGGCGGTAGCGACATATGGTTGCTCACTATGGGGATACGGTGGTACGGACTGCTTGCAAATCACTGAAAATAAATTCATGAGAACAATTTTATCAGTACCGCAGTCAACCCCCTCTTTTTTCAGTGCACTCAGAGCTGGGCGTTGGTTTTATTACGGATTTACTAAAGGTAGCGCCGTTAATAACCTGGCTGAAGACCTGGCTGAATGCGGAACTCTCCTTGAATCACTCCATACTCAAGGACTGTCTCCACTTGGACAACGCAAACAAAATTAAGTGGTTATCTTACGTTAAACAAGGTTTTCAGAATATCGGAAGACCTGAGCTCTTCCTTGAGCCAGAAAATATAACCGCAAAGGATGTAGCTTTAACAAAGGTGGCAATGCTACAGAGGTTGTCTTTGTACAGAGAAGAGAAGGAACTCAGAAAAACAACCGTTAGATCCAATTTTATGATTTCTAATCCCCCAGGTCCTGAGCCCCATCTGGTTTTAGTCAACAGACCTTATCATAGATTTCTTTTAACGCGTTTCCGTTTAAATTTGATTTACCTGAATTTAGGTCAACTAACAGTATGGTGTACCTCCGATCAAGCGCCTCCGTGTTCCTGTGATAATTTTTCAAAGCAGGACACAATGCATTTTTTAATGTTCTGTGGCCATTATATGGCTGTAAGGAGGAAGTTTCTTGTTCCCATCCTCAAGGAAGCAGGGTTTATTCAGGTGAGGCCTGCTCTCCTATATTTGCAACTATTAAGCAGTCCCAGGGTTCTCTCATGTTGCAAGTTTTTTGGTGGGGGCTGTCAGGGAGAGAAAAAAAGATAATGAAACTCCACACTTGACCGTATTTTTATAACTTATGCTCATGCTACTTTGTATAGTACTTTGTATATGTATTGACTTTTTAAAAATATTTTTAACATTTTTCTAATATTTTTAATATTTATGAAATTGTGAACTTTTTAAGAATGTAACTAACTTATATATTGATCAACACTGTCTTATGATATTGAATTATCGAATAAAGTACTTTGACACAGGTTCCAAGTCTCTATGCACAGTTTTGTAGGAGCAGAATCCCTGCTACAACTTAACACTAGTATTTCTTTGACCATACTTGCGATTGTCCCACACTTGGCTGAGTGAGCTAAAGAATGATGGATTAAACCCCGATCAGTTGACTGGGGGTGAGTGTTTGATTTGCTCAAACGCTTCGTCCATCATTCCCTTTGGTATCGCTTTGTTCGCCTTAAGTTGGCAGGGTATGCTCAGACGCGAGTCCCTTGCTCACTTGGCCACTGGATTAAAGATAGCCTGGCTGATGAGGATTATGAATCCGAAACCGGTCCCAGGATGCTTGTTTCCGGTCTAGGGAAGACATGTCTTGGCAGTTCAGGCTGGACTGTTCCCATGATGCACGGGGTCAGACTGATTTGCATATGGCCATGTCTGAACTGGGGTGGTGGAGTTAGCTAAAGAATGGTGACGGATTAAACCCAGATTAGTTTACTGGGGGTGAGTTTGATTTGCTCAAACGCTCCGTCCATCATCTTGGCCATCTTTTGCACCTAGATTGATGTTGAGTACAAGAAGTGACAATTCTGCAGAGAATGCTGTTAAAATGTAATGGCCAGTGTCTTCAGCTGCACTTTTAAATATTGTAAACCTTAAAATGGTATTTAAATAAAGTGAAAAGGATTCATTGTTGGTCAGCTTTTTCTTTCACTAGTTATGCAGAGTTTTTTTTTTACTTTGCTGTGTTCTCAAAGCATCAGTAATTTGCAGGCAATCAAACTTCAGATTTCTAAATATTTTGCAACTGTTCTTAGGTCTGAGGTGGTTCAATCTTAAGTATCTCGTTTAAATGTGTTTTGTGCAAGAGTGCTCAACTATGCAAAAAAAGTATTGGGTTTTTGTAAAGCGCACATTGGGGTGGGGTGGTTAACTTTCAGCAGTTTTCTAACGCTTCTACCCTCGAGAGTGTGTAAAGTGAGGTTTCTCACAGCAGGAAGTACCAGAGCAGACTTCAAGCTGGCTCACAGACAACATGGGCACAAAGTAGTGTGAGCTCACCGCCAATCAGACAAAGATCAGGCCTCGTCTAGATACTGCCTCTCCTTGAAAAAAAAACTGCAATCCCACCCCTCACCGCTGGAACCCACAAAATGACTGCTCGGGAAGGCTAATAGGCATCTCATTTTTAGGTCTTAGTCTATCAGACAGAGCCGCTATCTGGTTTCTAAAGACTAATATTGGGGACATTTAGTTACTTTATTTTAAAAAGTTTTATATAGCGCTAGCTTGACCCATAGGTATCAGAGCGCTTTACATACACACTGTAAAAAAAGAAGGAAACTGCATTACATAGTAGGAAGGCAGTACGGAAGCAAACCGATATAAAAAACATGAATAGGTAAACCGTGCAGGGGAGGGAGAGAAAATAAACAAAGGTGGCCAACACAGTTAGGTCACCAACTATCCTTGGATGTCAAGAGAGGAGTCAGCTCGGATATTGAAAGTCTAGGTTAGTTGAAATTGGTCAGGACATTATTTAAGGAGATGGAGTTTCAGGTCCCTTTTGAAACAGGAAAAGGAGGGGTTGCATCTGAGGACTCTAGGGAGAGCGTTCCACATCCTGGGAGCTTTGCCAGAAAACGATTGATACTGGGTGGTTTTCTTGTTCAGTTGGAGGGATAAGAAGGAGTGAGTTGGTGCTTCTCAGAGTTCTGGATTGACTGGATTTTACCAGTTTGTTGTTCAGGTAGTTGGGGCCTGAGAGTGAAGGGGTTTCGTCTGTGATGCAGGCCAGCTTGTAAATACACCTCCCTTCAATTGGAAGCCAGTTGAGGTAGTGGAGAACTGGAGTGATGTGATTTATCGTTGAGAGACGCAGATGAACGTTAGAAATCCACACAAAAAGCAGCAGCGGTGCGCTGTAAAGCTGTAATGAGGTGTGGTAAAATGCAAGGCAATGATACTAGGTTCAAAACCAGTCTATTAATTTGTACACATAAAATGATACAACTACAGCATTTGTTTCCGTCGGTTAGTGACATGGCCTCTGCAGGTGGCTTCCGAACGCTCTAGCTAGAAAAGGGGGGGGGAGGGGTGATGGAGAAGGACAAAGATGCAAACCAACAGTATTATGATCTACGCAATACTACACTGCCACCTTGCGGTCCTGCTGAAGTGCTATCTTCAAACAGCTGTGTCATTAATAGCGCCTAGAAGCGGCAAGCGCCTCACAGGGCCTTGGTCTTGGAGAAGTGGCTGGTACCACTGCTTGGGTGAGGACCCAGGCACCAAATGAAAAACAAAACAAGTATTGGCATAGCTAATAGGTCTCGCCTTTGGAACCTTATAAGTATTTAGTTATGCAGCACAATATCCTTGGTGCAACAACATCAACTGTTGCATGGCTAAACACTTATAAGGTCCCAAAGGCGAGATCTATTGGCTATGCCATTGCTTGTTTAGGTTTCACCTGCGTGTGAAATCGCCTGTATTTATACACACGAGCTTAGCTGCGTTATTTTCTATAGCATGGGATGCAGATTTAGAATGTGGCACTCACTTGTATTGCTTTAAAGGGTTTCTAGGAGCTGTGTAAGATACCAAGGGGGTCGCATACTGACGGGAGCATCTGTACCTGGTGACAGGATCAGTTGAAGAGAAATCCGCACTAAAGAGGTTTTGGATAAAACAGAAATCCTCCTAGGCTCAGTGTATATGTTCACCTTGCTGCCTTTGTACTGGCTCAAACTCACTAGTATGTTCCATTTCACTTTAATACAGATTCACAAACCAATAATTAGACCATGGTCATAAATATATACAAAACATACAGGGAACATCTTCAAACTCGACACTTTTGCTTAACCCAAAGCCAGATTAAGTGTGGATGGATTGTTTGGGCACTACTGCCATCTAGTGGGCAGGTCTTTCAGCGAATTTTTGGATTGGATTGGATTCATCCTGAGAGCCCAGTCCACATAAAGGAGTCTGGCGTGGGCAGATACACCAGTAGCTGTGGTATTCCCACAAAGAAAAAAATACATACCCAGAGCCCAGTTGTTAGAACTGGCACCATTGGCGTGGGTCTCCCATTTTTTGCTTTTTTCTCCTCCGTTTGCTAGTTTTAGATGCTCTTGGCGCTGTGCCACTGCCATTCAGTGACAGCGCGAATGCTCCCTATTGCACATTGACTGAATTGATATGATCCCAATTGACCCAAGTAACATGATAGGAAAATAGAATTTAGTATGCCTGAGCTCCAAATATTAAAGTGCATCTTTTAGTGACTTATTTTTATATTCTATGATTGAAAATACCACTTTTAGGAAGTAGGTATTTTCTTGCATAAACCTTCCAGTGTGCTCTGCTGTGTATATTGGCCGTCTGGTTTTGGAGGGTCAGGGCAGGTTCAGCCGGACCTGGATTTAATAGAGCTCTGCAGTAGAGTATGGGAAGGGGTGACCATGTGATCTGAGCAGGGCTGTGCCTGGCAAGGTGAATGGTGGCTCCACCTCCCACTGTGCGTCTGATGGCGGACCCCCTCTTCCTGAAAGGCAGGATACAGGCTTGTAAACAAAGTGCTCCAGGACAACACCAAACTGGTTTTGGCTGGGTTCGATGATTTGTGACTTTGAGATCAAAGACTTTTGGGGTATAAAGATCTGTGCTAAAACCCCTACACAGTGTGCTACTTCTTGATGTCAAGATGAACCTCTGTCTGTGTAACTAGAGGGAAAGGACTTTGAAACTTTCATCCATCTTGCTGAAGCAACTACCCAAGGGCCTGATTGGAGCATGCCTCCTTCTGAAGTCACAGGGACATTAAACTTCCCCCTTCAGCCGCCTGGATTCCTATTTGAGGGTGATTCTATTCTCAGATAAGGCCTCTGTTGAGAATTCCAGAGCCTCTGGTTCTACTGCGGGGAATGCTAACGGAAAATAATCTGATCGCTAGCGTGGGCCACCGCAGCTGAGGAGCGGTTGCCGCTGAGAGCCCGCATTTGCCTGTGTTACCAAAGTCATTGTTATCGCTATTGTGGGCTGCTGCAGCTTAGGAGCTGTGCCCCCGAGTGCCGCATTTGCCGCCCTACGAGAATCAGCTATCGCTATTGTGGGCCACTGCAGCTGAGGAGCTGTGCCGCTGAGAGCCCACATTTGCCGTCCTACAAGAATCATCACTATTGTGGGTTGCTGCAGCAGAGCAGCTGGGTCGCTGTGTGCCTGCATTTGCCATCCTACGAAAATCATAGCTATCGCTATTGTGGGTAGCTGAGGAGCTGTGCCGATGAGTGCCCACACTAGTCACCACTTCAAGGATCTTGTTACCACATGCATGTGCCACTGGGTGCCCGCCTTTAAGCCCTGTCCCAGGATTATCATGAGTGCACGCCACGGACAGCTACAGCAGGGAGCTGTGGCCGCTGCGAGTCCGCCTGTCATCACTGCCTGTCATCATCCTTGTGAGGCTGCGTGCCGTGCCCCTTTAAATCTCATGTACATTGTGCATCACCGGGTCGCGTGGACCTCGAACTCAGTCTGTTCCACACCCTTTGAGTGCCTTTATTGCTTCAAAAAAATCTGATTATGTGCATTGTGGCTCCTTCCGTGCTTTTAGCCTCGTGTTCAGTCTGTATAAAGATAACTATTTTTCTATAACTACGTGGTGTCCGTTTTAACGTCTCTCCTATTGTGTATGGTCAAATGCTTCACACACTGCCTCAGATAGGCCTGTTGCTCATGCTACATTACCACAGAGTTGAGCAGGGGTTATCAAAGGGTGTAGCCCCCTTACTCTGACTTAGGAAGAAGGATCCCCATTTGGACCTCAGCACCAGCCGCTGCCAACTAGAGATCCCCATTTCTAACAAGAGTTGATAAAGTCCGAACAAATGCTTGAAGATTCCCCTTCCCTACGTAATTCTAACCAGTATCCACAGCTTGGTATAGGTTGTTTTTATAATTTGGCAATTCTCAAAACGTTCTGGTACAATTTATATTAGCAGTTTTTTGTAGCGCAAATACAGCCAAGGGTATTGGAGCTGTTTACACTAGTTTGCTCGCTTTAAGGGTCTTTATTGCCAAAGAAAGCATTATCTGAAAGTCTGTTATGAAGTGCTGCCATTTTTTTGGTCTTTGCATTATGTTTATACTCTGTCTTATTACTCCTTTCTCTTTTGATTTCTAACTTAATTTAACCTGTTTATTACAATTTAGATGACTTTGCAAATTGTATCATTTGTATCATTGAATGTTAAAGGTTTAGGTTCGCCTATAAAACGTCAGTATTAACCTATCAAGTCAAAACCACTTTATTCGGTGTAAAATGTACATCCATAAAAGCATACTTCTGAAAAGAAGAATAAAATTGATCAAGGGTACAGTATACAATTTAAAAAATTCAGATCATTTGCAGTTATTTATAGAGATGCCAGGGAATCAGAAATCAAAATATATATTAAGAGTCAGAGGGGTACTAATAGAGTACAATAATCTCAACCATGTTCATACTGCTAAAAATATTCTAAAACACATTAGCTGCAACGATAGATATATTGTATTTTATGGGCAAATCAACGCATGATGCATTACCAGGGGATAATATAAAAGGTGTATATTTTACAAATTCATTCAATCTAATTATAGTTCTTCATTTACACAGGAATACAATAAATCCAGAATAAAATAGACTATGTGACACATGCATACTGTGGAAAGACTACATATAAAACCACTATACAAAGATCAGTAAGGGGGATTTAAAAATGTAGTGTCTGCACATATTTTATAACACAGCTAATATCAGATTTCTCGTATAATAACACGTTTAGATGTTATAATTGCTTTCTTTTCCTAACTGCCCTTACTATGAAGCGAACAGCACACATGGTCTTCAGGTTATCCAAGCTACATAGAAAGTTAAAAGCATTTTTATAATTATACAGTCTATTTGTTAGGAAGAGAGGTTTTAAAACAGATTTGCGGATATCGCTGTACAAAGTGCCGAACAAAATGAAATGTAGCATGTACTGGGGGTTTTTCCATTACATGGGCAATCTGGTAGGTCATAAGGTCCCTTCTCTGTCACAAAATTAAGTTATATAGTGTATTGTGCCAAATCTGAACCATAAAATCTGTGTTGGGTATTTCCTATCATTGTAAGGGATTCATGTATACCATGCATTGAAGGGATTTGACAATAGGTGGTAACACTTTTTTTGTTTAGCCTCATCAGTTCTAACATAGTCCATGGCCGAGATATATCTGAACTTAAAATCATTTTTACTGATCTCTTGTATAGATGTTGGATCCCCTTCATCGAAATCTATCATACAATCGATCAGTAGGTTTTGGATATACTCAAGCCATGGGTATTTTTTTCCAGTGATTCAGGGCCAGGTAATCCTTTATTATATCGTTTGTAAATTTTGTCTCTTTTGCCCACAACCCTCGCCAAAAAGTAAGACTCTATTCTAATTGGATCACATATGATACAGCCAATTCTTTATGTACAATGTAATTGGCTCTAGAATTTAGTACTGCCAGTTCTCTTTAATAATGTATTTTCTTGTATTTGTTGGAATGGGATGTTTAATCTCCCCCATATTGTAGCCCCATACCAGGCACCAGTCACACACTTGGTTCTATACAGAGAAAGTATCTCCCTCACGGGCTTATTTCCCATTTTGGCTGAAAATCTAAAGATTTCCTCAGCGATTAAGAATTTCAAGTTACATGAATCGATGTGAGGTTTCCAGCTGCCCTTTATTAAAAAGCAAGCCCAGGTAAGCAAAGGTTGACACACTACCTGTGACTACACCTCCCACATTATGTTGTCTATGCTTCAATTTAGTCTTTCCACAAGTCATGACAAAGGTGTTGGTAATATTTAACCGTAAATCCTTTTCTGACATGTACTGAGCAAAGTTCTCAATTAGACATTGTAGTCCATTCGCGGTCCTTGATAAAAGGACAGCATCGTCTGCGTAGAGTAATACTGGAGTAGTGTGTGCCTACTTTTGGGCAATCTGCATTTTGCAAAAAAAATCCACATTATTAATATATAGTGAGAACAATGGTGCCAGTACACATCTTTGGCATACGCCACATGCAACTATAAAATCCCGTGTACATTCGCCCCTCATACCAAAATGTACTCTTGAGGTTAAAAAGGTGTAAATTTGGGACAAATATATAACAATATCATTTGGTGCTCCTAACTAAGGGTTTGCCACAATTTGGCGTGATTGACAAAGTCAAACGCGCTGGTGAGGTCTACAAAACAGATTTAGAATCCCCCCCTTATGAAAACAAAAAATCTGAGGTGTTGGATAAAGAACCTAGCTGGTAGAGTAGATTACCATCAGTGATAGATGTAATCTTGAAAGGAAAAATTTCTGAGTCCCCTCACTCACCGGAGTTTCCTCACGGTGACATGCTTCATCATAGGGGCCATCCCAACCCGCTGCGGTTTGAGGCATGCTGCGACTTGCGAAAATATGTAGGAGCACTTTTAGTGAGGAACTATGTGTGGAGTGGTGGGTGTGTGGAGTGGTGTGAATTAAAAATGCATAACTAGTGGGCGGAATTACTTTATTCTTGCTCCTAGTTGATATATTAAAAGTGGGGTGGGTCTCTAGGTTCGCCTGGTTAGCAATGAGTCAGGAGTCCTAGTAGAGTGCCAACATGATTCGAGCTTACCCCTTAACTCTTCCTCAGGACACCACAGGGACCAGGCCTGTGTGTACCACTCCAAACTGCAGTGAAAAAATAATAAACAATATGCCTGTCAATGAGCATTAAATAGAAACCATATACATACGAAATAAAATAATGTTCTGTCGTTCTGTTTCAACAAGGCTGTACTGAGCCTCATGGTCAGATCGGGGGACTAGATGTCTGCAAAATATTTGTGAGGATTCTCTCCTTGCCGGTAACCTACTCTGCTTCCCACGAGACCAGATCTTGTGGGCGATCTACGGTATGCCAAAATAATGTTGCATTTCTAATTGCCTGAATTAAACTCGCCCAGGCGTCTTCTCGGATTTCGCTTTTCCTTATTTTTAAAAGTAATTTATACTCCTTCCTCAGAGTGCTTATTTTAGCACAGTCTCTTGGTTTTAATTTGAGGGCTATTTTTAGATCCCTGTTTACCCTAGAGCATTCTCTATTAAACCATCTAGCGTCATCGCATATCTTTTCTTTTTTTGCAGTCAAATCACTCGTTATTTCAGTGGTGATATTGTGAAAGGCATTTACAATGTGCAAATCTGTAAAGGAGCTATCCAAACAGATGTCAATATCCTTTTGATGTTTCCCTTTTAAGTTATCCAGTAAAGTGGTTGGATCAACGCCTGACCATTTAATGAATACTCCATTATTTCCTTGCAGTTTTAGGTCTGTATATGTGGTCTTACCCCTATGTTGATGGCCCAGGCCGAAAGTAAGCCCCAATATAAGTGGATGCTTGTCACTAAGCAGATTCACTGATTTAAAAATGTTTTCCACCAGGTCTTTACACTTAGCTGATATAATAAAATGATCTATATTCGATGAACCTCGCTCACCTACATAGGAGGAGATCGCAGGTTCACCCTCTAAATTTTCTGGTTTCATAATTACTAGATTATATTTAAAAATAATATTTATTACTTCCCCATATGTATTGTGTGGAAAATGTGGAATTCTGCCCCCAAAACTGTCTAAGACCACATTGTTCTCCCACTGGAATACCACAAATTTCCCAGTTAAAATCACCACCCCACATAACTATATACTCCGCCCCCCCCCCGTTCCCTTACAAAATTCTCTAGATCCACCTCTAAGTCTTTAATTGCCCTCTATTTAGTGCTGTCAAAAAATAATTGTTTCCCTTCCGAAAATAGCTGTATCAGCTGATAGTATTGTGAATTGATGTTAACATCTTTCACTATCAGGGGTGCAGTAACCGCTATTAAAGTTGCTAAACCTCCTTTTGCTCTCCCTCTTCTAGAGGGGTTAGCGGAGCGCAGATTACTTTAAAAACATTTATCAAAAAGGGCTCTATGTTCCATTTTTCCTGAATCAGAAAAGAAGTGAGAAGTTAGCAGTGTGAGCAGCGCACATCGATATGCCTGCTATTAATGCAGTCTGGAAAAAAACAACCGCCTGTGCCATGGCACAAAACAGCCCGATAGAGACCAGTTTCGAGCCACCCCCTCAAAAAAAACTGCTGTGCCCAGACCCGGTGAGACCCGGCCCACTTAAAGTCCTGCTGCATCCTGCCATGGAGATACTTTGGGCCTACCTTAGGGGTGGCATATGTAATAAAAGTTAAGGGTTAGGCTTGGGAAGTGGGGGCACTTCCCAGGTCGGCATGGAAGCTTAAACTGCAAGCACAGACACTGCAGTGCCAGGTCTGAGACATCTTTGAAAGACTACTTGCCTGAAAAGCACATTCAGTGCCACAGGCCCACTAGTAGCATTTGATTTACAGGCCCTGGGCACACGCAGTGCATTTTTCTATGTTCTTAGCAGTAAATCAAATAAGCCAATCATGGAAAAACAATCATAACAATTTACAGTAGGCGCACTTGCACCCTAGCAAGGAATAGTAGTGAAACCGTGCGCAGAGACTAAATCAGCAAAAAAAACTAACTCCAGCATACAATCAAAAACTGGAGGTCCGAAAACAGACAGGGGAAGCACTCCAAAGATGCCCGGTCTAACACCACCATAGTAGATTATGTTACATATCTCTATGGTCCTGATGAATTATTACTGCACAAGCGGGCACACGTGGCAAGACATAAGAAGACTATAATGAACTCCAAGATTACTGTGCAAGTTCCTTCTGTTTTTAACCCTGAACAAGAGCACCCACCAATAATAAAGGTGCTTTGGGAATCCTTAGAGCATTTTAATCAGGTACCTAGTGTAGTCTACTAGAAGCCGCTACTGCAGATTCATGGGCGACTGCCAGTGGCAAGGTTACTCCCTGAGCATTTGGCAGAGACAAGTTCTGCCGATAGAGCCCCTTTGAGTTTCTCATTGGGTAATTCCAATTCAGTGAGTGAGGGTCTACACATCCATGAGGGAGTCTCCTGCTACCTTTAACTGGTCCTATAACCAGTACTTCGAACATATTTCCCAAACTACAGAACTGCACACACTGAAGAATTACAGATTGGGAGGATGTGTGCTGAAACTGAAAATTCCTCTTTGCCCACTTTGTTCTTCTGAGGATTACTTGTACTAGCGAAGGAAAAGCACAATAAACTGAAAATACAAACTTTCAAAAAGAAAAAAACAGATTGCCTAAAATAGTTCTGACAGAACCTACACGTTTTCCTATAATAGGTCTGTTGTAACAGAGGTTCTGCACTGTTACTGGGGCACACACTGTGTAGATAGCCAACCAGCTCCTACATGCTGAGAGTCAGCATTACACAAACCCCCAAAGCTGCGTGCGGCCGATCAGTTAAATAAACGGATGTAGACAACCTGGGGCCACTACAACTTTCAATGAGGTGTAGCATAGCCATTCCAGATCAGGGGTGAGGGCATGGCCTGTCAGCTGGTTTTGTGACTAGGATGAGCCCATTACCATGGACTCACTGCAACTGGTGCTGCCTTGACCTTCTGCAGCATGAAGGTGTGACGTTCAGCCCGAAATTTCCCAACACCAATCACAATAAAACGAAGGGCGGTTGCACTACAGTGGTCTGTTTTCACCCACCAGGCTTGAGCCAGGCCCCATGAAGTCCCAGCAGAGTAATGCAGGGGCAGTCAGCAGCGAGAAGTGGTCTGGACAGGGGCATAACAAACCCCTGCAGCCCCTGCGGTGCAGGGGGGGCCCTCAGGCTTCAGTAAATGAAGGGGGCCCCATCCCCCTCAGCTCTTCCGTAGAGAGCTATGGGAGAGAGGCTTGCGCTAAAGCAAGCCTCTCCCCCTCTAAAGCAGGAGCAGTCTGCAGCCTGCTCTGAGCTCCTCGCTCTGACTGAAGAGAAACAAAGTATCAACTGACATTGTTTCTCTTCAGTCAGAGCCACGAGCCAGCCCTAGAACGGAGACGGGGGCCCTCTGAGTTACAGGCCTGGAATGTGCATTTATAGGCCACTAAGTAGGAGTGTTAACCCAGTGATCAGACACATCTTAAGGAATTTGGGGGCCCAGGACCAAACTGATTTTGGGGGCCCTTGTTCAGAACAGTTTTGAATTTCTGATCCTATTTCAGCTCTGTTATGCCATCTTTGGCCAGGTCAAGGAAAATGCACAGGCTCACTCACTCATCCAAATTCTAAATGTGTTCATTTCTAAAAATTCTGGAACAGTGATGTGGGTTTTCAATATTGTAACAGCAGCAGCTCCCTTTTCTCATACATGGGGTCTGGTTTTGATCTAAAAGAAAAATATTTATGGATGTTTGAGGAAACCTATACCCAACATTTGGCTGCAATATGCCCATAATAGACTCACACATCACCCACATTAAAAATAAATTAAAGGTAAACTATTTAAAATAATTAGTTTAACAATTAGTCAGTCATCAGGGCAAGACTCTGCAGGACAGAACTGGCTCTGTAAGGGGGCCACTTGAAAGGCTGGGGCCCTGGGCCAGAGCCCACTTTGCCCATGCGTTAAACATCTCTGCATCCATGCACCTACCTGCATGTACCGACGTGTCCCACCCATGAACCCCTACCTGTGACTGCACCCCCAGCCACCACCCGTGGTTCAAATTTATGACGTGTCCCCTGCCTACACGGAGCAGGAGACACTGTGCGCCCCAGGCATAGCTCCACCCTTACTCCCGGGCGAGAGAGGTGCTACCCACACACCCTATGCAGGGCCTTATCAGTAACTAGAAAGTGCCTTTATGGTAAAACGGCCAATCAACAAAAGCCGCCCAGGCACCAGCTGTCGGGGCACCCAGCCACTCACGCCGCCTCATCATCCACACGGTTCAATAATCCTACAACCTTCCTGTTACTGGGTCAAAAAAGTTGTTCAGAAGACAGCCATCCAATCGTTGGCCTCTGTAGAGCGCACAGAGCAATTGGTCACTATTCCAGTTGCCATTTTGTGTAATGTTTGCGCTGGAGATGCACAGCTGTCTAAAGGCTGATAAGGCAAAATAAAATAGTGTTTATAGGAGAGTGGGTGTGTTGTGTGTTTGAGTGATTAAAACACTCTTAAGATCACTACAGCTTCCACAGGTCCCATATTTAAAAAAATCAATAGTAATTATTTATAGCAAAATAATTGCTGTTACTTATTTATCTTGAAGAGCTAACGATCATTGATAAAACCAGTAGTCCTGGCTGATTTTAGGTTTGTCAGTTGTGTTATATTTCTGGATACAAGTACAGAAAGCTCCGAGAGGAACCAAAATACCAATTGGTATCAGAATCACAGAAATTTCGTTTACTTCTTTAAGTCACGCCCTTAATTACACAGACCACCCCACTTTCAGAGACCCCCGCTTTTTGCATACCACGTAAAGCCCTTGTCAGTGGCGTCAAGAAGGCACCGCATGGGACTGGCTGCATCATTCTGTATTAGGCCGGTCCCTACACATTCTTCTGCTTCTATCTCGATTCTTGTACGTGAAGTATTTTACAGCGCTTCGCAACCCACTTAATCAGCTCTAGTTAGGGTGGCCAACTGGCATGGGTGCAAATTCAGGACAGTGAGTGTAAAAATTCAGGACAAAGGGTCAAAATTCAGGACAAAAATTAAGGACAAGAAGTTGGAATTCAGGACAAAAGGTACGTTTTACAGACACATCAGAGGAGGTTGCACAAAAGTATATCAGTAAGTACATAGACAACCACTTAAGTACAAGTGAAAATAAGTTTATATTAGGTAGAGCCAATTGTGCACTTCATGGTTTTTCAGTATGCGCAGCTTTGAGCAAATGTGCAGGTCCTCCCCCCACCCTACCTTTCCAGCCACCCAGGGAAACGCAGGATGCCCGGTCCAGCCAGTCCAGCATTGCACCCAACCTCCAATGGTGCCCCTAATCTCCACAAAGACCCTCTCTCATGTGTATTTAATTTCTTTCCTAGTGCTACTCATCCCAAGTAAGTAGGACAGGGTGTCGGAGTGCATTACCACACGCACACATCATACAGAGACAATGACTCATGTAAACGTGAAAGTCAATATAAAGGAAATGTTACTAAGATAATGGGGGTTACAAGGTGTAATCATTCTTTCATCCATCATTCAATCTTTCACCTTTAATTCTGTCTTTCCATCTGTGTGCCCATCCATATCAATATTCAACCATTTGCAAGCCTATCCATCATCTATCCTTTCATCCATCATCTATCCCTCCACCCACCCATTCACCCACCCATTCACCCACCCATTCACCCACCCATTCACCCACCCATTCACCCACCCATTCACCCACCCATACCTCCATTCATCCTTTCACCCTATCCATTCGTACACTCATCCATCCACTCTTCCACTCATCCATCCATTCACTCATCCATTTAGCCATTTAACCTTTCACCAATCCAGCCATACTTTCACCCACTCATCCACCCATTCACCCTTTGTCATCCATCCATCCTCTCTTTCTCTGTCCCCTTTCACTTAGTCATCCATCCATCCATCCATCCATCCACTCATCCACTCATGAATCCATCCATTGACCCTATCATTCATCCATCCTTTCACTCATCCATTTAGCCTCTCACTCATCCATGCATCCTTTCTCTCATCCATCCACCCTTTCACTTTGTCACTCATCCATCCTTTTACTCCTTCACTCATCTATCCACTCTTTGTCCATTTACCCTCCCCTGCACTCACTCATCCAGCCTTACATCCACCCTTTCACTTATCCATCCATTGTTTCATCCTCTCACTTATCAATTCATAAATCCTCCCATCACTTCACTCATCCATCCACCCATTCACTCACCTATCCACCCTTTCACTCATCCATCCACTCATCCATTTACCCGTCCATCTATCCTTCCACCCATACATCCATGTATTTACCTTCTCGCATCCATCCATCCACTTATCCGTCCATCCTTTCTCTCCTTATCCATCCACCCTTTCATTCATCCATTCACCCTTTCACTAATCCATCTAGCCAGCCACCCATCCCTTCACTTATTCACTTTTTCACATTAATTATGAGCTGAGCCTTTGTCTGCAGAGTTGCAGACAGAAGGGTCAAGTGCTTCACCCCTGCTGTAGTTCCTAAAGCCAGGGGTGGGACGGGGAAAGCTCACTATACCCCTGTACATAGGCAATCCAAAAAAGGTGGAAGTCATTAGATACTGGCATATAAGTCCCTGTTTGAGCTTGCACCCCACATCATTGTCATTTCATTAAAGGCTCAAGAGGTGGCCCTCCGTCAATGTCCCAGAATCACCAACCATGGTGGTAAACAATTGCCGCGTATTGTGCCTCACCATCAAACTCAACATTGCACCATCAGCCACACATCCATCCACACCTCACCACATCCCAACCAGCAAAACAGTATTGCAAAACCTACATTGCCTGCTACTGTTCCCCAAAACATCCCACACCGCCTTCCAGTGCTGCAGGTCTAAACCGCTCACCACCCCATTTCACTGGGAGTCTGTCACCACAAACCTAATAAACTAAAAATTTGTAAGGAAACAAAGCAGGACAACTACACGGACACTCAGCTTAGCCCCCACCTAGGAACTAATTTGATACAACCACACCATTCAGTGGACTTGGAGCTGGCTCAAACAACCTTACTGTTCCAGAGTGCAGGTCAGTAGCATTCAGGCACCTTGACTTTAAGGGCTCAGGCCAGCCCCTGCACCATGGCTGGTTGGCATCTTTGTGCCCCACATGTAGCATGAGGAGGTTGGCACCGTATTTATCACAATACAGCTCATTGCAGCCGTTTCCCAGTGCTGACACAATGGGCTGCCTAGCGCCAATGCAGGCACCCTTGCACCATGGTGCAACAAGGGTGACTGCTTTGCATGCAGGGTTGTTTTACTGCAGGAAGGGGCACCTTCCTCCACAAAAACAATCCCCCCCCCCCAGGCATTTTCCTCTATGTGTGCTGCAGAATGAAGCACACAAACGAGGAGGCTACCTCCAGAATTGACAAAAAAAAGGGCCCACATTGGACCACCCGGACACACCCTTGGCCTATCCAGATAACCTATCCAGATAAAAATTCCTGGAACCAGGCCCGATCTGAGCAATTACTTTCCTTCACTGTGCTTTTTGTGATAACCACATTTCAGAGAATATTGAAATAATTCAAGTCAGATGTACATAGTCCAAAACCCTTTTAGGTATATGATTTAATTGGCCATAATGACATACCATCTATAGTAACAATAAAGTCATTCTTTAGGATGCCCATGACCGTGCCTCTTCGTTCTGTAATAAAACTGTCACCAGGGCAGAAGGGGAAGAGAATAAGATACCCATCCGGGTTCAGAATTACACAGAGCGTAACTACTAAACCTGGTTTCAATCACAGCTTAACTAAACTGACCCCAAGCAATTACTTTTCTTCACTGTGCCTACTTCCCATGATCACCACATAGGAGTGTAACTTGATATAATTCAGCACAGGATGCAGTCACAAATCTCTCTTGTGTAGGTTTTAATACACCATAACATTACACCGAAGGCTCACATAGAAGAAACAAAACTAGACGGTCTCTTGAGTCACTAATTTCAAAGCAGAAGAGTTATGGATCCCTTTCCTAGTAAAGGTCATCCAGCGCAGTGGTATAATTAATATGCTTTCAAATGTGCTTAAGTAAATACATCGAAAACGCACTTTAGTTTTTAAAGTTTATATCTCGGCTTTTTAAAAAAATGTGAAGTAACGAGGTAGACAGATGATCCTGATGTTTCAAGTAATTTATTGGAGTTGGTTACAAGTTGGAGATATAATAGTTGTAAGCCCCACCAGGAGCACCTAACCAGGCGCTCAGCCCCAATCTAAGTGACATTTACTACTCCCAACATTCCATATTACATCACAGATGCAGGGTTCTACTGACACAGCATAGTACATGTCAGGCTAGGATACTACAAAATGCTATTAGGGAACGGGTATCTCCGTTCCATTGTGCAGACCGATTAGTGTCCCGTACTGGGAAAAAAGGTGCACATACCCACCGCCTCGTGAAACAGCAATACAAGGCCTCTACAAGGAACAGGGCCTTGAAAAATGGAACCCACATGCACCCCTGCTTCACAATATATGATTTACAATACCTATAGCCCTGAAGAAGTGTCACCCCAGAGGGTCAGTATTCGGGCCCGTATTCGGGCCCAACACATTGACATCTTTTGCTCAACCCTAGTGTGTAATATTGTGGAAATGAGGCCCCTGCAAAAGCCAATTTTAGGTACATGATTTTACAATCGATCTGATTGTTTAACAAAAGGATTATGCCAATTCGAGGAGGCATAACCTGATCCAAACGAGGGATCCCATAAGTAGGCGACTTCTCAAACAGTAAAGTTTAATACCCCTGGATGCTTCTCAGTGCCAAACACACTGGTGAAGCATGCCAAACTCCTGGTGTTGTGAAACTCGGTGTAAACTGTAAAGCTTTATACTACTTAAAAAATGGATTGTAAATGCTTTTTTAATACAGAACGTGAGAAACATCACAAAACAAGGGAACAAAGTTTATTTTCTTTTACCTGTAACACAAGCCGTTGTTGAGGATTAGGCTAATTTGTCAACATATTAAACCCAGCTCTGAAGGTGGTCCTTGTCTTATTCAACACCTGTCAATTCTAGCATATTAGCCAACAGTATGTTACATGTTGGTATTTTGGGGCCATAAAAGAGGTGTTTAAAAGCAAAACTATAAGCCACACAATGAATAGCGTTTTTGGCGGCAAAGCCATGAATTGATATTGTATCAAGTTATAGTGCCACTTGCCAGACTCACTCCTGGCTGTCTTTCTTTCTTGTTCGCAATCACACTGCCAGCCAGTAAGGGGGAATAAATGCATCTCCCGGCAACAGGCGCGAATCCCTGCGAATGGCTTAAAAGGATCGCTCATTGCAAATTCGGCAGGATACAAACTGGATAATTTGCCATGCCAATGCGAGTAGCAGCAGGTGGACCGGTCTGAAGAGACACAGAGGTTATGAGCAGGAGCAGCTTCCCCCGAGGGGAGTTTCTACTGGTGGTGGTGGGGGTGTAGTGTTGGGGTGGAGTGTTGGGGGGGGGGGGGGGGGGCTGCATCAAAGGGACGCGACCTGCCTTGAACAAGTGATACCTGAGAGCCGCCAGTGTAAAGAGGCGATAACTGGAAAGAGAGCAACACATGAACAACGAACCCGACCCGTCAGGTAACCATCAATTTAAAAGTACTTAGTTTAAAGCAATATGAAATGGCTGTAGTAAAAGGTTCAACTGGACCCTATTTTGAAGGGTCAGCCTGGTGGCAGTGAGCTCCTCCACTACTCACTGCTGTTAGCCAACCCGTAGGCTCAAACTCCCTGCCCAAAGTGCAGTCAACCCCTTAACTGTGCAAGGTAAAGAGCACTCACCTGCCGCCGCCCCCCTAAAAACCCTCTAGTCTAGGCCAACACCCCGTAAGTTCCCACCCCTGCCCGCGCGGGAAGCGCTCACCTGCAGCAGCCCAGCTCCGGGAGGTGCAGCACAGCAGCGCCACCCACAGGAGCAGCCGCTCCTTCCAGCTCCAGCCCATGGTGAAAGTGAGAGAGCGGCGGCGAGGAGTGCGGGAGGAAGGGGTGCGAGCGCACCTCGACCACAAAACAGGAGAGAGAAAAACTCGACTCGATGCCAAAACAGGTTTAAATAGACCGGTGCGCACGTCTGTAATGGGCGGGCCTTGGCGGTGGGCTGGACGCGGAGAGGCCCCGCCCCTGCCCCGGTTCTCTCCCACCTGTGGCCGCCGCACGCGCAGGGCGTCCAGAAGTAAACGACCGGCCGTGAAGCGGGTGGGGCTGCTCAGAGCCTCCGCCAAACAATTCCTTCGAAAGCCCTTCTGTTCTGTTGCCAACACTTAGAGCCCCCCCCCTTGCCGCAGACAAGCTTCTAAACCGCGCTTCAGCTGCTTTATCTTTTTTGCGAGGACGCATGCCCCAAGCTCTTTCTTCCCATTGCCACATTACCTTTCCCATTATATCAAATAAAGTAAAGGAGTACTTAGCAGGTCACGGATGTCACAGGCTGTTTCCAGTCTCGCCGCTCTTTTTCTCTCTCATTGTGACTGGAAATGACTGCGGAATACTCCGAGCAAGAAAAAAGGTACAAGTGCGAGGTGACCGAGATAACGAGTCCAGAGCTGCCCGGTGTGAGTGTGCGCCACGGCGCCTCCTGCTTTTATTAAGCAAAACATAAAAACGTTTGTGGCAGCTCTACTGTCTCTGCTCCTCAATTTATTATTATTTTAATTAGACGCCTCTTACCAGGACACTTTATTAAAATAATTAGCGGCGAGGGGTAGACTTCACCGCGCGCTCCTTTTAAGAGCTTTTTTTTTTCATTTTAATGTAATGTCACTTGAAGTAGCGGTTTCTAAATTTCCAAGCGTGTTCCTGGGTTGCCACGCATAACAATGATCACTTCAGACATTACATGCTCATCTTTGTCTGAGCGGGTAACTAGTAACCCGACCCCTTTTACCAAAAGCACTCCCAGGCGATTTTCCATTTTCTCAGTTTGCTTGACTTTAAATAATTCTATGTCAGGACAGGAGGCTCCTATTATGCTTTTCTCATTTCTTTATAATGAAATGCTCAGCAGCCAATTATGGTAACAAAAAACTACATTTCCCATGAACACTAGGGAATAACCATAGAGTGTACAGCAATGGTTCCCAAACTTTTGACTCCTGAGGACCCCTATTGAGTCACCACTGGAAGCCGGGGACCCCCAAGCAATTTGTATGAGTTAAATTTCAAACATTAACCCCTTGCACGCTCGGGACGGAACCATTCCATCTCGAGCCACGGTGGGGCTGTGCTGGGGACGGAATGGTTTCGTCACGGCCCGGCCGCCGCGCCTGCGCGGGGTTGATTTTGCGCGGCGCGTTCTATTGAGCGGGCGGGGCCGTGATGGAACCATTCCGTCAAAGTTCAAAGTTTTATTTATTATGTTTTGGCTCTCAATTCAGGGCCACATAAAGTTATACACACAATTATACAACAATAATACAATTATAGCGACACAAAACCGGAGAAAACACTAGTTATCGACAAGATAAGCAATCAACATTTCCCTATATTTCATTAATAAATATCTAAAATGCCTTTAAAAAATTTAAAAATTCTAGAACAGAACATTTCATTTGGGGGACAATAAAGTGCATGGAAGAACATTTTTACATTTACAATTCCCAATTGTAAACAAATTGGTTTTAACCATTTGTGGCGCAGTGGGCGCAATGCCGGACAAATGAGCAAAACATGATTAACATCCTGTACTTCATTACTACAAAAATTACATATAGGAGATACCCCATACCATTTTGCTAAGAGGTAGCA
This sequence comes from Lissotriton helveticus, assembly GCF_964261635.1. Taxonomy (NCBI): domain Eukaryota; kingdom Metazoa; phylum Chordata; class Amphibia; order Caudata; family Salamandridae; genus Lissotriton; species Lissotriton helveticus. Next base: position 1,513,223,310 of record NC_136059.1, on the reverse strand, counting down.
AATTATATCTTAGCAGGTACCATAATCTACGGACAGAATGAGGAATATTCCAAATAAGATATTGTTGGGCTGATTTGGGAGTATATGTTTTTATCAAGGCTTCCCTTTCTTTATGTCTAGGATGGGCAAGTATATCTGTCTTATAACAGAACTCCCAGGATGCATTTTTTAGTTTAAGCTTGAGTTCAGATGGAGAAAGTAAGAATAACGTACTTTCATCCAATTCAAGCAGAGATACCGCTTTTCTAAAGTTTTTTACTAACTGCGAGTACTCTTTAAAGTTGCCCAGGAGTTCTTTTTTAATTATTTCTCTCAGGGTACCTAATTTACCTCTGGCCAAACAGGCTACCCATCTTACGAGGGCGACTAACCCCTGTGCCCAACAACTTCGAAGTCCGAATTCCAACCTGCATGAAGATGTAGTACATGCAGTGTTAAGAGAAGAAATTTTTCTTAGTACCTTTCCTTCTATTTTATGCATAAAACCCCATTGATTCAACTCCACTAATTCCATTCCATATAAGAGTGTTGCTGGAATTTTTGCTCTAAATACATCCAGAAAGAGGGAAAAATGCCTCTTCCCAGTAGTATTGTATAAGGCACATAGCCCCGAACCGTGAGCCAGCGCTTTACGTGAGTTATACTCAATATGGGGCTTATCACTAAGGTTAGCAGAAATTAATTTACCTAAAAAGGTATAGGTTTTGACCACCTCAAGTCTTTGTCCATTAATAGACCAGTTATAATTACTTGACCTGCATTTCTTTTTACCAAAGATGCACATAATTTTACTTTTTGAACTATTAATTTTCATAAAGTGAGCTTCAGCAAATTGATTCAGTGCATGCAGGCGATTAGATAGACCCTTCGGTGTCAAATCTAATACAAGTATATCGTCCGCATACATTAGAATCGATATAGTTGACCCTCCGATTGAAGGAGCTATTCCATCACAAACTGCTATAGACGATGGTAGGTCAACCATATACAAGGAGAACAAAATGGGCGCCAATATGCATCCTTGTTTTAATCCATTCAGAGAGGGGATAGATTGGGAAAGACCCCTCTCTCCTCCTTGAAGCACCTTACACCATGTATTCGAGTGTAAGGACTTGACTAGTTCAAGTAAATATCCTGGCATCCCTGATGCTGCCAACTTTTTCCAGAGTGTTGGACGGTCTACATTGTCAAACGCAGTTGAAAAATCTATAAATGCTTCGTATACGCCACCACCTCGAACACGAGCATATTTATCCATTATCACTTGTAAAATTGTAAGGTTGTCTAAAGTTCCATGCTCTTTTCGAAATCCTGTCTGTTCCATAGGTAAAATATTATTAGAATCTGCCCATTCCATTATTAACATTAAAAGAAGTTTAGCGAAAATTTTTCCTATAGAGTCCAATAGCGCTATTAGACGATAATTAGAAGGATTATCCCGTTCACCCTTTTTAAAAATACGGATTAATATACTTCCCCTCCAAGAGTGGGGGACTGAGCGTGATTTAAAACATGCTAGAAATACTGGAAGGAGAATTCTACTCCAGGTGATATCATCCTGCTTAATTATAGACATGGGAAGTTCGTCAGGACCCATAGCTCCTGAAGAGCGCATACTCTTTATCACGGTAGCTATGGATTTCTCCGTAGGGAGTTCCATTCCGTAGTCACTATTTGAGTCTGGGACCCCGGTATCCCCCCCTTTCCCATTCGAAGCATATAGGGAGGACACAAATAGAGTCCAGACATCTTCAGAGATAGCAATGGGAGTGGAAGTTGTTATTGAACCACAGCCTTTCCTTATTATGGACCAGAAATCTCTAGAATTTTTATAAATAGAAGCCTCTCTTAGCTTAATCCATAGAGAGTCTTCCTTTTCTCTTTTTATCTTGGATTTCAATCTTACCCTCCTTCTTTTTAACACCGCTAAGTAATGCTCATTTTCCCCGGTTCTATTAATATATTGCTTCCTAACAATTTTATTTATCTCCTTATTTAATATTAATAATTGACTAGGAGCAAAATATGTTTTTTTAGGATTTCCTGTAATCTTAGCCATGGCAGTGACTTGTTTGAGGAATTTTTCAAAATAAAGGAATTCTTCACCTTGCCAATGATCTAGTTCTAATAGCGTTTGGGCAAGAATGATTTGTATATCTTCCCTCTTGGTAGAGCCCCAATAACATCTACCTGAATTACGCTTTATGGAAAAACCTCTATTCTTTAGAGACCAGGCATTTGTTTCGGGGGGAAATAATGAGACAGTTATATTAATAATTTTATGGTCACTCAAGGGAGAGTAAGAGATCTCCATATCTTTAATAAAAGAGAACGTGTCATAGTCCGTAATTGCATAATCTAGAATGGATTCACCCTTAACGGATCTATGTGTACAATTAGCAGGAGTATCAGAAGGCATCCTGCCATTTAGGATAAGACCCTCCACGTAACTAAGTTCCTCAAGGAGTATCTTACCTCTTTTATTAGTTTTTATTTTAGTGGGCAGGAGTGCTTGAGGTATATTATATGCCTCTTCCTTAGATTTATTTCTATACATGTCCAAAGCAAAGTTAGATACTTTGCTATTTAGGTCCCCCACCAATAAAATATATGGTGGGTGATCTGCCTCTAATTTTTGTTTGACATAAGAAAATATACGCTTTAAAACTGAATTAAACTTATCTTCCGGTGGAATATAAGCATTTAAAATTATAAAAGAAGACCGATTGCCTGTGGAGGCTAGATTAGAAATGGTTATGGAATGGAAAAGATTACTAACGTCCGTATAGTGGGAGAATTGCCATTGTAAAGTGTTAGATAACAGACAGGCAATTCCGCCTTTTGCGTGACCTTTTTTGAGGGAATTGCAGGGGCCTCCAGGACATAGTAATCTTTCCCTGCATATAGAAGATTTTGACACCATGTTTCCTGGATACATAACACGTCTGCATTTAGGGAAAGTAGAAAATTGAATTTCTCTGGGCAATTATACAAGCCTGCGGCGTTCCATGAGACTATTTTTAAATGATTGTTAAAGATGTGAAAATAGTCGTGGATTATTCGATGTGGTTTTAGATAACACTCCTGGTAACCAGTTCCACATCTGCTTGTCATCTGTTAAAGGAATATCTATGTTAACAGGTGGTGGAAGTACCTGAGAGACCATTCGTTTACCTTTGGAGACCCATATTTTTAGGTCATTGTTGCTTGTAAGATCGCTATCCTGCCCAAAAGGCAACTTTGCAGGTCTTTCATTGGAGGAGAAACAATGTTCGTTATTAACATAGGGCAACACATCGATTCCTCTACATTGGAAACCTTCCGCTTGCTGAAGAACAAGATTAGCAATTATTTTAGAGTAAAACTTTACCCTTGTTCGTTGCCCATTTATTGATTTTATTGGTAGAACTAAATCAATGTCATTTGTTAGAATTAGTTTTAAACCTTCTATTTCCTTAAAGCATTTAAGCAGCCATGATCTATTTAGCTTTAAATCTGAATCAAATAAAGGAAGAAAATCCAGTGACAAGGTATCAACATCCAAACTGGGACTCTTTTCAGGCTGCATAACTGAGCTCCTAGTTACTTCAATTTGTGGTCGAAAGATGGGTGCCAATGTATTAAGTCCCCTTACTAATAGCGGCGTGTTACCTATATCTTTGGTCACTAAAGGTATTGGATCAGAGACCTTTAGAGCTGCACAAGGAACCATGGTTGGTTCAACCGGGGTACCCATGCCTTCATCATTAATAATACTCTCTACTCCCTCATTATTAGAGGTAACCGTGAGAGAATTATGTTCACTTTCGAGAGTGTCAGGCACCTCGGGTTTTATATGTTTGGGAAAAATTATTTGCCTTGGTCTCTTCTTTTTGTATTTGCGTAGCTGCTTCTTGTTTTTCCCTCTAGTTTTAACTTTTAAGACTCTAAGAGTCGTCAATGATCCTTCTGGTTCTTTTTTGTCCTGCATAAAAATGGGAAAAAGGTCATTACCCCCTGTTTGAGACCCTTCTAACGAAATATTATCCTTCTCTATCAACACTAAATCTTTTCTCTGTAAAAGTGATGATGAGGGAGAAGGCTCAGGGGGCTTATGAACATCAGCTTTTATAGATAATTCAGAGAATACATTTCCCCCTACCACACTAGTATTATCGCTAACTTTTTGAACCACAGGATCAATAGAGACAATAAGTGGAGTAGTCACATTCTCAACTTTTTTAGCAAGCAATACCTGTAGTATCTCAGTAACAGAGGCCATAATACAATCTGAACTCACGGCAAATTTGCCCAGTAAAAGTAATATAGAGGACAATATTTGCTCCAGTACTATGAGTGACTCAGAGATAGGTTTCTCATTTTTTGGGTAACTAGATGACGTAAAAGCACAAATCCCCGATAAATTGAGCTGTGGGGATTTCAAATCGCTCTGTATAGAGAGATTGTCTTTGGAGTTAATTGAAGGGGTGCTGCTATATAGCAGCAATCCTGATGGAGTTGCTCAAGCAGGTGTTTTACAGTCAACAAAATGAGTCGTGGGTCTATTATCCACATATCGACCACAAAGTTCCATATCAATACTTGTTGCAATGGAAACATCACCCATATTCTCTTCTTCGTTGTGTTTACCCTTAGGAGAATTATTATGCATAGATTGTGATTTTATTAACAAGGGATCTATACCAACTCCTTTTGATATACATAATGGAAGGATTACTTCATCTTGTTGATTGTACAAAGGTGTTTTTGTTTCCATCACAGGATCTAGTTGAGAAGCTTTCTCTGTATTAGTTTGCAGTTCCGATTGTAGTATAGGGATTTTATCAGTATTTGGGGGTACTTCAAGTGATTTATTCATGCTTTTTTCCCAGATGTGGTCCAGTTGCATCTGGCCTTTCAAAAGTGCACTATTTTCGTTCTTTCTCCTCAGGGCAACAGAGTCTGGATTAGTACAAAGATTTTCCACTAACACCTTCCCAGAACGTAGTTTCTTTGCATCCATATTACCAAAGAAGGATTTAGTCCTCCAACAGGTGAGCACAGTCACAGAATAAAAACTAGTAAAATAAAAATTAAATAGTATGAAACACAGGGGAAGAGGGTGACGCTTATATAAGTAGTTAACGTGCTTTATAACTGTCAGCCAGTCTACAAGTTTCCATATACGATGATGCCGGTTGCTCGCTAATACATAATAACAAATATAATTATGATAAAAATAATTAAAAGAAGAAAAACATAAAGGTCAGGGCCCAGCCCGGCCTACCTCGGCCACTGAGGGCCACAGAGGGCCCGCCCTTTGCCCGGGCTTAGCCCGGCGTCGCCCGCGCGCATCCCGCGATGCGCGGTGCTTCAGCGCAATTTGTTCCAGCTGAGGGGGGCGTGGCGGGGAGGTTCTCTACGCCCAGCGGGCTTGTGGGCGCTGATGTTCCCTGGCCTCCTTGACGGCCAACAAGCCCACAAACAGCGAGTGTTTCCCGCGAAGCGGGAAACGCGAGCAGTAGATGACAAGCGCTGCCAAATAGCGCTGCAAATATCCCTTGAGCACAAGCGCTAGCAAGAAAGCACTTCAGGATTCTCAGGAGCCTTGCAAATTCAGGCGTCTCGGCGAAGGTTCAGCTATTCACACAATTGTCAGCCGGCTTCAGAAGCAAACGAAAAAGAACTCCGCACTTCAGCGCTGCCTCAGCGCAATTTGTTCCAGCTGAGGGGGGTGTGGCGGGGAGGTTCTCTACGCCCAGCGGGCTTGTGGGCGCTGATGTTCCCTGGCCTCCTTGACGGCCAACAAGCCCACAAACAGCGAGTGTTTCCCGCGAAGCGGGAAACGCGAGCAGTAGATGACAAGCACTGCCAAATAGCGCTGCAAATATCCCTTGAGCACAAGCGCTAGCAAGAAAGCACTTCAGGATTCTCAGGAGCCTTGCAAATTCAGGCGTCTCGGCGAAGGTTCAGCTATTCACACAATTGTCAGCCGGCTTCAGAAGCAAACGAAAAAGAACTCCGCACTTCAGCGCTGCCTCAGCGCAATTTGTTCCAGCTGAGGGGGGCGTGGCGGGGAGGTTCTCTACGCCCAGCGGGCTTGTGGGCGCTGATGTTCCCTGGCCTCCTTGACGGCCAACAAGCCCACAAACAGCGAGTGTTTCCCGCGAAGCGGGAAGCGCGAGCAGTAGATGACAAGCGCTGCCAAATAGCGCTGCAAATATCCCTTGAGCACAAGCGCTAGCAAGAAAGCACTTCAGGATTCTCAGGAGCCTTGCAAATTCAGGCGTCTCGGCGAAGGTTCAGCTATTCACACAATTGTCAGCCGGCTTCAGAAGCAAACGAAAAAGAACTCCGCACTTCAGCGCTGCCTCAGCGCAATTTGTTCCAGCTGAGGGGGGCGTGGCGGGTAGGTTCTCTACGCCCAGCGGGCTTGTGGGCGCTGATGTTCCCTGGCCTCCTTGACGGCCAACAAGCCCACAAACAGCGAGTGTTTCGAAACGCGAGCAGTAGATGACAAGCGCTGCCAAATAGCGCTGCAAATATCCCTTGAGCACAAGCGCTAGCAAGAAAGCACTTCAGGATTCTCAGGAGCCTTGCAAATTCAGGCGTCTCGGCGAAGGTTCAGCTATTCACACAATTGTCAGCCGGCTTCAGAAGCAAACGAAAATGAACTCCGCACTTCAGCGCTGCCTCAGCGCAATTTGTTCCAGCTGAGGGGGGCGTGGCGGGGAGGTTCTCTACGCCCAGCGGGCTTGTGGGCGCTGATGTTCCCTGGCCTCCTTGACGGCCAACAAGCCCACAAACAGCGAGTGTTTCCCGCGAAGCGGGAAACGCGAGCAGTAGATGACAAGCGCTGCCAAATAGCGCTGCAAATATCCCTTGAGCACAAGCGCTAGCAAGAAAGCACTTCAGGATTCTCAGGAGCCTTGCAAATTCAGGCGTCTCGGCGAAGGTTCAGCTATTCACACAATTGTCAGCCGGCTTCAGAAGCAAACGAAAAAGAACTCCGCACTTCAGCGCTGCCTCAGCGCAATTTGTTCCAGCTGAGGGGGGCGTGGCGGGGAGGTTCTCTACGCCCAGCGGGCTTGTGGGCGCTGATGTTCCCTGGCCTCCTTGACGGCCAACAAGCCCACAAACAGCGAGCGGGAAACGCGAGCAGTAGATGACAAGCGCTGCCAAATAGCGCTGCAAATATCCCTTGAGCACAAGCGCTAGCAAGAAAGCACTTCAGGATTCTCAGGAGCCTTGCAAATTCAGGCGTCTCGGCGAAGGTTCAGCTATTCACACAATTGTCAGCCGGCTTCAGAAGCAAACGAAAAAGAACTCCACTCCAGCGCCACCGCGGCTCGTGACGGAGTGGTTCCATCACAAGCATGGCAGCGCCACGTGGCCCCCACTGCCCCCTAACGCCGCGGCGGTAATTCCGCCAAGGGTTTAAAACAGTAATTCGAAAAAAATACACACATGTGCACACAAAACAAATACCCAAAGTACTAAGGATTTTGGGGCCAGATATACGACCATTTCATTTAGCGCATCGCAATTGGCGACACATTGCGAGTGGCAAATTGCGAGTCGCTAAATGAAATGTACAGCAGTTTGGTTAACACTGTTTGGGATTCCCAATGGGGTCGCAAATTGCAAGGTTCATTAATATTAATGAGCCTCTCGCAATTTGCGAGCCCATTGGGAATGCCAGCCCTCCCAGCGATGGTGGCCTGCTGGGCTCTGCAGGCCACCATGTCTCGGACTGCTTTGAAATAAAGCAGTTAAAAAAAAAAAATGCAGCCTCCTTACCATGCATTGAAAAATAAAAAATAAAATGAAATGTTTTAGTTTCATTTTCTAAGGGCAGGCAGATGTCCCTAGGACCACTGCCTGCCCTTAAAATTATTTTGCATGCATTTGGGAAGGGGCCATATGGGGACCCCTTCCCATTTGCGAATGCATTACCATCTACTTGAAGTAGGTGGTAATTGTGACTGTTTTGCGACCGCAAAACATTTGTACATGGTTTTGAGACTCGCTATTTGGAAGGGAATGCCCCTTCCATATAGCAAGTTGCAAAACCTATTTAGAGAGTCGCAAACAAATTGCGACTCGCGAAATAGGCTCTGTACATGGCCCAATAGGTTTTTGCGTTCGCGCATATAAAAACAGATCGTACATCTGGCCCTTAGTATTTTATATTGAAGTAATAGCCCCTCTGTCACATGTGTTTCATTTGACTGTAGCATCTCTCATACCATTGTAGGATGTCAGAGCACTTTACATCACACACATATAGAGACATGTAAATCAGTGTATATATAAAATGTTTAAAGAGTGCTTGGTCTGGAAAAGCACAAACTCAGGATTCAGAACATAACACAGTGGCTAGCATTGACTTTAACATTAAAAATGTATTTCGACCCAAATATATCTTTTTAGCAGCATCAGGATAACGAATAACTGGGACAAAATATAAGTTACAAACTGGTACCATGCAGTTTGCAAGCTGCTCTTTGATGACAGTTTACAGGTCCCTCTGCTAGATTACGATTGTCACTTATGAAGTGCACAGTAATAAAGGAATCTCTGTGACAAAAGCAGTGACCACGAACCTAGGCACATAAAATGCTGCTTTTTAAGATGCATGATACACGTTCTTTGCAGTAGGCGCATTAACCCTCTGTGCTACATTAGTTAAATCAAAGCTGCCACTGAACAAAACTCTCTTTGCTCTCCAGCAGGTACATTAATCATTGGCATTCTCTTGACACTTTTATAGTTGTTGGAAAGCTGCTAATTACACAAGAAATGTTTCTGTGCTTTTAAAACTGTTGCCTACGGACCCCCTGGGAATGTGTCACGGACCCCTGGGGGTCCGCGGACCACAGTTTGGGAAACACTGGTATACAGTATAAAAGGTCACAATGTTAGTCCTTCTTCCTCTTTCTTTGCTGCTCCGCAGCCAGTTAAGTACTCTTTCCAGTATTTGCTTGTCTTTCCTGTGATTGCATTATTGTAATTTGATATTCTGCTTACTTTATATGCTCTTTAGCGCTTGCGCTGTGTGTTGCGTCTCCCTTGAGCGCTTCGGCTCCGGTTGCCTGCGTGCCCGTTGCCATTATTTCCTTTCGGCTCGTTCTGCTTGTCTACCACGGGAGCGTGTGGTCACCTCCCTGAGACCGGGCGCTTCTGCGCGCCCCTGTTTCCTTTCGTGGAGTGGGAGCAGGGGTTGCCGGCTTCTACGGGAGCGCGAGCGCTCTCGAGCCGGGTTCAGTGCGGGCAGCCGTGTTGCGCATGCGCACTGGCATTAGTTCCGGCTTCCCTGTCAGCCGGTTCGAAGAAAGTCGCTTCTGCGGCATAGCACACAGCCTGCTCAGAATTTGACCCCGTTTGACGCCGGAGTTCTGTGAAGGCTTCGGTTGTTACCCTGTGCATAGGCTTTGCCTAGAGTGTGTTTCTTCGTGTCAGCAAGCCTTACTCCCTCCACTTTTGAATCATATTGAGCCAGGTTTGTGCCTGCTCTTTTGTCTTGCTGTGTGGTTTTTACTGCACTCCCCCTGAATTGTGTTTTTGGGCACTCCATATTTCCTTCCAGTCATCTTGTGGGCTTTATTTATACACCTGGTGTATCATGGAAGACTACTATGGTGAGGATGATGACTATTATTATGAGGAAGATGATTCCGGTTCTTTGGAACAGGATTTAGTCGAAGAATTGGACAAGGGTGTCCAGCAGTCGGTTAATAAGGCGCTAGTACGCGCCATTACTCCACTTAAACAACACTTGAATAAATATGTGCAGCAACAGGGTTGGTTGCCGGCTGCAAAGAAGTCCTCCAAATCTCCCGCCAATCCTCACAGGTCGGACTTCCAGAAATGGGCCAAATCTTTGGCGGCTGAGGTCTCCAAGTCTTCTGCACCTCACGATACTGATGATTCTGATCCGGTTCATACTTCAGCTTTGTCTGACCATGATGAGGCTCCTCCACGGAAGCGAGTCTGCAAGGAGCATTTTGTTGATGCTCCTGAGCGTCCCCCGGTTTTGACCTTTGAGCCTGCAGATATTCTTCACCCTCACTCTACGTCTTGGCTGCCTTCTCCGGCAGTTGCTGCGTATGTTCAGGCTCACATCCGTCAGCCTTTTGATTCCACTGTTAGGGCCCGGCTCCGCTCGGAATGCCCGAGGCCTGATCTCGCTGATCATCTGGCGGACACGCCGGAGGTTGATCCTATGATGGTGACCTACTTAAAGAAGTACGCAAAGGACCCCAAGAAGGGCCTTGACAGGTCTTGGCGATCATGTCAAGACAAATTGCTTGATTTACTTGGTCCTTTGACCAAGATTCTGGATCTTGGGTTTCAGGCCCAGGAGGCTTCAGCTCTTGTGGACCCTAACGAACTGATTGAATGGGCGCAAAGGGCTGTATGCCAATTGGGGAATATCAATTGTGCTATTTCTTGCGAGAGACGCCGTTCTATTCTTTTAAAATTAGACCCTAAACTGGCGGAACTCTCAACCTCTGAGTCGGGTCCAGAGGCGCAAGGCCTTCTGTTCGGACAGCCTTTCTTGAAAGAGCTGACCAAATTTGTTTCCACCTTTAGTGCCATTGACAAGGCGCAAGCTTCATTGCGACGCGCTATGCGTCCGGTTTTTGCCAAGCCCGGGCGACATCGTGGACGCTCGTTCGGCCGAGGTTCACATCAACAGTCCCACAGAGGCAACAACTCTCAGTGTGGAGGAGGTCAAGACTCAGGTTTTTCCACAAGATCGAATTTCAATCCCTCCCGCAAGGGTAGAGGGAATTATGGAAAAGGCCGTTCCGGAGGACAGCAAGGCCATTATCAAGACTCCAACGCTTCAGGTGAGCCTGATTCATGCATGCGATGTGATTTTGGGGGGCAGAGTACAGTTTTTTCTAAACAACTGGCGCATGATCTCCAGCGATGCATGGGTGCTGGAAACCGTTCAAGGGTTCAAGATAGAGTTTTACCAGCCCCTGCATCAGACCCGTCTTCCCCCTCCTTTAAGTTTTTCCCTTCACGATCAAGCTTGCCTCTCCGAGGAAATCAAAGTTCTTCTCAAGAAAGGGGCGATTCTTCCCACTGTCCGTCATCCGACGGGGTTCGTCAGCTCAGTGTTTCTGGTCGAGAAGAAAGGGGGCGGATCGCGCCTTGTTCTCAACCTGAAAGACTTCAAAGGAGGGGTCGTGTACCGACACTTCAAGATGGAGGGCATCCATCTCTTACGGGATCTCCTTCGCAAGGGAGATTGGATGGTCCGTCTGGATCTCAAAGACGCATATCTGTCGATTCCAATATTCCAGCCCCATCGTCGGTTCCTCCAGTTTCAGTGGAAGAGTGTTTGGTACGAGTATCAGGTTCTCCCGTTCGGCCTCTCGTCGGCGCCGTGGTGCTTCACGAAGCTTCTGAGGCCGGTTGTAGAACTTCTCCTAGCTCGGGGTGTTCGTCTGATTATTTACTTGGATGACATTCTCCTTATGGCGGATTGTCCTCTCAGGCGCCTGACTCATCTGGAGTGGTCCATCGATCTTTTGCAATCTCTCGGTTTTCTGGTCAACATTCAGAAATCGGTTTTGACCCCGACGCAATCAATAGATTTTCTGGGTTTCAGGATCGATTCGGTTGCCTGTCAGCTTCTTTTGCCCAGCCAGAAAATTTGTTACATCAAGAGGGAATTGACTTCTGTTATTTCCAGACAGACTGTGTCATTGAGATCGTTGGCACGTGTAGTAGGTCTGTTAGCGTCTTCCATTCAGGCGATTTTTCCGGGTCCTCTGCATTACAGGGCAATGCAGCGTCTGAAGATCCTACATCTCCGGAAAGGCCTCAGGTATTCAGATCAGATTCCTCTCTCGGAGGAGGTGAGGTGGGAGATGCAATGGTGGCTGGACCACATGGAGGCCTGGAATGGTCGAGCCCTCTTCGGTGCGTCGCCGGAACTAGTGATAGAGTCCGATGCCAGTCGCTGGGGTTGGGGAGCCCGGTGCGGTCCGGTCTCGACGGGGGGTCGTTGGTCTCCTCAAGAATTATCTCTCCACATAAACTGTCTGGAACTCCTTGTCGGGTTCCTTTGCGATCAAGTGCTTTACTCCCCTTCAGTCCAACTGCTGCATACTCCTGCGAATGGACAACGTGTCGGCAGTCCGCTATGTCAACAAGCTGGGTGGGACTCGGTCCAAGGTGCTTGCGGAGATAGCCAAGGACTTTTGTCATTTTTGCCTGCAGCAGAAGATCACTGTTATTGCGGAGCATCTTCCCGGTCGCCACAATCAGATTGCAGATTGGCACTCGAGACATCTTCGGGATTTCAGCGACTGGAGGCTTCACCCTCGCGTATTCCGCTCCCTTCTTCGGCGTTGGGGCCAGTGTCACATAGACCTGTTTGCTTCTCGCCTCAACACACAGCTTCCGCTCTTTTACAGTTGGAGACCGGATCCGCTAGCCCTAGCCACGGATGCCTTTCTTCAGGCTTGGCCGTCAACTCTGTGCTATGCCTTTTCCCCATTCATGATGATCCCCAGGGTTATGGCTTACGCCAAACGGTATCGAGCGGATCTGATTCTGATTACTCCGCTCTGGAGGACTCAAGCGTGGTTCCCGGTTCTCCTGGAAATGTGTTGCGAGGCTCCTCTTCTTCTTCCCCAGAAGTGGAATCTTTTGCTGGATCCTCTCGAATCCCCTGATTCTGTCCGGATCTCTCCAGTTGCTGGCGTGGCGGATCTCGGGGACCGCTGGATGATCCCAGGCATTTCTAGCGACGCTTCCAGATTCATTAGTGAGGCCTGGTCTCCCAATACTCACAAACGATACAAAGGGGCTTGGAAGCGTTGGTGTGATTGGTGTGTTCAACGGGAAGTTGATCCCGCTTCAGCAGATGTCTCCTTGATCATTAATTTTCTGGCGTCCCTAGCCTCTTCAGGTCTAGCTTATAGGACGGTCAACAATTTTCGTTCCGCTATTTCGGCGGGACATATCCAGATTGATGGTAAGCCTGCTGGTGAACACCCTTTCATTTCCAAATTGCTTAAGGGTATACGTCTTTCGAAACCGCCCGGTCCTAAGTATGTCTCTTTATGGGATGTTTCCATCGTTTTGCGGTTCTTAGAGGCTTGGCCCTCTAATCCGTTGTTGTCCCGCAAGCAGCTGTCTGCTAAGTTGACCATGTTGTTGTGTCTTGTTTCTTGTAAACGTGTGTCGGATGTCCGTGCATTAGACCTTGCGGGTCGCAGTTTTACGCCAGAAGGCGTTACATTTCGTCTTTCCAGACGTACTAAATCTAATACTGCTTCAATTACGTATCCATCTTTTCCCACTCATCCCAACCTTTGCGTTGGGCAGTGTATCAAGGATTACGAAGTAAGTACTGCTTCTTTACGTTCAGATATGCAGGGTCAATTGTTAATTGCTTTGCAGAAACCATTTCGCCCTGTGACTCCTGCTACCTTAGCGCGCTGGGTACGATGGCTCATGTCAGAAGCTGGCATTGATGTGTCTGTGTTTGGTGCACATTCTGCACGTGGGGCGATGGCTTCTAAAGCTTTCTCCATGGGTGTCACTCTTTTTGACATTATGAAGGCCGCAGATTGGTCTTCTGATTCAGTTTTCAAAACGTTTTATTATAAACCAATCAATCATATTGTTTCTGTGGTGTTGAATCAGCTTTAAACAAGCATAATCGGAGCCTCCTGTCCTGACATAGAATTCAAAATTTGCAAACATACGTGACAAGAATTTTCAATTCTATTAAGGACAAGGAGGCGAGGATTATCCCACCCATTGTAATTAATTTGCATTGTTGTTTGCTGTAATCTGTATTGATGATGTTGCAAAACTCTCTCATCCCTTGTTTCCCCCCCCTGGTTTACATTCTTATTCTCTTGCACTATTTGTGTATTACGGCTCTATGTCTCTTTTCAGGTTCTGACCCGAAGTAGAGTTTGCCGGTGCCATCCGTCTGTGTTTTCCCTCTTTCCTTGTTCGGGGATCCAGTGTTCTTCTACTGCCTGCTTCCAGTTCCTTTGGTCATCTGCAGCGTGCTTTGTTCTGTTCCCATTGGTCTACGTTGGATTACCTTATTGGACTTGATCTGTTTCCTCAACAAAGAAAGAGGAAGAAGGACTACCATTGTGACCTTTTATACTGTATACTCTATGGTTATTTCCTAGTGTTCATGGGAAATTTAGTTTTTTGTTACCATAATTGGCTGCTGAGCATTTCATTATAAAGAAATGAGAAAAGCATAATCCTCGCCTCCTTGTCCTTAATAGAATTGAAAATTCTCGTCACGTATGTTTGCAAATTTTGAATTGACCGGGAACGCCAGCTCTGCGAATGCCTTGAAAACTGCACACAGGCAAGTGTTAAAAAATGTCCTGTATGTTTTTGCAGTCACCATGAAATGATCTTAAGTTTTGTACTGTCAGGCGTGAGCAGTTCAGCGAATATTGTTATTTTTCTTTTTTTTAAATTCTGATAGGAGTAGCCCCTTGGTTTGTAATATGAAATGCTAGGTGTTTGGACGGACTCACTTGCCGCAATCCAAGCCCCAGTCTCACCACACAGATAAACCATTTGCGACCCTGTAGGTCATGGATACTCGCAAACATTTCCCTAGGGGCCACAAACTATGGTCTGTGGTGTGCCCAGGGTCACATTAATGGCAGCTGGGTGGTAGTGGGGCTTTGTGGGGTGTTAAGGTGTGCGTAGGGGAAGCAAATCGCATACATCGTGTGGCTTGTGAGTCATGGAGTTATTTAATTTTTTTTACATACTGCCCTCTAAATTAGGCACCTAGTCCGGTGGTTCCCAAATTGTGCGCCACTGCTCCCTGGTACACCGTTAGAAGTAGCCAGGGGCGCCATGCACAGCTTGGGAAAGTGGAAAAGGTAGCAGGTTAAAGTTTGTGGATTCTTTGTGGCGCCGAATAACCCTTTTGGGACTGCCGTGGGGGAGTTAAGAAAGCCACCCTGCCAGCATCTCACTCACACACAGCTCTGGTGGGTCCGCCTCCCAGCAGGCACTAATGAACCATGAATGAGTGTGAAAAGCACAGCACAGTGTCCCATTCACACAAAAACACTGCAGCTCTACGGGGCTGCCTCCCAGCAGGCTCACACTGCACCACCCACCCTCCCCAGCCCCCTGATAATTTCAACAGCAAATCAAGCTTTATTCGGTTGTAGAGAAAACATCCATAAAAGCATAATATATGTTACATCCAAGTACAAAAGAATACATTTAAAAAAGGGTTTTAAAAACAACTAAATAGTAAAATATCATCACAATGACAGTTTTTTTTTCAGTAAAAAAATTAGCAAAGGTGGGTTTTCTCAATGTTCCACTCCTCCCAAATTAAAGCACTTTTTACTCTTAATATGGAAGCTACGACCATAAGAGTATAAGCTACTGATACATGTATACGGAATGGAACAATACGGTCATAGTAAAAAGCTTGTACATAAAAATAAGAAGCATTCACAGTATCAGAATTAATACAATGGTACAAAAAAAAGGTGCAGTATGAAGAAAGTATCAGTTTTACCATCACAGATGGGACGGATCAATGTTGCTCGAGATTCTGCCTATGTTTAACCCCTTCCGCGCATGAGTGACGACGCTCGCGCGCGGATGACGAGCTGAGCTCGTCATGTAACGCGGTGTTTTTAAAAACGCAGCGCACAGCGGGAAAACCGCTAGCACGCATGCGGTTAATGGCCAGTTTCATGAAATTTACTATCGATCTAGCAAAAGGTTCAACTTCTAGGAATTGAAGGTCAAGGAATGCCGGGCGACACCTACGTAGGCCCATCATTTTCAAAATAGGAGTGATCCAGTGTTTCCTCAAATCCTGGTAAAATTTGCAGAAGAGTAGTGTGTGAATCGTGGTTTGGGGGGAACTATCGTCACAGGGACATGGTTGTGGTTGTTTTTCCCAGGTGTTAGTCTTAGGGAAGTTGACTAGGTGGTGAAAGATGTTTAGTCTAAACCTGGTTAGCAGTAGTCTTTCATAACCCGAGAACTCAAAGGTTAAGTAAGGCTGAACTGTCTTAGTTGTTTGTATTTGTAGTGAGTGTTGCACAGTTGGTTTAAATGCCTCACTAGACAGCCGTAGGGATTCGAGATGACTCAGGCAAGCCTTTTTAAACCGCTATTACTGCAATTGTAGAGGGAGAAGTGTAATATTGTTGCATACCAAGGTCGCTAAAGAACTTCTTAATATACGCTATCCAGGTGATTTTGTGTCCCTTGTCCAGGGAAGTACAGTCCTCAATGAACTCCCTGCAGAGAGAGGTTTCACTAGAGGACCACATGCGGTGTCACAGAAGAAGGGGTTGGATTCTTATCAGATCTGTTATAAAAGTCAATCCCAATTCCACGTGGCAAGCATAAGTTGAAGTTCCCTGTGGGACAGCCAAGATGAATCATTTTCATTTCATAAATCTTTATTTCGGTAAGTTATCACCATAAAAGATATTGAAGCAACATTTCATTAAGAATTATTAAAACATTAAAACGTTATAACATTGCACATCCAGCGGAGTCAATAAAAGTATTTCGTAGTACAAGGTATCACAGTTTTACTACGGTAGGATTCAGAGACCGGCCTTGAGGCTTTGTCTTCTCAAAGACCACATTGAACCTAGGTATTTAGCCACGGCAAAAACAATGTGGTCCGTCAGGTCAGTTTTAAGCACTCTGAATGCGGCCAGACACTCCACAAACCCCAAATTCCTGCATACAGGAACAATCCATTTCTTACGAGTTGCGCTATAAGCCGGGCAGAAAAAAATTATGTGCAGCTCAGATTCCTTGGACACTCTGCAAGCCGGGCATGAGCTAACGGCGGGTTCGCTCCACTTGCTAGTTAGGGCTCGAAGTGGAAGAGTCCCGTCCCGTGCCTCCCAGTGTCCCAAGGTTTGATCGACGACAGGGTACCGCTATTTTACTGTCGTGGTAAACCTTTGCCAGCCTCTTTTTGGGAATTAATGGACAGGTGGTTAAGGGGTCAGACCAAAGGGTCAGTAGGCCTAAACCCTCCAACTCAGTTCTAATGAATTTAAGCCATTTGATTTTCCCTGCATTAGGCATAGCAAGCACCTCCTGGAGCCCCTGCCTGTAGCTAATCAGTTCTGGAACCGCCCACAGCCTACGCCAATAAACCAAAGGACGCAGTGCCAAATCTTCATCGAGAGGTCTCATCCCCAAATCTAACCTTAATGGGACAAGAGGCGTGCTGGGGGGAAGTGCTACCACCCGCCTGATGAACTTATTCTCCTCTTTCACTAGGTCTGGAGAGACTGCATGGCCCCAGAGCTCACTGCCGTACATGGCAGCCCCTCTTGCCTGTGCCCTGTAGATCTGGAGAGGTGGGCCAACGGGTTGGATGGATGACCTATTTTTCCCCACGAGCTTCATAATCCCACCCGAGTACTGTGCCAGTTTGAGTAGTGCTTTCTCTTGGTGTGGGCACCAAGACATTTTCTCATTTAGCGTGACTCCAAGGTACTCGAAGGTTTGGACCCTTTCGAGTCTACTTGGCCCAATGTGGGGGCTAGAGCGGAATTTTGGTGGGGGATTGAAGGCCATAAATTTGGTCTTTAGAGTGTTAATTTCTAGACCGTGTTCCCCGCAAAAGTCCACAAAACCATTAAGAACACGCTGGATCCCCATCGGAGACTTTGAAAGCAGCAGGGTGTCATCAGCGAACATAATCGCCAGCACCCTGCTGCCTGCCAGCTTAGGAGCGTCAGAGTTATCAACCCCATTCAGGTGGGAGATTACCCCGTTGACGTAGAGGCAGAACAGGGTCGGTGCAAGCACACAGCCCTGCCTTACCCCCCTGTCAACGGGGAACCTGTTCGATAGGGCCCCCTCCTTACCACACCTTACCTGTGCAAAGTTGGCAGTGTGGAGACGGATAATCATCTCAAGCAAGCTCTTAGGGACCCCCAATTTGGCCAACACCTCCCAGAGTTTTCTGCGGGGAACCAGGTCGAAGGCCGCCCTTAGGTCCACGAATACAGTGTAGAGGCTGCCACCCTCCAACTGTACCGTTTTCCAGAAAATAAGGGCCAGCCTAAAGACCTGGTCTATCGACGAGACCTTCCTTCTGAACCCTGCTTGATATGGGCTCAGAATGTCATGTTCCGTCATCCAATCCGACAGACGATCCAGAATTAGCCTAGTGAAGAGCTTCTGGGAAACGTCTATCAGGCTTATTGGCCTGTAGTTGGCTGGGAGCAGAGGCAAGCCCTTCTTGAATATGGGCACTATCTCTGCCCCCAGCCAAGTTGGGGGGATCGTCATATTTTGGAAAAAGGGGACCCCTATATATTATAGTTCTACTTGCTATACATAGGGAATAAACAAGACATTTGAAAAAGGTCTATAGCCAAGTAGTACAGATTCTTTTTTAGATTTTAATATTCGAATATTTAGGTATATTAACATATATCGTCCAACTGTAGAAAGACCATTCAAAAAAATTTATTTATCTGATATTAAATTTTATTAATGATTTGTGTTTTACATACGAAAAATGTTTATATATCTTTTTGTTGATTTTTTGTATATTTCTCTTTTTTTGTCACATTAGCAATTTATGAAGGACACTACAGTGTTGAAGTGATTGATATTATACATAACATTCGTATATTTACATATTTAACTAAATTCATGAAAAATTTAAAAAACATAAACACAGACGATAGAAGACATAATCAAAAAACTAAAAGAATTCAGCAATTGAGTTGAAGGCAATACGGTAGATAACACTGGGGGGATCGTCATGCCATTCAAGATCGCATTGAACAACACCCTAAGATACGGGGCCCAGATCTTAACTTCGTGCCTGAAGAGGTCACCGGGTAGCTTGTCTATGCCTGGCGCCTTTTCAGCAGCAAGGCCCATAATCGCCATAATGAGCTCCTCCAAAGTAAACCCATCCATAGGGGATGTACGTTCAGTGGGTTGGGCCATTGCTATTTCAGATGGGTTCCCCAGTTGGTCCAAATCGGCAGCGCTGTACAGGGTTTTGAAGTGGTCCTCCCACACAGCAGATGCAATATTTGTGTCTACTGCCGCAATAGGTTCAACAGAACCATGCTTGACGATCTGCCAGAATTTCCGGGCATCTCGTAGTGCGAGGGCAGCCGTCATTTCAGACCAGTTGTCATGGTCCCATTCTATTTTAGCATTGCGAAGGACAAGCTTGTAGGCCAACCGCTTTTCCCTAATCATACTGGGGGTTTCCCGAATTTTGAGGGACTCCAAAAGATCGGCCTTTGCTCTCCTGCAAGAAGCGTTAAACCATGAGGCTCTTCTCCCCTTGGCCTTTTTCGTCCTAGCCACAGGGTTCAGTACTTCTGCTAGGTTAGAGCAGAGCTCAGAGTGAATGTCCCCAAGCACAGTGAACTCAACAGAGGTGGATAGCTGGGGGATAAGATCCACAACTTTTTCAAGGGCAGGCACCACAATCGCGTATAACCTCTGGATATCATTGGGATTCTCCAGGAGTTTTGGCCATCTGATTCTACGTCTGTTGCTAGTTGCAACTAACCCGGCAGGAAATGCTGGATTTTCTTCTTGGGTGCTGGTGGGCATTCCCTGGACCACGAACCTCAGTGATAATACATTGTGGTCACTGTCGGTCCTTGTGACTATCCCAAAGTCCCTCACTTTAGCCCAATCCTTTGTTGAAACCAGGATATAATCTATCCGTGACTCCTGGCCCACTCTATTAAAGGTGGTCTTAGGAGGAATATCTCCCTTGAACCGCCCATTACAGGCCCTCAGTGAGTGGGATAAGGTAAAAGATGTTATTTGGGTGACTAGAGGTGACCATGACTTTACAGGGGGGCCCGACAGGGTAGGTATCTCCCAAAGATCATCCTCTTCGCTAGTTACCCCTTCCAGAAAATCTGGGAGGGGCTCATACTGAGTGTTAAAGTCCCCCCCAACTACAAGTGAAAGACAGAGGGTGGCAGAGTCGAGGAACAAAGCTAGATCCTCAATTGTCCCCGAAGTACCTGTTATCCCAGCCGGTCTTGAGTAAACATTTATTAATGCCACACTCTCACCAGATGCCCACTCCAAGACAACGCACTGAAAGTCCGCTGAGTTGGTTCCAAGGTTTTTCGCCCTGCAACCGAGGTGGGAACCTACCCAGATCAACAAGCCACCAGACGGTCGTCCCTTCCCACCCCATTTGGCCGGAATGTCAAAAGAAGCGTACCCTGTGCGGCACTGTTTTTCCCCAGCCCACGTTTCCTGGAACAAGCATATGTCATGTTCCTCAATGAGTTCCACCCACTCCGGGGAGTCTAATTTGTTGGCCAGCCCGGCAACATTCCATGAAAGTATGGACAGTGCGCCGAGAGCCCCCCGCCTTATCGTTGGTGTTAGATACAGAGATGCACCGGCCTGCCCTGCACTGGCTGTACTTAGGGCAGGGCAGACCCTCTGTTGGCAGCGAGCATATTGCATACGGCGCCTTTGGGAGAGAGTTAGCCTTAGTGTTTTGACCACCTGAATCTAGGTGGATGATTTTATCAGACATTGGGTCAGGGGGTGTACCACCCGCACGATTTTCAACAACATCCCCCTCTGTGTACTTAGTAACTCCTATAGTTGAATTGCTGTTTCCAGGGAGACGTTGTAATGGTCGAGAGGCAAAGCGCGGTGAAAGGCAAGACAAAGAACAGTATGGATCTGCTGAGAAAGGTGTATCAAAAGCCCTGTGAGAAAGTCAATCCACGTCCTCAAGGCACCCGAATCTGTTGTAAGTGGGTGCCCCATTCCACCCGCCATGTGTGTCTTGCCAGAAGTTGGATAGCCCACCGTGTACACAGTTTCTCGCCGGAATCCAGGTCCAGTTTCCCCCCGTATTAGGATGTGATCACGGGGGATAAAAATAAGTTAGGGGTCTAGGTGTTATGGGCGAATTTACTCCATGATTGTTCCATGAATAAATATGGTGTGCTGTATTGGGGTCTTCGAAAGAGACAATAACACAATCACCTGTGATAGATTTGTGCAAGGTACCTTAAAAAGTTGTTTTCCACCCTTTGCACCTCCTCAACCTTGGCAAAACCCCAGACCCTAGACCCATATATTGCACTTGAAATGCATTTAGCCCTGTAGATTTCAAGAAGTTCTACCGGGGAGCACCTGCCTAATTTATGAGCAAAGTTTATCAAGGCGGCTGTTGTCCTCTTAAAAGTAAGCTTCCTTGATTCAATGGCAGGCTTCCAGGAGCATTTATTGTCAAGTAGTACGCCCAGGTAAGGATAGGTGGTTGTAGTATCCAATTTCTGATTTTCGATGTACATAGGCTTGATGTTCTTCGACCTTGGGCCTGCGGACATAACATACGTCTTTTTGATGTTTATTTTTAGGGCCAGGTTGGCCATGAAATCGTGATACTTTACGAGGGCGCGCTGTAGCTCCATAGGAGTACGGGCTAATATAACAGCATCATCCGCATAGAGTAGAATCGGTATGGGGTGCTTATTTATGAAGGGGAGGTCCTTGCAACCCGTAACCATGGCTTTTTCAAGGCCATTGGTGTAGAGATTAAATAAAAACGGGGCAAGGACACAACCCTGCCTTACCCCTCATTCCACTCTAAACGGTTTTGTTAGCTCGCCCCCGTTCGGTATCTAACTCTAGCTGTAGCATTTGAATTTAGTTCACGCAAGAATGTGTAAAGAGGCGTCTCTATTCCCATGTCAGCTAGGATAGTCCACAACTTATTATGGATAACGCAGTCAAATGCTGCTGAAAGATTGACGTACACCATGTAAATCCCCCCCCCTTTGCCTTTACATATTTGTCAACTATTAGGGATAGATTAAGGGCTTGCTCTATTGTGCCCAGACCCTCACGAAACCCGAACTGCAGATCAGAAAGAACTTTGTTATCTGAAGCCCACTGCTGGAGTCGATCTAGGATAATGCGACCGGCCACTTTACCCAGAGAATCCAGGAGAGATATAGGCCGGTAGCAGGATGGTAATTGGCGATCCCCCTTTTTAAATATAGGCACGAGGATGGATTGGGACCACGAGTCAATGAGGCCCACATCACATGTAGCCTGTAGGACCCTAGTTAGAATGGGTGACCAGAGTTCCATATTGAATTTAAAGAAGTCAATAGGGACTCCGTCGGGTCCCGGTGCTTTGGAGTTTTTACTGGCCATCAAGGCTAACTCCACCTCCTTGTGGGTTATATTAATGGGTAACGGGAAAGAAATCGAAATTAACCCAGTAGAAGGTAATTGAGTTGCGGATGAGGGTCAGCTGAATATCCGCTCAAAATAATAAACCCACGTCTGCTCATCGATCGCAACATCAAGACTGGGGTTTACCGTATTAGCTAAAAAGGGAGACTTCAAGACCTTCCAGAAGGCAGCACTATCTCTTATAGAGCAAGAGGTGTGTAGTTGTGGCCAAAGGTCTTTTTGGAGTGAGTTCTTCCTGCGTTTTAGGGCCTGTTTGTAGGATTTTCGATAAGCGGCAATTTCCTTAGAGGTTCTATCCTTTTCATTTAATGCTGCTTTTAGATTCTGCTAGGCTTTCGTGCAAGCACTGTCGAACCATCCCTTACTGATAGTTTTCCTTGTCTTCATTTTAACAAAAAGGGATTCCCTGATTGATGCTGTTAATTTTAAGAAACTAACCATAATGTCCTCACTGGTGGTGACTGGATCAAAGAATTTCTCTAGAACTGGTCTTAAATTAGAAAGCAGTTTAGTAGTAATTGCCAGGGGGTCCACCTTTTCCCACCTTAGCGAATAACCATTAAGTCTATCTAGAGTGAGGTTGTTTTGATTTAAGGTCGTCTTTATATTGAGCCCTTCGACTTTCTTAGTCAGTTTTAAGTTTATGCTGTTTGGGTAATGGTCGCTGAGGGTTATATCGTGAGTTTTACAATTAATGAGATCACCTCCTGCAGTTGCTGAGATAAAGATAAAGTCAATAGCGCTTGGCCTGCCTCTACCAATAAACGTAGGTATGACCAGGGATAGGAGGATCCATCAGGTCGTTGGCAAGGACAAGTTTAGTATCACAAAGAGTCTCATTCAGACACTGACCAACCATGGTGTGAGGAAAATGAGGTATTGAGTCGCCATTTTCGTCCTCAACTCCACACACTGTACTCGCGCTGTGGTTGCACAGGGTCTGATTGAAATCCCCGCCCCAAATTATGGTCATCGCCTTCCGTGACTTTACTTGTAGTTCATAAAGGAGCATGTTTATCTCCTTTATGGTTTTTATTAAGTCGGCTATGGGGAGTTGTTATAAAAGTTCACGATAACAAGAGCTTTATAGTTACTATAGTGTAGGATAAGGAGTTGAAAGTTTGTGTCCAGTTTTAGTGGGACTATACTTGTAAAATGGAGAAGGTTTGATACAAAGGTAATTAATCCACCCTTGGCTCTGCCAGAGGAAGAGGGTCGTGCTGGGGAGAAATATGTTCTATATCCCTCCAGATGTAACTCTGAGGGCGCCCATGTTTCCTGTAGGCATAGAATGCTAAAGCTGAGAACGAAGTCTAACCAGAGTTTGTTCGCAATCTTTGCACGAAGCTCTGCGACGTTCCAAAATAATATCCCCATATTTGGTACGTCTTTATTTATTACAGTATCAATAGCTGTTCCCGTAGGGACTTCGCAGTGTGAGGGATTACTGATGATTAAAAGGGGTTCTTTATTTGTAGCATCACTATACTCCATTTTACCTTCTTTTTTCCTACACAGGGTATCTGTTTTGGCCAAACTATTTGAGGTAGGGTCCACAAGCTCAAGTCAATCCACAGTTTCCAGATCGGAGCGCTTGTCATAATAATTAAAAGTTGGAATGTTATATCTATTTCCCCTTCCCTCTTCCAGGTGCCTATATGGAATTTCCATTCGGGTCATTGTTGTTTGCAGGGAGGGTAATTGGGGATAGAAAAAACTCAGGTCCCTGGTGAGGATATTGCTCGCACCGTACTGAAAGGGGCTGTTACATATATAGTGGACCACCCGCTTGTCTCCACAATTAATAACGATACAGTCCCCTGGGATGTCTTTTCTCCTTTGCCCCAGCCAACTTAACCTTCTTGCAAACAACATTTTCCCAGACAAGTCACAGGGAAGTGGTCTATTCTTGTTCAGCCAGTACACAGCTTTATTTCTCAGATCAAAGTAGGACTCTTGTTTCCCTTGAGGCAATTCTGGAACACCAACTAACACTACCGTGTATGGTAGTGATTGTGGGGGTAAGTCTATGTGTATGGCTGGCCTCGTTGGTCTAGTGTGGGGGGTGATAGCCTTTTTTCCCTATCATTATTGTTAGGGGTACCTAAATTGTCTGTAGCTATTCGTTGAGTAGCCTCCCCCTAGGCGTTTTATGAGTTTCCAGCCTACTCGATTTCCTCTGGAGAGACCTGTCCGTCATTCCCTTGGTCTTTGTTCCTTGGTGGTCTATGGGAGTGGGTTCAAGTAGGGGATGGTTCAAACTTTTTGAACTCGTTTTTTGAGCTAAAGGAGGCGGTTGGTTTTCTTTTTCAATAGGCTTTGTAGTTGGCCCAACCGATATTTGACCTACAGTGGGCGTGTTATTCTTCATCATTTGTTCCAAGTTGTCTATTTTTTCCCCAAGGCGTTTCACCTGTTCCACAAGGGGGACCATTAGAGATTTCATAAGGGTTTCCATTTTATCGAAGAGACTGTCATTACAGGGAGGGCGAGGTAAGAAAAGTGGAAAGGTAGCAGGGTTCTCTGTGGTTGCGATGTGAGGGCCTAGATCTATATTTGTGGTGGGTATGTTTGGCCGAACACTGGTGCTGACATTGATACCTTTTGGTATGTTATCTTTAGCAACAGCTTTCTTTTGTTTTGTGCTCCTTACAGAGCCCGTAGGTTTTTTAGAGACTGGGGCTTGCACTTTAGAATATTTTAATTTATTCCTTGCCCTCTGCCCTCTCGTAGTTACCCGTGGACTAACGTTATTCACGCTTTGTGAGGTGAGAGAGATCAAAATCGGGCTTATAGGTGTATCGCAAGACTCGCTAACTATTGAGTCTTCTACCTGGTGAGGAGAGTCAGGAGTGGAGTCTTTTAAGAAGGACGTTTGAGTCATGGATAGCCTGGTTAATACAGGTAAAGACTCCTCTAAATTGCCGTTATCTAATGGAAAATCATGTGTTGTTAGAGAGTGGTGACCCCCAGGAAGTGCAGCAAAAGAAGGTGCCATTATCAAGTCTTGGGAGTTTATCGTACATGTTGATATGTTAGTGGAAGGCAAAGGGGGTAGTGAGCCGGGTGGAAGCGAAAAGCGACATTCAGTATGTTCTATCGCATTTACCACCACCCCAATGGTTTTCTGGAGCATGCGATCAATTGCGGTCAAGCTGGGTAACGGGGCAGTTTTTGGAGCAGGGGAATGAATGACTGGATTATTCTTCCCCATATTTTACCCCTATTAGTTAAGACAATATATAGATACCTAACAGGTACAAAAAAAACCCAAAAAAAACATCCACCGCATTCAGTCCAGACGTGACGAGCCAGCAGACCCAAGAGGGGTGTCCCGACCCAGTCACAAACGGTCCCGCCCTTGTCCCGGGCTTCTCCAGGGACGCTCCCGCGTAGCGGGGAATAGCAGCGTTCTTTAATCGCATCCTGGCGCGAATTAACAGTGGGCGGCTTCCGGCCGCGTTGCAGGCTGGGAGGTGTAGTTCCAGCACGCAGGCCCCCCCCACACAGCGGCCGCAGTCAGTTGGTGCAGAGATGCAGCGGCGGGGGGAGAGCAGGCACTGCGGCGATCGGCAACGGGTCCAGCAAAGAAGGGGCAGGTTCCACTTCACAGAGCCCCCAGCGATTAAAGGTAGGCAACACGAATATTAAATTGAAAGAATCCCCGCTCCGCCGGGAATAGCAGCGTTCTTTAATCGCCTCCTGGCGCGAATTAACAGTGGGCGGCTTCCGGCCGCGTTGCAGGCTTGGAGGTGTAGTTCCAGCATGCAGGCCCCCCCCCACACAGCGGCCGCAGTCAGTTGGTGCAGAGATGCGGCAGCGGGGGGAGAGCAGGCACTGCGGCGATCGGCAATGGGTCCAGCAAAGAAGGGGCAGGTTCCACTTCACAGAGCCCCCAGCGATTAAAGGTAGGCAACGCAAATATTAAATTGAAAGAATCCCCGCTCCGCCGGGAATAGCAGCGTTCTTTAAGCGCCTCCTGGCGCGAATTAACAGTGGGCGGCTTCCGGCCGCGTTGCAGGCTGGGAGGTGTAGTTCCAGCACGCAGGGCCCCCCCCACACAGCGGCCGCAGTCAGTTGGTGCAGAGATGCGGCGGCGGGGGGAGATCAGGCAATGCGGCGATGGGCAACAGGTCCAGCAAAGAAGGGGCAGGTTCCACTTCACAGAGCCCCCGCGATTAAAGGTAGGCAACACAAATATTAAATTGAAAGAATCCCCCCTGATAATTTAACATAGCTGCCGATGGACAAGAGCTCGAGCACGGATGGACCCGCATTCACTATTGAAGTGCTTTACCATGTGGAGCTCCGACTAGTGCCCCCAGGACCCGCCTCGATGATTCCCTGTGAGAGCCTCAGTGCTACTGAATGCCGGATACTTTCTGCCCCAGAGAAGTGCACCACAGTAGGAAACCTCCCTCGCACTTCCAGGCCTGACGCCATCTGTGTTCTCCCCAGGCCCTCGAGCTGCGGCGGTCCAGATTAAAGTGTCAGGGCGGCTACAGCTGAGCCATGTGTTTGGGAGCCACTGCCGTCTGAAACTTCACTTGAGAGGGACCTAGTGAGTTCTCTCCTCTTCTGTGCCATGTCTGCCATCCCCCCACGTTAGCTTCTACGTTGGGGGCATTTGCTTGGCAGTGATAGCAATGCCGGAGAGAGTCCTCGACGGAGGCCCAGCGTCATTGAGAAACAAATTTGCTAAATTACCAAATTTACTGTGGTAGGTGTGCAGATGTCCCTGTTGCCTTCGTGTTGTGCAAAGTACCATATACCATGTATTTGGAGTGCCGGTTGCTGCTACTTGTACGTTTATGGCATGGCTTCATGATTTCTGCTATACGGGGGACTTATGGTGATATAGATATGGTTATGCTTTGGGTAATTCTTCTGTGTTATGCATTACCTAACTGCTTCGTATTTATGCCCTGATGTGTGATATATGTTGTTTTCCTCACATTTCCAGTAGTCATTGGAGAGAGGGTCTCGCATATGAAAGGAGCATACAGGAAGGGGATATCTCAAATGTAGAAGGAGTGCACGGGGGTGTCACAGCTGGTGGTGACACAAAGAGGAAGGGTACCTCTGACTTCAGGGATAAGTGTGCATTTGAGCACCTTCAGGGACTCGGACTAGGATGTGCGTCAAAGCACCTTCTGGGACAGAGTAGCCTTGCATTCAAGCCATTTCAAATCAAACCCAGATCAGTTGACTGGGGGTGAGTGTTTGATTTGTTCAAATGCTCCGTCCATCATCCCCTTTTGTATCGCTACATTTCAAATCAAAGACAGTGAGTACCTTTGACCATTTCCTTATGGGTCATGGTGGTGCATCTAAGCATCTTTAGGGACAAAACGGAGCATCTAGTTGCCTTTACAAGAGTGATGGGCCCCTAAGCATGTTCAAGGACATTGAGCTGAATCAAAACATTTTAGGCACGAGGGTATGTCCACACTTCAGGGCTCCGTTGTGCTCCAGCTAGGTCTCTGCTCCAAAAATACCAACACATATACAAACAGAGAGATGCACAAAACAGATGGAGGGAAAAGGAGGTGAATAGAAGCACTAACAGAGTCAAGAAGATCATGGCACATGCACAGTGAGATTAGCACAGGCACCTGAACACGCAGGAATGTTTCTATGCACTTAGGGCCATATGTATCAACATTCCGTTTTGCGATTCCTAAATAGCGATTTTTAGGGAATCGCTATTTAGAAATCGCAAAATGGTATGTATGTAGGAAATCGCTTCTTTTTAGCGATTCCTTAAAATTCCTTAATTGCGATTAGCAAATTGCTAATCGCAATTAAGGAATAATTTCCCATTCATTTCTATGGGCCAGGAGGCCCATAGGAATGAAGGGGAAATTTGTGATTCGCAATTTGCTAAATGCAAATTGTGAATATTTTCAAGGGTGCAGGGGTGTCTCAAGAACACCCTGCTGAACCCCTGAAAATGACATGTGTGCGCATATGGCGCACATACATGCCCTAAGGGCATGTATGAGCGTCACATGGCACCTTTTGATGTTTAAAAAAATGCTTTTTTAAAAGAATTCGCAACTTACCACCAACTAGAAGTTGGTGGTAATTTGCGATTCCTTAATGGCATTTTGGAATGTTTTTTTCCTTGATACATTGCATTTAAGGAATCGCAATATTTGCAATTCCTTAAATGCAATCGCAAAATAAGGAATGGCAAATTTAGCGATTCCTTATTTTGCACCAAAAATGTTTCATACATACCATTTAGCGAAAATGGGTTCGCAAACGCCGGAATTCTGCGAATTTTGGCATTTGCGAACCCATTTTGCTTTGATACATATGGCCCTTAGTAACTTAACACTTAAAGTTTATTATAAACGACTGCTTTCATTTTTATTTTGTTACAAATATAATTATAATATGTTCATCGGCTTCATCCCAATTATTTTTACGGAAAAAAATGAAAGTACTTCTGAGTCAGGGCTTACATCCCCCCACCCAAAAAAAAATGACATAATGGGGAGCCCCGGCCAATGGCCAATAAATCAAGGGAGCTGCAGGTCAAACAAGTTTGGGAACCACTGCCCTAGTCTAGAAAAGAGTCAGAGATTTGATAAGACTGTGTTGTTCTGTATCTGAAGTGCCCTTGGAGTAAGCCTTTTTGCTTGCTATGCCTATCTTGGGAGACACAAGTGTAACAAGCCTTTGTAAATGCATTAGGCTTTGCCTGTTATTAATATGAAGTTGTTTTTTGTTGTAAATTGTAACTTGGTGAATAGTTGTGCAATATAAGTTACTGCAACTCCTTTCAAGTGTTATGACTTGTATTTTAAGAAAGGCAATATATTGTGCTGCATCTGGTGGTATTATAAAGTGGGGAGATTTGTTAAATGGCGTAGTACTTTGTATGGTAGCAGAGGGGTGGCAATGATTGTGATTACTTCTGGTGACCTAAGAATCCAAGTTACAGTCCGCAGGGTTGTGGAATTTAACAAAATATCTACTTGTCCATGGGGCAGGTTGCTTCGTAAATCTACTTGTCCTGTAACAAAATCAACATGCCCCTTTGGTGCCATGTAGTGCAGACACAAATTATGGCAGCAATCTCATGATATAAGAGCTCTGCTATAGCCTATCTGATTATGCCAGGGCTTATACCATAGTAGTTTTGAATACTTCCAATCCCCTTATGCTGCCACGTTTCCACAGATCTACATACTGCGGCTGAAGGTAGTGGTAAGCAATAGTTCCAGATAATGCCCTTTTGAGTCTGTGAAATCCTACTAACTCGCATGTTTTAAGAGTTTTCAACAACCCATACTGAGAAATGTTAGGAATTTACTCCTGACAATGACGTAAACCATCTTCCAAAATAAGAAAAGGAGTTTTAAATCGACATAATCCTTATGTTCCAGGCAGATGAGGTACGTACCCGGTGACGGCCTGGAGAAAGTTAGAAAGACTATACACGACCGGCTGCAAAGGAGGCAAGGTTACACCATATTAACTGTAAAAAAAGTTTCCTTATTTTGAAATATCTGCACGCTGTGTTTAGATGCTCATTGTTATGCTACAATACTTTGCAAAAGCTATGACGGATGTAACTGGGCCTGTAACGCATTCGCACAATCGAGGAAGTAATGAAGGAAGGAGGCTGGTTGGCTTTTAGCACGTGTTTTACTTTTCTGAAGGACGCCACTGCTGTGAATGATCCGTGACTAGTGTGTATCTCGCATACCCTCAGGAAAGAAAATGGCAGTCAGCTACACTTTAAAAACCCATAAATGGCAGCATGTACATTGTAAAGGAGCTACAGGCAGGGGTGTGGAGCGTGGGTAGGGACAACAGCATAATCAGCTTTTTTAAACTTCTTGTTTAATTTGGCACAAATTGTACCCTAATGGATTGGTGCACTTTACACGAGCACCAGTTACATTGCGCTTGCCCACATTCATTTTTTGGTGGGCACTGGGAAATTGCGATTAGTCCAGGAGCTGACGCCCAGACTCGAACCCCAGCTCCAAAATTGGCAGAGAAGTAAGCAAAATGTAAGAAATGAAACTGCTGGTATGGCAACAAATACACATTGATGTAGATTTAATTGAACTTCCTCACTTCGCTTTCCTCTCTGCTGACTTTGGACCTCTATCCCTGGCATTATTCACGGTATTATGTTGAAAGTAAAGACTTTAAAATTGTACTTCACAAGCCAAAATATGTAAAATGGGGCACTTGAAAATATCAGTGAACATATTTTCTATATATTCTTCAGCTCTGGTCGGCTGGGATGAGTCTTTTCTCTATGTTTTGAGGCATGGGCAAAGTGGGCTCTGTCCCAGGGCCCCAGCCTTTAAGGGGCCCCTGTGATAGAGCCAGCTCTGTTCTGTAGAGTCTTGCCCCGAAGACCTTGAATAGTAGTTAAACAGATGGTTTTAAATACAGTTTTCTTTACATTTATTTTTAGTGTGTGTCATTTGTGAGAAATATTAGACATGTTTTAAAAAATGTGTTTGTTTCAAGCAACATCCATCAAAAAAGTTTATTTTAGTTCAAAGCAGGACCTCACATATGAGAAATGCGAGGTTGTCACAGAGATTTGCAGTAATATTACCGAGCTGGTGCTGTTTTACAATTTAGGGCTGAGATTGGGTCATAAATTCAAAGCTGTTCTGATCAGAGGCCCCCAAAATAGGATTGGCTCAGGGCCCCAAAAATCCTTAAGATGTCCCTGGCCTAATTTTTTTAAAGAACAGCTCAACGAAATTGTTTAGCATTTTCCTTCAAAAACATTGCAGGTGCATTTGTAACGTGCACTTTTATCAACATGTGTGTTTGCTGGGCTGGCCAGATCAGCCCATAATCTGAAAATCGGCATCAGCTAAGTGTGTACCAATCAGAAGCATGTGTCTGAGTAAAAAAAACTGCTTTCATGAAATGACCAAATTATACAAGAACCGTGCAGAGAGAGGCTGGGTCTGATGGGCAATAATAAATGGTTTCACGTTTGTACGTGTGACTATGGCTGCAAATGTGATTTTGCTACGAACTGGCAGCTTGCAGTCAGACGACAACTCTGAGCACCGGCTGGGGGTGGGGACGCATAAACTCTTTAGGTTTATGCAGCTATTGGCTACTGAAGTCTGCCCTGCAAGTGGTGTAAGTCCAAGAGACAGTGCAGCATGTGGTCTCAGAGCAGATCATGACTTTTGCTCACTTTCCACACACACCCTGCGTCCATACTACTAGGCATTTATTGTGCTGTGGAAAGTTTCTCAAGCCACTGCAGTAGACATGGGCCAGGTGAGACGTTACCTTGGGCGCAGTGCCAGGCATCACCAAGGGATGTCTCACACCAAAGGTAAGGTGAGCGCAACGTCAGAGAGGATGGGTCTGAAGTGGAACAGCGACATTGCACCAGATGGTAGCTGTAAAGATAGGCACCCTGTATGCTAAGTTACGCACTACTATGACACCCACTGGGAAAGCCCCAGAGGCCGAGAACACGCTTCTTTTTATTTTCTAAAAGGTCTTAGCACCAGGCCACAGCTTATATGGCTGAGTGTGGAGCATATGTGGCACAAAGTGCAGTGGGGAAATTGGTAGCCACCCATTTCCCAGCTGGTGCCTGTAGAAATGCTGTTCCCAACAGGTCTGTCCTCTCAGGGGCACCACTCTAGGCCAGTGCATGTACTATGGACTAGCCAAACCTTAAAGACAGATCAGCAGCAGCGCTTTTGCACCAATATTCATAAAGAATTAAAGTGCTGCACCAGGGTCCTACTACCCACTCCTCTCTCCAGAGAGTCTGTCGCCTGAAACTGCCAGTGCCGAAGAACATCAGGCTTTTTAATCCATTTGGGTCTGAACAACACACACACTCCTCTCTCTCTCTCCTCCTCTTTATGTACCTACAGTATGACCCCAGGGTGTAGAAGAACTGCTTTATTATAAAGAGATGCAACTATCCCTCCTAGCAAAGTTGTTTTACATTATTTCAATACTGTCCAAAGGAGTTGTGAAAAGGTTTGGATGAATATAAAGACTGGTGGTGGATGTAACATGATGTGCAGGCATAACAAAAAAAGATTCAGCTGCATAACATTTACATTTTTCTTTTTTTTTGGTATAGACATATTTATAAATATCAAGCCGTTGTGGTAGGAGCCCACAGTGTGTTTCCCCTTGCTATTGTTAGTCTGGGCTCTCTGCTTCAAGAAAGCAGATTGATAGATCATGCCTATGTTCTGAGAGAGGGCCAGTGGCATGAGTGTAAGTGGAGAGGGCATCCCAATGCAGTTGGAATTATGGTCCAGGGGATTGGTACCTTGGAGTGACACATGATGCTTCCTTGACTGTGATAAAGTGAAGGCTGCCTCGACATAAGTAGAGGTTGGGAACATGAGGTGTAAGGAGCAGTGGCCGGTTGGAGAGGGCTTTGCTATCCCGGCCCCAAAAACATGGTTAATACCTTGCATTGTGCAATGTTTTCCGGAAAGTACCAACCAGTCGATTGGAGTGGTTATTGAACGATGAGGTAGGTTATAGAGTATTCATAATATGGCAAAATTGTACATTTTTATGAGGGAGTGTTGTGTTTTGGGAAAGAGCTCACAGCAGGTGCTTGAAGTATTCTAATATTCCCCTAACATATTTTCTGTGTCGGGTATAATGTATGGAGGGTGGGCGTTCCCCTGCAAAAACCTTGTGGAAGTGGCGTAGTGAAATCTATGAGATTTCACTATACCACTCCTACGACGTGACTGCGTAACAATCCTT
This sequence comes from Lissotriton helveticus, assembly GCF_964261635.1. Lineage (NCBI taxonomy): Eukaryota > Metazoa > Chordata > Amphibia > Caudata > Salamandridae > Lissotriton > Lissotriton helveticus. The sequence goes on along the minus strand of NC_136059.1, from coordinate 1,513,190,319 downwards.
TTGCCTGTCTCAAGCAGGCGTATGGAGTGATGCAGGGCTTTTCACATGGGACTCGTGTAATAACACATTACTGGAGGTGCATTATCCCCTACTTGAGGGGGCCGACTCACGCTAAGGGGCACACGCTGGATCAGGTCTTTTCCACTTCGCCTTTGGTGGTGAAAGAGATTCTTCCGGTTGTGTGGTCGGATCACTGCCTTGCCAAATTTTCTATCAGTGGCATCGCTAGGTCGTCCGTCCCTGGCCCTCAGCAACGGGCCGGTGCTGCCAGAGCGTTTAATCGAGTGACCCCTGAGATGTTGGCTCAGGCTGCTGTGGATCACCCTTGCCCGCTTGTCGGAGACCTGGAGAGAGACCTGGAGTCCCTGCAGGAGTGGCTTGCGGATAGGCTTGATGATCTGGCCCCGGTGTTGCCTCCCCGCTTAACATCTAAGCGGGTCTCGGCCCCTTGGTTTACTGCAGCACTGCGGGCTACGCGGCAGCAGTGCAAGGTAGCCAAAAGGGCCTGGCGGGCACACTATGACATTGTGGACAGGTCTGCCTATAAACTCGTGGTGAATGCCTACCATCGGGATATCCGCCTTGCAAAGAAAACCTACCTTGCGGACAGAATTGACGCAGCATCGAACTCTAGTAAGGAGATCTTTACTATTGTGAGAGAATTTATTTCTCCTCGGACCGTCACGTCGGAAGAGGTGCCCTTAGAGTCCTGGGCGGCGGACCTTGCCTGTTTTTTTACGGCCAAGATAAAGCTCATACAGGATTCTTTTCCATCGGGAGCGCCTGAGGAAACATCGTCTATTCCCGCGGCTGGCCTTTCCTCTCCCGCGTGGCAGGGCGCCGTCTTGGCCGAGTTTCCATCTCTGCCGGCCTCTGCCTCCTTAGCACTTATGGGCAACTTAAAATCTGGGTCGCCACTTGACCCATGCCCAGCTAAGCTTTTGGGTAAGCTGGCGGAGGTGGTTAACCCACTGGCGAACCCTCTTCTCAATCTGTCGTTGAGTCAGGGAGTGGTTCCGCCAGGATGGAAGCAGGCAATGGTCATCCCGCTGCTAAAAAAACCGGGGCTCGACCCGAAGGTCCCAGCCAATCATAGACCGATTTCGCTGTTGCCGGCCCTCGTTAAAATCCTGGAGAAGCACGTCCAGTCGGTGCTCTCCAATTTCCTGGAGTCTCATGAGATCTTGCACGACTCCCAGTCTGGCTTCCGCACAAATCGTAGTACCGAAACCGCGCTCCTTGAGGTTTCTGAAACCATCAAGGGAGTGTTGGACACCGGGGGCAAAGTCATGCTGGTGTTGTTGGACCTGTCGGCGGCTTTTGACACCGTCCCCCATGATGGCCTTCTCGCAAGACTCTATGAGATTGGCCTGCGGGGGACGGTGCTCAAATGGTTTTCATCCTTTCTTGCCGACCGCCGGCAAACGATCTGGACGCCGCCTGACACCGCTGTGATGCCGCCATTGGGAGTCGGGGTCCCTCAGGGCTCTATTTTGAGCCCGACCCTCTTTAACATCTTTCTGTCCCCCTTGGCGGCGGTCGTGGAGTCTTTCGGTGTCCGGATCGTGTCATATGCCGACGACACCCAGCTCCTCTTCTCTTGCGAGAGAGGGGCTGACTTTGACGGGGAGAGTATCCGGAGTTGCCTTGGGGCTGTGTTCTCATGGTTCCAACTGCACAGCCTCAAGTGCAATTCCGACAAGTCCGAGGTACTCTTTTTCGGGTGCGATGCGGAGCCTAGCTGGCAGGCCTGGTGGCCCATTGACATGTTCCCTCCGTCCGGTTCTTCCCCTGTGGCTAAGAACTTGGGGGTTAAGATGGATGGGGGACTGTCAATGAAAGCCCAGATCTTTGGGGTGACCGGCACCTGCTTCGGCCTTTTAAAAATGCTGCGGAGGTTCCTGCCTCTTTTGTCGGAGGAGCATAGGAGGCTGACAGTGCAGGCCCTGATAGGCTCCAGGTTGGATTACGCCAACATTCTTTACCTGGGCCTACCTGAGTACCTGCTGCAGCGGCTTCAGGTCGCGCAGAATGCCGCGGCCAGGGCCATTTTTGGTCTAAACAGACGCGCCAGCGCCTCCGGGCTAATTAGGACTTTGCATTGGCTACCGATCCGTAAACGGATCGCTTTTAAGGCCATGACATTGGCCTATAAGGCACTCCACGCAGTAGGAGCTAAACATCTCCAAAAGAGAGTGGTCTTTTACCAGCCGGGCCGCTCTCTGCGGTCTGAATCGTTGTTTATGGCGGCCGTCCCTCGTATTAAGAGAGCTCGTCTGGGCGGCCGCTCTTTCAGTCTGCTAGCCCCACAGATGTGGAATTCGCTTCCACTCTCACTTCGGGGAGCGACTTAAAACCTGGTTGTTCACCCAGTAGGCCTCACTAGCTGCTCTTTCTTGTTTTCTGTGTGTGTGGTGTCTTCGTTTTAATTGCGTTATGTTATTCTGAATCTGTTCCCCTTACCCAAAGCGCCGGGACACTCTTTTTGAGTATCCGTTGCGCTATATTAAAAACATAAATAACATAACATAACATTAGGTAGCTGTCACTCCAGCAATGTCATTATTGCGCCAAATAGTAGGACAGGATTCCTGACGTATCTGTTTCATCCTTGATACATGGACCTCTGTAGTGTAAATACATCACATCCAAAGTGTCGTAAGGATTTCGCAATTAAGTGACGCATTGCTGTTTTTAACCAGCGATGTACCACTTTTCATAAATGAGGCCTTGTGAGAGTATTCAAATGTGTTGCTTTATATGTACTGCTAGAGATCGCGGGTCACCCGACCAATAATTTCGCCACTTCCGGCTTCGGACCCATATATTTCAAATCACCAGATACATTGATCGGATGATGTCACAATCTACTACCAATAATTGTGGGATTCCTTTCGATTATTTCTAGTATACCCGACTTACCATCCACCTTTACGGGTACCTATGACCACAATGGATCAGGGAGCTAGCTGTAAAAGGAAAGGCAGCAAATAATATACTCTTCAATAAATGACCTTTACTTTTCATAAAATAACCACGGACAACTAGAAGTTTTATAAAGTTTATATAAAGTTCAAATCAGTGTGAAAATCCAACTTACATTGAGCAGATAGTCAGTAAGCAAGATAACATTTGGATTCAAGAGAAATGCGACTGGGAACCTGCTAAGCTAGTAAACTAATCATACAAGAGTGGACATGGGTGATGATGAAGAATTAACTAGGGCAAGTATCATTTATACTAGGGAATGGGAAATCTTAGAAATCTAAACAGTTTGGTTAACGTGGAAAAATAGGCCACGCTATAACTTCAGAAAATCTCTTCATTCAGTTTAGTGAGAAATTTTATAGAACACATCAAAACAAGTTATAAACTGTAAATAGGAAAAAATGATTTGTAAAAGGAAGGGCAACATAGGAACACGCTATGAAAATAAATGCATACGTTTCATGAGATGAAATGAGTTGCGGAAAAGCATGGAAAAACTTATCATATGCAAAGATATGTCTTTATTGAAGCAAAGACAGAAAATTAGAAAGGTGCAGTTTCAAGAGATTTAGAGCGATATTTACCTAGACTGGTGTGAAAAACCAAACCCTGGCCACGGGTCAGTTAAGGACAGGAACCCCTCAAGGAAGGATACCCCTCAATGGACAGCAGGTGCAGAATGGACACCCAGGACAGGACAGGAAACCCTCAGATTAGGATCAGGACAGGACCACCAGGACACGACCGGCACCCGCAGTTTGGAAGCAAAGCCTGCGCTCCACCCTCTCTGCAGCTATCAGTCAAGACCCCGATTGGGTCAGCGAACTCCCAGCAAAGTGCTCCGCCAGCACTTTTAAGGTTTAGTAAAACCTTAGTCTATGGTCAATTTCGGACAGAGTGCTCCGCAGCGCTCTGTATCTTCAGTCACCTATTGAGTGCGTTGGGTCAGTGACAGGTCAGCTATTCAGACAAGTCGGACAATTTCCCTAGGTTAACCCAGGGTAGATATACTGTTTTGGGACAGGGTACCACCCCCCAAATGTTGCAAAGTGTCAGAATCCCCAAATTTTGATTGGTCCTAAGGTAGGATTTGGTTAACACACCAATCAGAACAGACTATTACAAGCCCTACTTAGCATCCTAGGGTGCCGCCTAGCAAGATTGGGGTTCCCACGAGAAGTCGCAGAGAATACAATGGAAATAATACACTTTGATACAATAGAATACAATCATGATGCCTTGGCTGGGTGAAGGTGCACGTTCCCATGCTGGCTCTGGCATCAACCTTCTTTGGCTTGGTTTCAATGTCACCGCACCATCGAGTGATTCTGCGCAGAAATACCCTCCAAGATGGACTCCCCAGCCCCATCACCCCTCAGTGTCGAGGATACTTGAAAAGTAAGCGAAAACAAATTAATACATAGAAATAAATGAATGTATTACATGTTATAAGTTCGTACTTTAGTTTCATCATTATAAAAATATACTATGCATTAGTGAATAAGTGCAACGAATAACATCACAGGAGCAGCAGCACAAAGCTTTAGCACGTTATTGCTATTACGCATGCGCACCTTTTCCCTCTCGAATTCTGACTGCGTCATGTCAGCTGACTATGCCTTACGCATGCGCAGAAACGAAAAGCCAAGCAGCGGCCATTTTAGGGACGAGGATTAATCGTATTAGTAGAACACATAGGCAAGCATCTCTATGATACCCACGCACATTAAAAATACATAAATTTAGTAAAACAAACAATTTGTTACGGGATTATAATAGATTTTCGAGGTTTTTGACTCGAGCAAGTCGCGATGCGAAATCTTGCTCTATCAATCCCCTCTTTGATGATATTTACTATCATCACAAAAAAATGGAACCAGATGCCAACTTTCTTTCACACTTTGTACAACTCTATCTCTTCCAACATGCGATTCAGTTTTTCCTTCTCATTTTTGGTAGGGTGAGAATTCTTCACCCTTTTGTAAATCTGATTATTCATTTCTTCCAATTCAAGTTCATCCGCACTCCGTTTCACTCCTCTTGCATTCACTTGATACTTCTTTGTGTGTTTGCGACATTTGCAACAGACGAATATGAAAAATAGGATAAGACCTATAATTCCAATTGGCATCAGTACTTTGAACAATAAGCTTCTACCTAAGTTAGCAAACCAGTGACCTACATTTGAGAGACCATCAACTAGTCTCCTCCAGGCACTGTCAACCTCGAGTGGTTTGAGTTCCCTTTCCAAATTAGTAATGTTTTTCACATATCTTTTGAGCTGCACGCTTTTGTCCGGAATGTAAGTGCAACAATGTTGCGCCTTCAACATCCGGCAGACTCCGCCCTCTTTTGCTAATAAGGTGTCAAGAGCAAGTCTGTCCTGCAAAACCATTTATCTGATCGCAACCATTTCGGTATTGACCAGCAGAAATCCATGAGCTGTATCAGTAGACAGCACATCCACTACTGTGGACAATTTGCAAATTCTGTGAGTGTTCAGAACCACTCCCACTCCAGGTATCAGTGCACTAAAAATACTACCCATTATTTCACCTACGCTTTCTCTTTTACTACGCACTAAGCCATTAGTGTTTTCATTGCTTCCAGTAATTTCATTCACATGGTATATTTTCGGGAAAACAATGCCAAAATAGCAGCTTCCATACCAGTGATCCGGCAATTTGAAATAAGCCTTGTCTCCACATATATAATAAATTCCAGGAAACACAGGCTTTGACCCATTTTTGAATCCCCAACCTCAAATTACCTTGTAATTGTGCTCACATTGACTGGAAACAATGAAAATGTTATTATAATAATCAGTCTTCTCGCGGTGAAGACAGAGTTTCCCTTTCTTTTCGAAATCCAGCAACAGAGCAGGTCCCGCCCCGCCAGTTGAGGTGCTTTCCATGTTCTTAGCCCATTTAGGTGTTTTCTGCCTTTTGTCATTAGCCTTTCTTTGGAAACTCTCCCTTCTCTTCTCTGCCATGTTTAAAAATATTTTCTCTTGTTCATGCAATGAACAGGTCAAGTTGTCTCTATGTGCTTCAGCTATGTCTATATTGCCTATAGTCAAAAAGTAGTCTCCCATATAGCGTATTACGTCACTTTTTATATGTACAGGATTCAGATTTCCACGAATGGGAAGTTCAGAAAAGATCACGTCATTGTTAGAGTAATAGTACTGTAACGGTCCTCTTTTGTAAAATAAGCTTGCTAAAATACTACAGGAAATTCCATATGTCAGGGGCAAGTGATGGTATGTCACGCCTTCAGCTACAGAAGTAGGTAGCTTCATGCAGACATAGCAATCCTCTATTTCCATAGTCTCTACATAATGTACTAACAAGTTTGCGAAAACATTTGAGTGCGTCTGATTCCTAACTCCATGGTAGTGTAGTCCTTCCTCATCTGATGCATCTAAGTCTCGTTTTGTTTGTCTGAGTGCTTTCTCACGTCTTTCTTCACTTCGTGTTGTCAGTTCTTCAGTGGCAGTAATCTGTGTAGGGGAAGTATTTTTACTAACCATAAAGGGAATGAACACTGTTAGTTCTATCCAAACTAATATAACTATAACTATACTACATATGCATACTTTGCAGCATGTTTTGCAACAACTACAACTAGGCCTTCCATTCGTTCTTGACTCAGACATTCTGGCTCAGAAGAAATTTCTCAACCCCTCTTTGTAAGTTTACACAGGTAGCTTACTCTGTGCAACCTCAGGTGAGCTCGTCTTCCTCTTCTTCAGAGTCCTCAGCAACCGGTTCTCCGTCACTTTCGTCAGTGATGTCAAGTTCCTCAAAATTTTCCAAGATTAAGTAGGTCCACTCCGGATCCTGATATTTTTCGTTTTGTCTTTTTATTCGCTCACTCCTTCTCTTGGAGCTATCTTCAGGTATTTCTGCAATTCGGGGACTTTTTCTTATATCTCCCAGTTTCTCTTGGACTGTTTTTATTCTTAATTTCAGTCTCTTAACATACCTTGGCTCAATGTGCTTCTTTTTCTTTAGTCTTTTGGCTGGCACTGCGATCTGACTTTCTTTTAACGTCCTTTTATTTTCACTTGTTTGTGGCACTTCAATTTCTGTTTCTTCCCTTCCTGTCTGACTAGTCCCAGGTCTTGTATCTATTTCTTCTGCCTGGTTACTAAGCTGGCCTGGTTCAGGTGAATTTTTGTTTTTGCTTTTGAATGTCTCTATTTCTGCGTCCTGAACACGTTCTTCTAATTCTAACTGATCCTGTTCAAGCACTTCGATCCCTTGATTTTCTTCTGCTCGAACTATTACACTTTTTCTAGTCTGTCCCTTTTCAATTTCAGGAGTTAGTGGAGGTGTGTCAATCACCTGATCTGTCCCTGTCTGACCTTCTTCTTCGTCCTCAGACTTGATGTGAATCTCAATGATCTGAGGGTCTTCGCCTGTGCCTTGCTCGACCTCACTATTCCACTCTCTGTCTTCTCTTATTCGCTCTCTTGTTCTGACTGGGTCTCCAGGGAGCTCGACAATGGGTATCCAATCCTCTGGCCAGATTCCCGGCAGCTCGTCATCAGCTACTTCTTGACCAGCCTCCGTTGGATGTTCAGCAGTACTGGTGCTTGGCCATGCGTCATCAGCTACCTCCGGGCCAACGCCTACGGGACCTTCCGCTGGGCTGGTGCTCGGTCGTCTGTCGTCAGCTACTTCAGGACCAACATCTGCAGACCCCTCAGCTGGACAACCTTCTGCTCCAGGCTCCTCGTCAGGTATCACCTTCTGGGTATGGCTGGCATGGATCCACTTGGGAACGCCGGCGCACTTTACAGCAGTCGTCGTTACCAGGATTACTTGCCGCTTTTTCCCCCACCTTGGTGCAAGGCAACTTGAACGAGTGTGCTTCTTTATTTTAACCCAGTCACCAGGAACCAATTTGTGAACTGGTGTTGTCGGGTTGGCGACGGCGTCGCCCCAATCTGGCGAGAGATAGAACGCACTTGGTCACCCAGTTGCTTGCAGTATTCAAGTACCAAATCATCAGAAATGCTTAACAGTTTGTATCCTGGTACCCATGCTTGTCTCATCACTCTTCCCATCAAGATCTCATGGGGGCGCAGGCCTGTTCTCCGATCTGGAATGCTTCTGAGTCCCATCAGAACAAGAGGCAAGGCATTTATCCAGTTCAAGCCAGTAGAATCACACATTTTTGCCAATCTATTCTTTATGGTGCCATTTATTTGTTCTACCACTCCAGAAGCCTCTGGATGATATGCACAGTGCAGCTTTTGTGTGATCCCGAATGCTTGGCAAAGCTGGGCCAAAATTTCATTCTGAAAATTGGTGCCTCTATCTGAGTCAATAAAGACTGGAACCCCGAACCTAGGTATCAACTCTTTTAGTAGGAGCTTGGCTACTGTTATGGCGTCACACTGTGTGGCAGGGTAAGCTTCCACCCACTTTGAAAATAGGCAGATAATGACAAGGACATATCTTTTTCCCTCACATCGTGGCATGGTAATGAAATCAATTTGTATTCTCACAAAGGGACCCCCTGATCTCCCAATTTTCATTAGTTCAACTACGGTTCTTTTGCCAGCGTTGAACTGTTGACATGTCAAGCACCTCTGGCAAAGGGACTCTGCTACTTTCCTGAATTTCTTGTTGTACCAAGTCTGTTGAAATACCAGAACCATGGCATCCCTACCAATGTGTGATCCTTCATGTATCAGTCTGGCCATTGGGGCAAGTAGTTGTCTGGGTAACACAGCCATACCATTCGGGCCCACAATGACACCATCCTCACGTCTTGGTCTACAACCTTCCTCCTTCCACTTCTCTTTCCCCTCCCAGGGCGTCACATGCTGCCATTCTCTCACTTCATCCCATGTAGGCACTTCTTCAAACATCCTAAGTTGGCAGCTGCTTCCAGTCCCACCCCGCTTCGGATTTATTCGCATCTGCTCCATGGCGCATTGTTTTGCCACCCGATCAGCAAAATCGTTTCCCAAAGATACAGGGTCAAGGCCCTTCTTATGAGCAACACATTTGACCACTGCCAATTCCTTTGGTAATTGGATTGCCTCTAAAAGGTCTTGAACCACTTTTCCATTTCGTATGGGGGTACCTGATGAAGTCAGGAATTCTCTTTGTAGCCATAACTGGCCAAAGTCATGCACCACCCCATAACAGTACTGGCTGTCAGTATACACTGTTATTCTTTTGTCTTTTCCCAATTTGCAAGCTCTAATCAGAGCGATCAATTCAGCTACTTGTGCAGACTTTACTCCAAATAAATAAGCTGCTTCCTCAATTTTGTATAAAGTGACCACAGCATAGGCAGCACTTAGGCCCCCCAGTTCATGCCTCAGGCACGAACCATCCACAAACCATTCCTCGTCGTGTACAGGCAAAGGAGTTTCTTTAATGTCTGGGCGAGGTTTAGTACTGAACTCAGTCAGATCAATGCAGTCATGCTCATCATTTCCCTTATCTTCCATTACCATTGATTCAGGGAGTAGAGTGGCGGGGTTTAAAATATTGCATCTGGTGATGACAATGTTTGCAGCACCCATGAGAATCCTCTCATATTTAGTCAGCCGACTAGGGGTGAGATACTGAGTTTTTGTTCGGGTCAATAGAATTACAACTGCATGTGGAACATACACAGTTACGGGATGTCCCATGATAATGGACTCACTTTGTTCTAAACTGGTGCATGTTGCAGCTACTGCTTTCAGACATCCAGGTAATCCAGCAGCCACTGGATCCAAAGTGGCAGAGAAATATGCCACAGGCCTTCTGGTCAAACCATGTTCCTGAGTTAGGACTGACAATGCACAATTGTCACGAGTGTCACAGAATAGGCCAAACTCTTTGGAGTAGTCAGGCATCCCTAGAGCAGGGGCTGTACACAGACAATTACGCAACTTTGTGAAAGCGGTCAAGCTCTCGTCATTCCATTCCACTGGGTCCTTTGCTCCTTTCTTTGTCATTTGAATCAAGGGTTTTGCAAGGACTGCGAATCCCACAATCCATTGCCTGCAGTAACCTACAACTCCGAGGAACATTCTGATTTCTTTCTGAGTACGGGGTAACTGCATATTTTGAATTATTCTGACCCTCTCTGAGGTAACTTTTCTGATACCTTTTTCTATCTGGTGTCCCAGATATTTCACTGATTTCGAACAGAACTGTAATTTCTCAGGGGCCACTTTACGTCCCTTTTCACTCAGGTGATTTAGTAGGGCAATGGTGTCAACCACGCAGTCCCTATGACTTTTAGACGCCACCAATAGGTCGTCAATGTACTGGACCAAAACGGACTTTCCAGGTAAGACTAAAGTTTCAAGACATTTTTTCAAGATCTGATTAAAGATAGAGGGGCTCTCTGTGTACCCCTGGGGGACCCTATTCCAAACATACACGTGACTGTTGAAAGCAAATGAGAAAAGAAATTTGCTGTCTGGATGCAATGGGATCGAAAAGAATGCATGACATAGGTCTATCACAGTGAACCATTCAGCATCCCAGGGAATCTGATACAGGATCACTGCTGGGTTCGGGACAATAGGGCAGCAAGGAACCACTATCTTGTTTACCTTTCTTAGGTCCTGAACTACTCTGTACTTGCCATTAGGCTTTTTGATGCCCATAATGGGTGAGTTACACGGGCTACTCATCACTTCCTGTATTATGTTTGCTTCTAGCAATTTCTGTAGTTCAATGGCAACACCTGCTCTCACCTCTGCACTCATTCGGTAAGGCTTGGTATTGGGGTACACTGCATTTTCTCTCATGGCTATTTGTATGGGGTCTACGTTTTTCATTAATCCCACATCCTTTCCTGTAAAGTCCCACACTTCTGGCTTCACTGTCTGTTGGAGTTCTTCAGGTAAGTCTTGTATAGTCATTCGTTTTATTTCTGAGTCAGGCCTAATTAACATTAGCTTGTAGATACCGTCTTCGTCTGGAGTTTGAATTTCGACGCCTTTTGTTGTGCAAAAGATGGTACAATTCATTTTGCACAGCAAATCACGTCCCAGTAAGTTTACCGGACTGGTATCACAGACAACAAATCTGTGCATTTGTTTGAAATTTCCAATTGAGATCTCCATGGGCTCGGTAACAGGTGTACTAATCAATTGATTAGATACACCCACTACTTGGATGGCTTCTCCCGAGAGGGGTAGGTTTGGAACGTCCACTGTTCTCACAGTAGAACGGGTAGCACCAGTGTCCAACAGAAAGGTGACATCATTTCCATCAACCTTTCCTTCAATGTATGGTCCCGACTGGTCTACCGGCAAGGAGGCGCCAAGTACGCACTCCTCGTCCTCCCCTCTCAGGCCCCGTCAGTACTGGTCGTCACAGAAGAAAGTGTCGTTCAACAAATACTGCGAAGTTGCTGCATTTCTATTTTCATTCCCTCCCCAGATTTCTACGTCATCACCCTGTGGTGATTTTCCCTTAAAAATAGGTTTTGGCACTCTGGGCACTTGGATCGTTTTTACCTGCTGCTGGGTTTTTCTTTGTTTTTCATTCTGCGTCTGTGGAATTAAATCAGGTGGTTGGGCATTATCATCTTGTAAATAGGGACACTCGTCTCTCCAGTGTCCAATTTCCCCGCCCTGATGGCAAGGAAATTTCTTCTTAGCTTCCTCTCTACTCATTTTCGGTCTAGGTTTTCCTCCACCCCCCCCCCCAGTGCTTTGGTTCGGGGTAGTTTTGTTCATTTTGTTTAACTGTTTTTCCTGCTGTTCTGCGAGCTTCACTTGAGCCCACATAACCTTCTCCTTGAGAGCCTTTTTCTTTTCTGCCATCTCGTCCTCACAGTACTTTGCGTACCGTAGGACCTCATCTATTTTTTTTGTATGCCAACAGATTTTATTATCCTTTATCCATTGACAGATTTCGGGCCTTAAACCGTTTACAAACCTGTAAATGAAGTGTGTCATATCCTTCATCTCGATGTTATCTATACCACTGTATGTTTTGAACACCTGCAACAGCCTTTCATAAAAGGAATGCACTGTCTCGTCCCTTTCTTGCGTGGTTCTATCTATCTTGGTCCAATCAGTTTCTTTTGCGGGCACTTTTAGTTTCAGATGCTGAATTACCTGATCATATATTCTCATTACTTCCTTCGATGGTTCTCCTGTTTTTTCATCTCTCGTGTATTCCTCACTAGGCCAAGCTATGGCTATTTTACACTCGGTCCATAGATCTACAGGGACCACAATGTCGAAGAACCCATCCAGGTCCTTCCACAGGCATTTTTGCACTTTTACGAATCTTTCTACTTGCCTATACCAATCCACGGGCTTTTCTCGTAATTTCGGGAAATCATTAGTAAATGATACAATATCCTGTCTGGACCATGGAACATGTACATATTTTCCACCTGGCACTTCGCGCATAGGGCATAACTGTTCTGGCTTGTCAGCTTCCTTTAGAACAAATTCGGGAGTTGCCTGCCTAGACCTGGCCTCATCCTTTTTCTTGACCCATCTGGCTTTCCATCTTTCCACATCTCCCCATTTTTGTAATACTGTCAATAGCTCTTTGACCTGTGCTTTCTTCCCGGAAACGTTCAAGTTTTCCAAATCCTTGTCTGAGAAATCTGCCCTATATGGTTTCTGCAGAGGTTTCGATTTCGAGATATCTATTCCCATGCTAGCAGCAGTGTCTGTCAGTTTTTCATGAAGTACTCGAGTATTTCGGGTGAGACTCTTGCAGATAAACAGCATTTCGTCTTCGGAGTAGGTATTTAATCTGTCTAATCCTACGTTTCCTGCCATCAATTCCTCTATTTCTATTCTCAGCTTGTAGAGATCTAAAGGTTTCGTTGGGGACGCTGGTTTTTCAAATTCTTGACTCCATCTTTCGATTTCTTCAGGAGTCACCAATGTGACACTCTTAGTACCTGAGGTCGATTCCATTTGAATTTCCCTCGCATTAAAAGGATTATGTCTTTTCTGCATCCTTTTTCCTGTATTTCTAACGGGCAGATCTAGCAGCGAGACCTCCGACTCGCACTCACTTGTCTGGTCATCTACAATTAAGGGTTCTGGTCTGGTCGGTGCAATGACAGGAGTAATTACTGGAGTTTTCGGAGTCCCTTGACGGTCCCCGTACAACGGAACCACTGGTCCGATAGTTACTGGGATCGTCAAGGCTTCAGGACTTGTATTTAGCTGTGACATTTTCTGTATTATCTCAGCTCTCTGCTTTGCTAGCGCTTCTCGCTCTTTCTCTTCTAATAACCTGTCCAAAGATTTGTCATGTAACACCTGCGGGGTTAGAGTGGGAGCATAACTCGGGGCAGTGGGATGTGTCTCACTCGGTCCTCCGCCATAATTAGGTTTTTGGAACAAACTTCCTGTGCCTAGAATTCTCGGATCTTCCTCATCCTGTGGCCTTAATAACGGTATTCCTGAACCTAAGGACCTCACCTCACCTCCGTAGGGGGGACGAGAGCAAAAATCTCCTTCACGTGAATATCCCATCTCCCCACCAATTGGTCTCCTTGGGTAAATACTTCTGGTTTCTACGGGTCCTAGACTCTCAGTATAAGGAGGAATTGGATAATCCCCTCCTACACTTGCGGACCTGACCTCTTCCCTTTGTAGAGATCTCCTGGGAATATCCCCTGCACTTGAAGGTCGGTGTCCTTCATTATAAGGAGGCGGACTTCTCATGCATATGTCCTCTAATAATTCGTCATCTGATTCTCCGAGGGGCCCCCAGTGTTTGGATTTCTCTGTCCTTTCCCCCCCCAGGAGGATCTTCTGCTGGCATCATGGGAAACAGTCCCTCAACAATCATACTCTGCCTCCACTGTTTCATCTTTTGGGCTCGGGCTTCTTGCTTCAGTTTTGGATAAAATGTTGTCAATCCTTTATCCAATCGGGGCTTGTCCCTTTCAAAAGCCTCAATCTCCCATTCCTCTAGTGCTTCGTACTGCGTTAATCTAGGTCTGGGATGTAAATCATTCATTCGGGTTCTCAGATTAAATAGAATCCTGCTGTTAAAGGTACCCTCTAACGGAAAAGCCAATACTCCGTCATCTTTCGTGTATTCCCCCCAATTTTCCAACCATACACATGTGTTGTACCCTTTATCGAACATCATAAAAGATGCGGGAGTATTTGGTGGTGGAATGACAACACCTTCTCTAGTTTTAATCTGCTTATCTTTCTTGAAATAATTCTTTACTTTATTTACAAGGGACAACTTTCGCTTGTTTCCGTACATAATGTCGTGCTTTATGCCTTTAAACTGATCTCTCTGAAATCCCAAATCTTTCGGATCGGGTCTAGTATGCGGTCTGTACGAGTGCCACATACGATTCCTACGCTTAACTTTGTTTACAAAATTACTTCCAATCAGAAGTCGTCTTGTAATTCCGTGCGACCAATAAGGTGCATGAGTTCAAATATTTTCGACCAATGGGCGCGCGGCCCTTTCGCGAGACAGTTCTCACGCTTCGGCGCTCACCCCTCCTTTACAATTTCAGCCCCGCTACCAGCCCGCTGCTTCTACCAATCCCAGCGCGGCACGGAGTGACGTCAGAGCGGCTTCGCGACTGACTCCCTCCTTCACAAGGTAACGGAAACCTTCTTACTTTCTAAAGTGCTTAGTGCTTGGTTATTTCACAACGAATACACATTCGCCACCGTGCTCAAGTGTCTAAAATAGAAAGAAATTTTTCACTGCAAGTAAACTACTTCCATTTACTTTTCACTCACTACGGATAAGTCTTCTCTGCCTACCCTTCACTCTAGCATCGGAGAACCTGTTACTCCCCTAGACTCATCCACTTTACCGGGATATATCCGAGACTAAGGTTTCCCCAGCGAACCCCTTTGCTTTCACCCAAGCTCCGATGAACCTGCTACTCTTCCGATGTGACCCTAAATAGGTTTATGCCACAATGGGAATTTTGCCAATGAACCTCGTTACTAACATTTATTCAAACATGCATTCGGAAATACCCTAGTTAGCGCTTCCAGTTCTGCCTAACCTGCACCAACTTTCCTTAGAGCAGGTGACCTCAACACGAATGGATTCTATTCACCACTCGCTATTCAATTCCCCGGGGATTCCTAACAACATATAACAATTACGAACGAATGGGTTAATACATATATCAATATATCAATAAGAAAAACAGTTTAAAACATTTCATAATTTTTCAAAGCAAACATTTCAAGTGACTGATCAGATCTCCTGAAGTGCCTGCTCTTATAGCAGCATCAATACTAGCAGCTTCCGACTTAGCTAGACTAACTAGTCCTGCCTAACTTTTAGCTATTCCCTAACCATAACTCTGCTACCAGAAAATTACTGCTAGAGATCGCGGGTCACCCGACCAATAATTTCGCCACTTCCAGCTTCGGCCCATATATTTCAAATCACCAGATACATTGATCGGATGACGTCACAATCTACTACCAATAATTGTGGGATTCCTTTCGATTATTTCTAGTATACCCGACTTACCATCCACCTTTACGGGTACCTATGACCACAATGGATCAGGGAGCTAGCTGTAAAAGGAAAGGCAGCAAATAATATACTCTTCAATAAATGACTTTTACTTTTCATAAAATAACCACGGACAACTAGAAGTTTTATAAAGTTTATATAAAGTTCAAATCAGTGTGAAAATCCAACTTACATTGAGCAGATAGTCAGTAAGCAAGATAACATTTGGATTCAAGAGAAATGCGACTGGGAACCTGCTAAGCTAGTAAACTAATCATACAAGAGTGGACATGGGTGATGAAGAATTAACTAGGGCAAGTATCATTTATACTAGGGAATGGGAAATCTTAGAAATCTAAACAGTTTGGTTAACGTGGAAAAATAGGCCACGCTATAACTTCAGAAAATCTCTTCATTCAGTTTAGTGAGAAATTTTATAGAACACATCAAAACAAGTTATAAACTGTAAATAGGAAAAAATGATTTGTAAAAGGAAGGGCAACATAGGAACACGCTATGAAAATAAATGCATACGTTTCATGAGATGAAATGAGTTGCGGAAAAGCATGGAAAAACTTATCATATGCAAAGATATGTCTTTATTGAAGCAAAGACAGAAAATTAGAAAGGTGCAGTTTCAAGAGATTTAGAGCGATATTTACCTAGACTGGTGTGAAAAACCAAACCCTGCCCACGGGTCAGTTAAGGACAGGAAACCCTCAAGGAAGGATACCCCTCAATGGACAGCAGGTGCAGAATGGACACCCAGGACAGGACAGGAAACCCTCAGATTAGGATCAGGACAGGACCACCAGGACACGACCGGCACCCGCAGTTTGGAAGCAACGCCTGCGCTCCACCCTCTCTGCAGCTATCAGTCAAGACCCCGATTGGGTCAGCGAACTCCCAGCAAAGTGCTCCGCCAGCACTTTTAAGGTTTAGTAAAACCTTAGTCTATGGTCAATTTCGGACAGAGTGCTCCGCAGCGCTCTGTATCTTCAGTCACCTATTGAGTGCGTTGGGTCAGTGACAGGTCAGCTATTCAGACAAGTCGGACAATTTCCCTAGGTGAACCCAGGGTAGATATACTGTTTTGGGACAGGGTACCACCCCCCAAATGTTGCAAAGTGTCCGAATCCCCAAATTTTGATTGGTCCTAAGGTAGGATTTGGTTAACACACCAATCAGAACAGACTATTACAAGCCCTACTTAGCATCCTAGGGTGCCGCCTAGCAAGATTGGGGTTCCCACGAGAAGTCGCAGAGAATACAATGGAAAGAATACATTTTGATACAATAGAATACAATCATGATGCCTTGGCTGGGTGAAGGTGCACGTTCCCATGCTGGCTCTGGCATCAACCTTCTTTGGCTTGGTTTCAATGTCACCGCACCATCGAGTGATTCTGCGCAGAAATACCCTCCAAGATGGACTCCCCAGCCCCATCACCCCTCAGTGTCGAGGATACATGAAAAGTAAGCGAAAACAAATTAATACATAGAAATAAATGAATGTATTACATGTTATAAGTTCGTACTTTAGTTTCATCATTATAAAAATATACTATGCATTAGTGAATAAGTGCAACGAATAACATCACAGGAGCAGCAGCACAAAGCTTTAGCACGTTATTGCTATTACGCATGCGCACCTTTTCCCTCTCGAATTCTGACTGCGTCATGTCAGCTGACTATGCCTTACGCATGCGCAGAAATGAAAAGCCAAGCAGCGGCCATTTTAGGGACGAGGATTAATTGTATTAGTAGAACACATAGGCAAGCGTCTCTATGATACCCACGCACATTAAAAATACATAAATTTAGTAAAACAAACAATTTGTTAAGGGATTATAATAGATTTTCGAGGTTTTTGACTCGAGCAAGTCGCGATGCGAAATCTTGCTCTATCAGTACTGATTGGCGATCGTTAGACTCTGTTGCTCTCTGTAGGTATGCATATGGATGTTAGGTGTCTGTGATGTTGGTCATGTCTGAGGTAATAGTCTTTGTGCTTTTGGATGTATGAGGGTGCCTCTGGATGTTTGTTTAGCTAACTGTGGCTGTGTCAGTTTTGGATTCCGAAGAGGAAGTAGTACACCGTATATAGAGTGTGAGGAGGTGTCTGAGATCTTCGTATCTTCAGGGCGATTGGGGCGCTATTTAGCAGTTTAAGGAATGTTTATACCAGGCTGTTGGGTGTGATTGTTGGTGTTTCGAGGGAATTGTAAGAGTCTCTGAAATGTTATTTGCTGAAGCAGATTGAATGTTTGGCCGAGTAGTTTTGAGGATTCTTGGTGGTGTTGGTAGAGTGCCGGTGGATATTTTGAGGGTGATGGAGTGCTTGTTGAGGGTCTCCGGGTACCTTGGGGATGTACACACGCAATGCAGGTTCTTGAGTGGCTTTAGAAGGTTATGTGGGTACATTATGAGGATATCTAGGGAGCATTGTGGGTGTCCAGGGAAGTGGTAATGGTGCCTTGTTGCATTTTGAGGGTTAGGATTGCCGGGGACCTTGAGTCTTGGCTTATGAGGGTTTTTTGTTTGAGCTTTAGAGGCACTTTCACTGTGCCTTCTTTCTGTATTCTGGCAGATTCTAGAAGGTGACCCGAGGTGCTGCCCACACTAGTCATGTGCATTAAAGGCTGGCTTTGGCCTGGAAAGTTTCCAGATCTTCAGCGAGCTCTAACAAGTCTTTCGCTATAGCCCTGCTTCCATCTTAAACCAACCGCGGTCTTCACACGACTCCAGGAGCCAGGGCGCTTCTCTACCCTGTGCTCCACACTGTCAGCGGAATCAGTGTTCTGGGGTGTAAGCAAATGGCAATGGCTATGGGTGCATTTGTAGATATATGTGCATGTTTACAAGTGTTGAGTAATTTAATGTGTGCTGTGTGAAAGGTGTGCCCATGGGGTGACAGTGAGTGGTGTGAATGCATGGTTAGCGTTGTGAGTGCGTTGTGGAAGGTGTGCCTAAATGAGTGAAAGGTAAGTGGGGTGCCCATGTGGCAGCAGGGTGTCCAATATGTTCATGGAAAGGGAGGGTGAGCTGTGTGAGTGATGGGTGAACGGATTGCCCTGTGAGTTAGATGAGTGGTGAACCTGTGTAAGGTGAGAAGTGGGATTTGTGTGAATTCAGGACAGTGTATCCCTGGACGCTCTAAATAACTCACCAAGTCATTGACGATTGGCAAGTGAAGTGTCAGGTGCAATTTAAACTAGGATTATTGTGACATCAATAAGTAACTTGAGTGGAAAAAATAAATCATCAGTTGATAAAGCAGCAAAATGCCACCAAACATGAGACACCACCCCAACAAACATAGGGTATCATCCTACTAAACATGGGGCATCATCCCACCAAACATGGGGCATCATACCACCAAAGAAGAGACGTCATCCCACCAAACATGAGGCATCATTCCAGCAAAGAAGAGACGTCATCCCACCAAACATGGGGCATCATCCCACCACATCTTGAAGTGGCTGTGGAAAGATAGATGGTGGCTGTGTGCCCCTCTACTCCCAAAGTTCAGCCCAGATTACTTGGAAGCCTCCAAAAGAGAAAAAAATCAATCGAGTTTCAGATTGGAAAAGTGGTTGGATGTCAGAATATCAAAAATATTGTTTGCCATATTGTTGCTTAAACATCTTTAACAAAAATATATTGCTGCACTGGGTGGTGATTTATTATTAACTCTAAAGGGGCAATAGTATTTAAACAATATTTAGAGCATAATATTTTTATCAGTCGATATTTAGGCCATGTAATCCTGGCACTATACTTTGTAAGGTCAGAAGAAAAAAAACGAACATAAATTGACAACCTTGAAGCATTTGACTGTAGATGGTTTCCCTGATAGAACAGGGAAACTAGTTTATGCCATAGCATTACTAGCACACAGACAAAATAAAACAATATATGTTTCTTTTCCTGGCTTCTTGATGGATTAAATTAGGAATTACAGATGCTAACAGTGTGGACCAAAACCTTTTGTTTTAACAAGTTCATGTTTCCGTGTCAGAACAAAGGGTACATTGTGCTATAAACAGGGTCTCTGGAATTATGCGATTGTGCTACTGCAGTGAATTTCGCATGATTATAGATTTGCCGCATTTGCCACACAATCCATCATCTGCTGCATAATTTGCAGATTTTAACAACAACAACAAAATATGTTTCAAGCTTAAACCATTTGCGGCCCATGCAGATAAGCACGTTGCAGCGGTAATTGGTTTTATTTATTTTATTTTCCCTACTCCGTCGTTTGTCACTTTCACTTCCGCCCACCCCGCCCTACCCCACCATGCATACCTGCATGGGCCGCGACTGGCTAAAATGGTTTAAAAGTTCATAAAAACGCAGCGACATGTGTTGCAGTGCAGTCGAAGGCTCATTTGAAATGTTGACTCGTCACGTTTCTGTAGCTTATTCTTTTTTGGGGGGTGTTAAACTGGTACTAATGACTTGTACCTAATGCACAGAGAGTGATAATAAGTTTAAAAATGACACAATAATGAAGTATTACTCTCCCAAAATGTGCCGCATAATGCCTCATAATTTGTCTTTTCTCGCCCAATTTACTCATCCCTGCTGCATAATTCGGCCCTCCCCTGCCTCATAATTCCAGTGGTTCTGGCTATAAGGGGACGCTTCTTCATTGGGGTGAATCTGATACTGACATGCTCTGTAGTTAAAATGCACCGTACACCACTAGCATGTTGAGACCACAAAGAGTAAGGGACTTATACTAATGCGCCAGGAGTATTTAGTAGTGATATTGATACATCATTATTGATAAATTCAGTTGGATGTTTGCACGAGGCAACTGCAGCTCTCCCAATAAACCGCTTATAACTCACCTGGTGTCGTGTGGCTTTCACCAAGGGGGCAACTCTCTTGTGTGTTTTGTATGGATGCGGCTGGTCCGGCCGCGGTGGAAGCCCTGCCGAGCCTTCGGTCTGCGTGCTGGCGCCAACCGACGCCGGCATTTGGAGGCACTAGGAGCGGGGAGGAGAGGCGGATGGTGTCGCTGCCTTGATGGAAACCTCCATCTACCCACTGGGGACTTTTTAATTAATTTTGAATGACTATTGGCAAGCAATCCACTTGGAAAATAATGCACGGCACTACATCAACCAGCAGGCAGCGGGACTGTTTACGCCCACTGGGGCGTGTTGGTATAATGAAATACAGGTGCCCTGACCTTGCTTGCACCATTCATGAAGTCAGCCTGTGAAGAAGTGCGTACAGCGCACGAAACGCGTCGGCGATTGACTGCAATTTTCAGTTGGATGTTTGCACGAGGCAACTGCAGCTCTCCCAATAAACCGCTTATAACTCACCTGGTGTCGTGTGGCTTTCACCAAGGGGGCAACTCTCTTGTGTGTTTTGTATGGATGCGGCTGGTCCGGCCGCGGTGGAAGCCCTGCCGAGCCTTCGGTCTGCGTGCTGGCGCCAACCGACGCCGGCATTTGGAGGCACTAGGAGCGGGGAGGAGAGGCGGATGGTGTCGCTGCCTTGATGGAAACCTCCATCTACCCACTGGGGACTTTTTAATTAATTTTGAATGACTATTGGCAAGCAATCCACTTGGAAAATAATGCACGGCACTACATCAACCAGCAGGCAGCTGGACTGTTTACGCCCACTGGGGCGTGTTGGTATAATGAAATACAGGTGCCCTGACCTTGCTTGCACCATTCATGAAGTCAGCCTGTGAAGAAGTGCGTACAGCGCACGAAACGCGTCGGCGATTGACTGCAATTTTCAGTTGGATGTTTGCACGAGGCAACTGCAGCTCTCCCAATAAACCGCTTATAACTCACCTGGTGTCGTGTGGCTTTCACCAAGGGGGCAACTCTCTTGTGTGTTTTGTATGGATGCGGCTGGTCCGGCCGCGGTGGAAGCCCTGCCGAGCCTTCGGTCTGCGTGCTGGCGCCAACCGACGCCGGCATTTGGAGGCACTAGGAGCGGGGAGGAGAGGCGGATGGTGTCGCTGCCTTGATGGAAACCTCCATCTACCCACTGGGGACTTATTAATTAATTTTGAATGACTATTGGCAAGCAATCCACTTGGAAAATAATGCACGGCACTACATCAACCAGCAGGCAGCGGGACTGTTTACGCCCACTGGGGCGTGTTGGTATAATGAAATACAGGTGCCCTGACCTTGCTTGCACCATTCATGAAGTCAGCCTGTGAAGAAGTGCGTACAGCGCACGAAACGCGTCGGCGATTGACTGCAATTTTCAGTTGGATGTTTGCACGAGGCAACTGCAGCTCTCCCAATAAACCGCTTATAACTCACCTGGTGTCGTGTGGCTTTCACCAAGGGGGCAACTCTCTTGTGTGTTTTATATATATATATATATATATATATATATATATATATATATATATATATATATATATATATTCCCAAAAAAAGCATCAGATGCAATCCCCTGTTACCGGAGCTTCTGGCCCTTCAGGGTGGCCTCATAAACATGGGCACAGGGCAGCCCACCATCACCTTCCTGGCAAAACAAACAAGATGAGGCCCAATACAGTAGAAACTGGCTTTATTTCCAAAGTCTCAAAAGTGCCTGCTTCCATGCGTCTAACGTTTCGGCGTCATGCCTTGCTCACAGACTGGATCACAAGGACCCAGGTGCGCTCGAACCTGATTTAACATGGTGCACCACATGACTGTAATGATGAACTACTGATCCCAAAGTGCATTGTGCATGATATATATATTCAAAATGCGAACACCCAAACAATTGGAAAGCCTCACGCAGTTCCGTTATTTCAATACCCTTCGGTGGGTTACCTCCCATTGTGCTCCTGATACTTTCTCGTCCTTTAGTAGGTTCACATAAACACTGGGTAAGTAAACTCCCTTCTGTTTCGCAACCAATAGTCCCACGTTGCTCTCCTGGCACTTACTTGGCTTGTCAGTGCCTGAAACTCACAGTTATCGGCGAGGGGGCTTTTCGTGACCCAGGCAGGCCACAATATATTCCAAATGCGAACACCCAAACAATTGGAAAGCCTCACGCAGAGTGCTGTTGATGGAGCGAGGTGGCAAACACAACATTTTGTGTACCCCTCTCGAAGTTAATGTCCCATAACGTTAATATTTACTAATTGTATGTTTTGTGAAAATTAACCAACCATAGAGTAAGATGCATACATTATTTTATTACTATACACGGGAAAACTAACTTTGCTTGCATGTTGCAATAAAAACTAGCTAATATGTATTGTTATTGTGTTGTGAATTAATGCACAGCTTAAATATAAACAAAATGCAACTTAAATGTGCTTATTGTCTTTGTTTGTGTGGCGGAGAGGTTGAAAATGTAAGTATAAAATGCGTTTATGTGGCATATTTGCTAGGTAACAACTAATTGGGAAAACATTAGTAAGGTGGGAGGTAAACAGAACAGGTTTAAATTCAATAATTAACATGAATCTGTGTTTGTTTCTACGATAGTTCCAAAGAGTGGCTTCTGAGGCCTAAAATAAAATGGACGTTTGGCTAAACAGTGAGCAAGAGCAGAACCGCGCAGGCGCGCCAAAACCTGCAAGTTAGACTGAACTGCCAGTGCTCGAGGAGGTTCAAGGCTGCCTTAGCCTGGAACCTAGGATGGGTGCCAAACATGGACTCTTGGACGTTGTGATCATGGGAAAGGATGTCGATGTATCTAATACAAGAAATAGTTACGCTATGGACTGTCCTAAAACAAAGACCCTTTCTTTTTCTGCTGAACCATCGAGAAAATGATGTTGTAATGATAAGAAGATGTTCACCCACCCCGAAATTGTCCAATGAAATTCTGAATAAGAGACAATAGCTACTTTTTAGATAGATTAAGTTAGAGAAATAGGGTATAAAACCCCCTGGATTTGATTCGAAGGGGTCGCTTTTTCCGATTTCTACTGGAGATGCTGCCCGATTGCTGACTGATTCCTGGATGTAAGATTCTAACAACTTTTTTAGTTGTTTGCTTTGCAGGATTGAAGGATAAGATGAGGGTGTTAGTTAGGGATGTTAGGAGAGAATGAATTTGGAACTATCTGTTCTTTGTTAAACTTTAACTGTTTTCTAAAATAAAGTGATTTTCTTGAGCTCTAAATAAAATGATCATTTTGAAATAAAAATTTAAGATTTTACTGAATAAAGATTTACTAATGCATAAATGTCAGACATGATAAAGTTTGCTTTTGAATAAAATTAGATAAATGAAGAAGTAAAAGCTGGTCTTTAGGATTCTTCGTACGCCTAATTTTCGTCCTAGCAGATCCATTGCCACTATGGTGGTGTGTCTGAATCATTAAAATCTGAATAAAACCATGGCAAAATGTTTTAAATCTACAGGTGTAAATAATAAATAGTTAAATATGTTTAGACTCTCCACCAAATGTTACAGCATTTCTCCATTGCGATTCACCAGAGCCTTGAAGCCAAGTGTAAGTGAACAGGGTAAATGCGCAGTGTTATGGGCCCCACTGATGCATGATTTGTGAGTTTTAAGGTTTCAGGGAAATGGTGAGTATTGATTAGAAATTATTTCTGGAGCCGCGCTGTAGCAGTTATATCTTGGTAGCAGAGAAGTGGTTGCTAAGGAAATTAGCTAGGGTTATGTATAAAGTACTATATAGAGTTTGATGTACAGAATTATGACTAACATCTGTTGAGTTTGTATTACGTTATATGTAGTCCTGAAAAGGCTTCCAAGTGTTGGGTGAAGCCAGTGCCTCTGTCTGCAGACGGAGGAAGTGTGGCAAGGTAAAGTCGCACAGTGAATTAGTCTGTTTCAAAAAAGGAGTATCGCCCAATACTGCGGTGGTATCGTCATATATCACTGTTTAGGGACCTTAGGTGTGAAAGGATAAATGTATAGTGAGGACAGTCTATGAAATTTCAGCCTTCAAGTATAGGGATCATTCCGTGCATCCTGACTAAAACTTACTGCTGGGAGAGTAATAGGTCTTAACCCGAGCATGATTGAAGGGTAAAGGGAGTGGCGCCTCTCTTTTGCCAACAATAGAGGAATTCTGTGGTGGGTTAGATGGACGCGCTGCCTACTGATAACACAGAGTTCATGTATATATGTATAGGGTTTTCCGTATGAACGTGTGTGAATGAAATTGCAATACGCGTTCAAGTGAAACTCTGAGATTGTCTCTAAGGAGGTGAAAAAGATCTCTGTATGTGCTTTTCTAGAGAAACAAGATCGTTATTGACTGATAGAAGGGTAAGGCCAGTAGTGTTGCTTTATCTACGAGTCTAAAAATTCTGAGGAGATAAGCGTCGTCTACTCCGGTTACAGAATACTTGTGCGATTGAAAATTCTATCACTTTATTAGTGAAACAGATTAGTGGAATTGTTTTGTGTAAGTTACTAACTGATTTTGTAAAATATCTTGTAAATACGGCTTCTTGAAAAACCCTGTAAAGGAGGGGTCGGTTAGCGCTGCAGAAGCCAGAGCGCTGGTGACGTCAAAAGTGTCGCGCTGGGATTGGTCCGTGTGAGCGAGATAGAGTAGGAGCTGATTGGTTCATCACAGAAAGCAGCAAAGGCTATTGGTTAAGCACTATAGTGACGTATCGTGTTCTAACTGGTGCATTAGTGCGAACCACGCTGTGATAGGTTGGTGTTATGGAATCAGCAACAGAATAGTACGCGATCTTTTGAAAGCAGGAAAACTTACCGAAAATGTCATACTACTATTATGATGATGACAAGAAGAAATCTTCAAGGTTTAAAAAGCTAAAAAACATGTTTGTAAAAGACAAAGAGGTAGTTATGAGAGAGGGAAAAATACTTCCTTCACCGAAAACGCCTGCTTCCTATATGTGGACGAAATATGGTTACCATACGTGTGTTTGGTTGGAAAATTGGGTACATTATACCAATGATGATGGTGTGTTAGCTTTTCCGGAAGGAGGATCATTTGATTTGGCTATTCTGAGGAATTTGAGAGACAAAATGATGAAACTTGAACCGAGACCCAGACCCACTCAATTTGAGGCGTTAGTTGAGTGGGAAGATGAGATGCATCAAATGGAGAGTGAGAGGTTGAGTAGGCATCTTAGACCGAGAAGTAGAGGTAGAGATTTATGGGGAGAAACACATGAGACTAGAATGCAAAGATGGAGGGATGGAAGTATGTGCGATGGCATGTATCCCGTCAGATTGGTTGAAGAATATGAGGGACGAAAAAATACAGAAAAGAAAAAGAATACAGAACTGGGAAATCAAAGCTGTGGTGAAAGTGAATCAGAGGATGCTGTTTTAGAAGAAATATTAAATAGGAGACCACCCCCATATCAACCAAGTTCTTTATGGACTACCCCAAATGCCTCGATGGCAGAAGAGAGAGTTAATGAAACGCCAAGAGAACCATCAAATTTTAGAGATTTTCCTGAAAGAGTAGAGACAAGATATGTCCCAAGTACACCAATAGGCGAAGCTAGATTTACAGGAACTCCTGTACAAAGTAATGATTCACACAGAATTGTGTTAAGTGCGGAAAGACGAAGTAATGAACAGCCAAATATATCTAATTATGAGCGTTCTGCACATGAATTGATTCAAAACCTTACTAAGAATATGGAAGCTGTAACTGTACCAGTAACTATAGGACCTGTGATACCGGTATTTGATGATCAGAAATTAAAAGAGCCGAGATCGGCCGCCTAAAGGTCGGGGCGCCTCCGCGTCCCATCATTGCCCGAGTCCTGAAATTTCGGGACAGAGACGCTATCCTGCAAACGGCGAGATCCACGGCCTCGTTGGCCTACGAGAACGCTTTGCTGTTATTTTTTCCAGACTTCACCCAGCTGGTACAGAGACAGCGGCAAGGATTCACGTCCGTGAAGCGGCGTTTACGAGACCGGGACATCAAGTACTCTATGATGTATTCGGCCCGTCTGCGGATTGAACATAGCGGAAGGACTTGGTTTTTTGACTCTCCTGAGGTAGCTGCAGACTGGTTGGATCGCTTTGAGGGTGCTGACCCCGGGATTCAGGCCCGGATAGACGACGAG
The DNA here is from genome assembly GCF_964261635.1 of Lissotriton helveticus. Taxonomy (NCBI): domain Eukaryota; kingdom Metazoa; phylum Chordata; class Amphibia; order Caudata; family Salamandridae; genus Lissotriton; species Lissotriton helveticus. The sequence continues at coordinate 1,513,163,828 of NC_136059.1, read as the reverse complement.
GAACAATGATCTGTTTGAATTGTGTCCCATACAATGACAGCTACTGGCGCAGAAGTGTTGGTGGGGGTTGTTTGTTCTCGTCCCCCCTTCTGCAATATTTTATTTATTGACTTTATTTCTGTTTCATAGTATTGGGGGGGTGGGCGGCCTGTTGTAAGGTCCTCCTCCGTTTTTCTACGTTTAGATACCTGTAGTTCTTTGGGTGTGACAGGCACACTGCGAGTTGGGGATGTGCATTTGCTACATGCAGGGGTGCAGGGTGGAGGGCAAGCATCTGGGTGTTGGGGGGGTTTGTGTGTTGGTTTATTTGTGGTTCAAGACCGGGGTTTGCTGTGGGAGCCTTCAAATCTTCTGTACTTTCTCGATGTGACGTATGGCTTCCGTTAGACAGGGCCTGGGGTTCTCCATCCTTAGCTGGAACGTGAACGGATTGGGCGATAAGATAAAGCCACTACTGTGAATCAGTTTATTAGGCGACATTTGCTGGATGTTGTTCTGTTACAGGAAACTCATCTCATGGGGAAACGTTGTTTGGCGCTACACAGGGGTGGGTACAAACTTGTTGCACACGCAGATTTCACTTCTGGCTCTAGGGGGGTGAGTATCATTGTGAAAAACTCCTTTCCCTTTACGATCCAGTCCACCTGGTCTGATAACCGCGGTCGCTATGTGGGTGTATCAGGTCTTTGGGAGGGCAGAGTTGTCACACTTGTCTCTATCTACGTCCCCCCGGTGCTGCAGGTTGATACGTTTCGTGATTTGGGCCGGATGTTTCTCACCCTGCCCATAGGTACTATGGTGCTCGGTGGGGACTTTAATGCCGTAATGGATGGTGAACTAGACAGGCGCACCTCCCATGCGTTGCTGCCCTCACGCAGATGGCTGCCAGATTTTGTCTCCACTTCGGGGTTGGTAGACGGTTGGCGTCTTCGTCATCCGAGTGCTATTGAATACACGCATGCATCGGCGGCGCATCATTCCCTTTCTAGGATTGACTATGTTTTGTTGCCGGCGGCCCAGGCGACCAATGTCCGTGAGGTATCTCACTTGGCACGGGGGGTCTCCGACCACTCGCCGATATGGCTTCGACTATGTGTGGGACAGGGAGATGTTGGTAGGGTTGCCCCTATTAATGCTTGGCGTTTGAGAGACCCTAAGGTGCAGAGGGAACTTGTGCGCGTCACGGATAGCTACTTTTGTGAAAACGAGGTATCGGTCAAATCGAGGTGCTCCCTCTGGGAGGCGTACAAGACTGTTGCGAGAGGGGAGGTTCTCTCCCTTGTCTCTGGGCAGAAGAAGAGGAGAAGGGCGGAACTAGATAGGGTGGAGGCGGAGCTCTTGGCCTTGGAAACTGCTGTCTCCTCCGGGGGCGGCCCGTGGACGGATCACCGCCTTGGGCTGCTCTGGGATGAATATAAGACTCTAACTCGCGATGGAGCTAGGTTGCAACACGACACCACTCAGAATAGGATTTATGAACATGGCAACAAGGCGGGGAAGTTGATTAATTGGTTGGAGAAGGGCGACTGGGGGTCTCGGCTGGTTCCGGAGCTTCATATTGCAGGCTCCGCAGCCACGTCGGACCCCCAGTTGATTGTTGATGAGTTTGCACGGTATTACGAGGAGGTATACACCTCAACGGGTACCTATGCTGAAACCAAAAATTCTGATATGATACGCGACATACCGATGCCCGCCCTGTCGGATGATGACAGGAAATTGTTGGATTCTGCCCTCACGAATGATGAGGTGGCGATGGCCATCAGGGGGGTACATTCTGGCAGGGCTTCTGGCCCTAACGGTCTCCCTATCGAACTGTTTAAACCCCACGCCAATCGATTGGCCCTATACTTGAAAGATATGTATATCAAAAGTCTGGGGCACGGGATGCTCCCCTATGATCAACGGGTTGCCAATATTGTTGTCATTCATAAGGAGGGTAAACCCCGGCTGGAGTGTTCTTCTTACCATCCAATTTCCTTGTTGAATGTGGAGCCCAAGGTACTGGCAAAACTGCTAGCCACCCGCCTGGTAAAGGTTATTTCCACCTTGATTCATCCTGACCAATCTGGCTTCATGCCTAGACGTAATACCGCACTTAATCTCCGCCAGCTGCATGGTGTGTTGGCGAGTGCGTCTTACATCCATGAACCTACAGTATTGTTGTCTTTAGACGCTACTATGGCATTTGACCGTGTGGAGTGGCCTTATCTTTTTGCGGTCTTAGCAAAGCTGGGATTTGGCCCTGTCTTTATTGGTTGGGTTCGCCTTCTTTATTCGGCCCCCCCTATCCCGTGTAGTAGTGAATAATCATAGGTCTTGCGACTTTTCTCTCGGGCGTTGCACTCGTCAGGGTTGCCCCCTTTCGCCCCTCTTGTTTGCTTTGGCCCTGTAGCCGTTGGCGGCATTGGTGCGGTGGGATTGTTCGATCAAGGGGTTGCGTTGGACCCCAGAGTGGGAAGACAAGATCTCGCTTTATGTCGATGATATCCTGCTGTATCTGACCTCCCCCCCGGGCTTCATTGATTGTCTTTATGGATGTCCTTGCCATCTTTGGGAGGTACTCCGGTTTCTCGATCAACTGTAAGTATGAGCGAAATTTGGTGCGAAATCGTATTTGCAATCTGCAAAATCCGCGAATTTGTGCGAATTTGTGGATTTTAGTTTTTTTGCATGTTCGCAGTGTTTTTTGCGTGTTTGCGAGGTTTTTTGCGTGTTCGCGGGCCGCCTGCATGGCGAAGTTACCCATGCAGTCGTTTATGGGCTCAGCATCCTCTGGTTCACCACTGCCACCCTCTGGTTCATCACGGCCACCCTCTGGTTCACCACTGCCACTCTCTGGTTCACCCCTGCCACCCTCTGGTTCACCCCTGCCACCCTCTGGTTCACCCCTGCCACCCTCTGGGTCACCACTGCCACCCTCTGGTTCACGACTGCCACCCTCTGGTTCATCACAGCACCTCTGGTTCACCACTGCCACCCTCTAGTTAACCACTGTCTCCCTCTGGTTCAGCACTTCCACCCTCTGGTTCACCCCTGCCACCCTCTGGTTCACCCCTGCCACCCTCTGGTTCACCACTGCCACCCTCTGGTTCATCACTGCACCCTCTGGTTCACCACTGCCACCCTCTGGTTCATCACAGCACCCTCTGGTTCACCCCTGCCACCCTCTGGTTCAGCACTGTCACCCTCTGGTTCACCACTGCCACCCTCTGGTTCACGACTGCCACCCTCTGGTTCATCACAGCACCTCTGGTTCACCACTGCCACCCTCTGGTTAACCACTGTCACCCTCTGGTTAAGCACTGACACCCTCTGGTTCACCACTGCCATTCTTTGGTTCACCACTGGCACCCTCTGGTTCACCCATGCCACCCTTTGGTTCCCCACTGCCACCCTCTGGTTCACCCCTGCCACCCTCTGGTTCACCCCTGCCACCCTCTGGTTCACCACTGCCACCCTCTGGTTCAGCACTGCCACTCTCTGGTTCACCCCTGCCACTCTCTGGTTCACCCATGCCACCCTCTGGGACCCCACTGCCACCCTCTGTTCACGACTGCCACCCTCTGGTTCATCACAGCACCTCTGGTTCACCACTGCCACCCTCTGGTTAACCACTGTCACCCTCTGGTTCAGCACTGCCACCCTCTGGTTCATCACAGCACCCTCTGGTTCACCCCTGCCACCCCCCGGTTCAGCACTGCCACCCTCTGGTTCACGACTGCCACCCTCTGGTTCATCACAGCACCTCTGGTTCACCACTGCCACCCTCTGGTTCAGCCCTGCCACCCTTTGGTTCACCACTGCCATTCTTTGGGTCTCCACTGCCACCCTCTGGTTCACCCATGCCACCCTCTGGTTGCCCACTGCCACCCTCTGGTTCACCCCTGCCACCCTCTGGTTCACCTTTGCCACCCTCTGGTTCACCACTGCCACCCTCTGGTTCAGCACTGCCACACTCTGGTTCACCACTGCCACCCTCTGGTTCACCCCTGCCACCCTCTGGTTAACCCCTGCCACAATCTGGTTCACCACTGCCACCCTCTGGTTCAGCACTGCCACTCTCTGGTTCACGACTGCCACCCTCTGGTTCATCACAGCACCTCTGGTTAACCACTGCCACCCTCTGGTTAACCACTGTCACCCTCTGGTTCAGCACTGCCACCCTCTGGTTCACCACTGCCACCCTCTGGTTCACCCCTGCCACCCTCTGGTTCACCCCTGCCACCCTCTAGTTCACCCCTGCCACCCTCTAGTTCACCCCTGCCACCCTCTGGTTCACCACTGCCACCCTCTGGTTCATCACAGCACCCTCTGGTTCACCCTTGCCACCCTCTGGGTCAGCACTGTCACCCTCTGGTTCACCACTGCCACCCTCTGGTTCACGACTGCCACCCTCTGGTTCATCACAGCACCTTTGGTTCACCACTGCCACCCTCTGGTTAACCACTGTCACCCTCTGGTTCAGCACTGCCACCCTCTGGTTCACCACTGCCACTCTCTGGTTCACCACTGCCACCCTCTGGTTCACCCATATCACCCTCTGGTTCCCCACTGCCACCCTCTGGTTCACCCCTGCCATCCTCTGGTTCATCACTGCCACCCTCTGGTTCACCCCTGCCACCCTCTGGTTCACCCCTGCCACCCTCTGGTACAGCACTGTCAACCTCTGGTTCACCCCTGCCACCCTCTGGTTCAGCACTGTCACCCTTTGGTTTACCCCTGCCACCCTCTGGTTCATCACAGTCACCCTCTGGTTCATCACTGCCACCCTCTGGTTCACCACTGCCACCCTCTACCAAGACCTTTTATGACACAGCGGCAGCACAAAAGATGCGCCATGGTGCTGGGTATTTACAACGTGACGCATCTCTCTGTGAGCTGCGTCATGTTGTAAAGCCCTGCGCCATCGGAGGCGTTCCGACTCAGCCTCCTAAAAGTGGCTGAGTGAAATCTACAAGATTTCACTCGTTCACTTTTAGGCCAATGCTGCGTCAAAACCCTGCACCTGCTTGAAGCAGGCGCAAGGCTTGATGCAGCATTGGGGAGATAGGCCCCCCCAGAGCATTGCTGGAGCTGCGTCGCAAGCGCGACGCAGCTCCAGCAATGCGCTGCTTTTACGGCACAGATGCATGACGGATCTGTGCCATTTTTGCCACATGGTGCGCCGCATTGTAAATGCGGCGCACCATGGGTGGCGGAGCTGCGGCGCACAATCACTGGCGCATCCCTGGGGATGCGCCAGTTATTGTAAATCTGCCCCGATACATTTAGCCAACGAGGGAGCACTTACTGATTAGACAGTAGAAAGTATTCCAGTTGAGTAGAGTAATTGCACAAAAAGGTGGCATCTTCGTGGACAAACATGCAGGGCGGGATTCATTCTGCCCCCTGTTAGACTCGTTTTTTGTGCCCTTCTGCCCTCTGTTAGACTTGTTTTTCCCTTGTTTTTCTGCCCTTCTGCCCTCTGTTAGACTCGTTGTTCCCTTGTTTTTCTGCCCTTCTGCCCCCTGTTAGACTCGTTTTGCGTGCCCTTGTGCCCTCTGTTAGACTCAATTTTCCCTTGTTTTTCTGCCCTTCTGCCCTCTGTTATACTCGTTTTTTGTGCCATTCTGCCCTCTGTTATTCCCTTGTTTTTGTGCCCTGCTGCGCTCTGTTAGACTCGTTTTTTGTGCCCTTTTGCCCTCTGTTAGACTCGTTTTTGTGCCTGTCTGCCCCGTTAGACTCGTTTTTTGTGCCCTTCTGCCCTCTGTTAGACTTGCTTTTCCCTTGTTTTTCTGCCCTTCTGTACTCTGTTAGACTGTTTTTTTGTGCCCTTCTGCCCTCTGTTAGACTCGTTTTCCCTTGTTTTTCTGCCCTTCTGCCCTTTGTTAGACTGCTTTTTGTGCCTTTCTGCCGTCTGCATCACCACATCATCACGCAGCTCCACCACAGCATCACTCAGCTCCACCACAGCACCACTCAGCACCACCACAGCATCACTCAGCACCACCACAGCATCACTCAGCACCACCACAGCATCACTCAGCACCACCACAGCATCACTCAGCACCACCACAGCATCACTCAACACCACCACAGCACCACTCAGCACCACCCCAGCATCACTCAGCACCATCCCAGTATCACTCAGCCCCACCACAGCACCACTCAGCATCACCACTCAGCACCACTCAGCACCACCACAGCACCACTCAGCGCCACCCCAACATCAATCTGCGCAACCATTCAACAACAACTGGTTCAAATATGTTCTCTCAATGTTTCAAACTTTATTACAAATGTCACAAAAATATGTTAATATTTCACTTCTGTTCTTGGATTTTCGTCACAATAAAATACACTGAACATAATCTTCACAAAAGTTAGTTACAAAAGTTTAAGCTATTGCCATTATAAATTAAAATCACTTTTATTTAAAAAAATTAAAAGCCATTGTAATTTGTAATATCAATACAGCTAAGTCACGTAAATACAAAACATGCGAGACCTATTGCATTGCAAATGCTTGTTTGTACTTTGTCATCTACGAGATCTTTGCAATGTTTCAAAAGAGAGAAAGAGAGAGAGAGATAGAGAGGGAGGGAGAGAGAGAGTGAAAGAAAGAAAGAAAGACAGAAAAAAGAAAGAAAGAGAGAGAGAGAGAGAGAGAGAGAGAAAGAAACAGACAGACAGAGAAAGAGCAAGAAAGTGAAAGTGAAAGGGAGAGAAAGGGAAAGAGAGGGAGAGAGAGAGAGGGGAGAGAAAGAAAGAAAGAAAGAAAGAAAGAAAGAAAGAAAGAAAGAAAGAAAGAAAGAAAGAAAGAAAGAAAGAAACAAACAAACAGGGAGAGAGAGAGAGAATGAGAGAGAAAGAAAGAGAGAGACAGCGAAAGAGCAAGAAAGTGAAAGAGAGGGAGAAAGGGAGAGAGAGAGAGAGGGATAGAGAAGAGGAGAGAGGGATCGAGGGAGAGAAAGAGAGGGAGAGAGAAAGAGAGAACGAGAGAGAAAGAAAGAGACAGAGAAAGAGCAAGAAAGTGAGAGAGAGAAAGAGAGAGAGAGACATGTAAAGAGAGAAAGAGAGAAAGATACACAGAGAGGGAAAGAGAGAGAGAGGATGAGAGAGAGAAAGAGAAAGAGAGAGAGAAAGAGGGAGAGTGAGAGAGAAAGAAAGAGAGAGAAAGAGAGAGCGAGAAAGAGAGGATGTGAGAGAGAGAAAGAAAGAGAGGGAGATAGAGAGAAAGAAAGAGAGAACAACGGAGAAAGAAAGAGATAAGCAGAGAAAGAGGAAGAACTTGAAAGAGAGCGAGAAAGAGATAAATAGAGCAAGAAAGGAGAGGGAGAGAGATAGATAGAGATAAAGAGAGAGAAAGAGAGGGAGAGAAAGAATGAGAGAAAGAAAGAGAGGCCGGATCTCTGAAGGGCCGGATTCCCGAGTTGCCCCTACAGAACATACAGATTTTTATTTTTAGCAAAATGCATATGAAAATTGTGCTGTAAAGGTCTCTTTTAGTTTAACCCCTCCTGACAACTCAAAATGGGTGTATTTGCCATCCTCTCCCTTCTTCCTGTTTTTTATATCTGTAAGTGCTTCCTGATGAGGTTTAATTCCTGGGACAGGTGCCTCGTTGCCTACTTGTAACTATTCTCTGACCCTGCTTCAAGGGTCAGAACAGGGTCAGAGAATAGTTGCAAGTAGGCAACGAGGCGCCAGGAATCACTTAGCAGCAGGTGCCCAAGTTGAAGTTAATTTCTTTGTAACCCTTTTGTAAAAGGTTACAAAGAAATTAGGTTCAACTTTTGCACCTGCTGCTGTAACCCTTGCTTTGCTGAAAATTCGTCCCCGCTGATTCACGAATTTTACCGCGATTTCGTGAGATTCGCGGATCGCGAAATCGCGGAAAATCCGCAAATTCGCCGGCGAAACGGATTTTACGCCCACCCTTAATCAACTGGGCAAAGTCGGTCCTGTTTGTTCTGAGTGGGGATCCCCCTAGGATTTCGGGGAATTGTCCCATGAAATTGGAGTCGGTTAATTTTCGCTACCTTGGGATCCAGATTTCTAAAGATCCCAGAGTGCGCTTTTGATTGAATTTATTGCCTCCTCTCGCCAGACTCCGTGTGGATGTTGCAAGGTGGAAAACGTAGCCGCTTTCCATGCTGGACCGTGCTGTTCTTTTCAAGATGATGGCTCTCCCACGATTCCTGTACGCTCTACAGAACTCCTTTGACCCTGTGACCCCGTCATACTTCAGTGAGATTGAGTCTTTGCAGCGTGGCCTTCTGTGGGAGGGGAGGCCGCGCATTACGCTTTCAAAGCTGATGCTGCCTTGGTATGATGGTGGCATCGGTTTGCCAAATATCCGGAAGTATTACTGGGCGTCTCAGCTGGCTCCAATCAATCATGATATTTATGGCTCCCCGGTTGACCCGGGCTATATGATGGACCGTGGTCAAGTACGGGGGGGAGAGTACACTTGTGTCTTATACGCGAAGTGCGCCCGTTTTTCCTTGAAGGGGACTACTTTGTGCTCCACGAGAGTGTGGCACAAGGCCAACAGTGCTCTCAAATGGACTGGGCGTTTGACACTGGCTACGCCACTGTGGAGCTCTGAGAGGTTGGGATGCTCTGGAAAACGAAGGGTTTTGATCGCTGGGATTTGATTGGAATATCGCAGATTCGTGACATATGGGGTAAGGATAGGGTGCTGACGTTTGAGGAGTTGCAGGCCAAATACCGATTGAATGATACCGAGCGGTTCCGTTACCTCCAGCTCCGCCATGCCTTGAACGCAGCTATTTCCAACAACGAGGTGCTGCCGATGGCCTCCCCACTGGAAGATCACTTACTTGATGGCCTCATGCCCACTGGGGCGATCTCTCTAACATACAGAAAATTGATTAATCACTCTGAGGACCCCTTGGTGCGTTTGCGCGTCCAATGGGTCACCGACGGCCTTGTTCTGGACGATGAGGATTGGAGGGAGGCGGTGGGATCCCCTAAGGAAGTGGCGGTCCCTATGAGGCTCTGTTTGGTTCAACTTAGGATTTTGCATCGCTCTTATGTCACGGGCCTGGGATGTCAGAGGATGGGACTGGCTGGGTCTGCTGACTGCCGGCGGGCTTGTGGGATGCCGGGGTCCTTTATGCATATTCTGTGGAAGTGCGAGAGGGTCCGTGATTTCTGGACGCGGATACATTCTAAAATGAGTGAAGTGTGGGGCGTGAAGATTGATCTGGAGGTGAGGAGATGTCTGTTGAATGTGTGGGATCCCACGGACCTACCGAGTCACGGCAAGGTTTGGGTGGCTTTCGCTTGTGCAGTCGCCAAACATAATATAGCACAACTCTGGGGTGCTGAACGGGCGCCCAGGGTCGGAAAATGGATGCAAGATCTTGATTGGTGTATGTTTCGTGAGAAGTCAGTGTATGTCTCCAGGGGGCGGCCCCGTAGATGGGTCAAGATCTGGGGAACCTGGAATGCTTATCGAGGCAGCATCTGTGAAACACCGGAATTGGATCCAGCCAGTGTGGATTTGGAGGACTCTTAGGCCCGTTTATTATCCTTTAATTTTATACTGTAATTAATGGAAATCTGTGTCCCTTATTGCAACTGTGGTCACCCTATGCACTTCGGTCGTTGTTTATGTATGTATTTGTTTCTTTATTTCAAAATAAAAAGATTTGTTTTTTTTAAAAAGAGCCGAGATTAACCATTACATTACAACAAAGTCTACAGAGATCAAAAGAGAGTACTTGTCCTGATTTATCAGAAATAAGGCAGAATATAAGTGTAAATCTACCAGAGTTAACTTTTAATCAAAATCTGTCATGCGGATACCCAACAGGAGTAGAATCTGACTCTGCTACTCCAGAGAGAAGTGCAGATAAAGTAGATTTAACGCAGACACCCATGGGACAATCAGAAAAAGAGTTAAGTGAATGGATAAAATTGTTAAAATTAAAAGAGCAGGAATCAAAAGTGTTGGATGTGGTTAATTTAAAAGTAGATATGGAAGAATTAATAATTGGAACAATTGGGACAGACAGATTAAAAACTTACCAGGATGATGAGCTCATGTTTCTATGTAAAAGCATAACATGGAGAGCTAAGACAATGTACGATCAATTAGAAGAAGTGGCAAATGAATGTGGGATAGATTTTTCCAAAATAAAGTCATTGCAGAAAACCTATCGAGTAGATTTTGCAGAAAGAGACATTGAAAATATGAACACTGCAGGAAGACAAGCTCAGATAAAAGATTTGATTGTGTTGTTGCGCAAATGGGGTGATGTAGGCAAATGGAGAGTCAAGTGGGAAAAGAAGAAAGAAGAAAATAGTGATAAGTCTACCTTAGCTTTCCCCATTAGAGAAAAGGGAAAAGTGGCAACTGAATTCCCTATGAGAGAGATTCCTGGAGGAGGATATGTACATGTTCCTTGGAGCAGCCAAGATATATTGTCATTTACGAATGATTTCCATAGACTGAGAGAAAAGCCAGTAGAATGGTATCAACAAGTTGACAGATTTGAAAAGGTGTCAAAGGTACTGTGGATTGATTTGGAGGGATTGTTTGACATAGTGGTGCCAACAGATTCATGGACAGAATGTAAAATAACGGTGGAGTGGCCAAGGGAGGAATATCCCAGAGATGAGAAAACAGGAGCTCCATCACCAGATGTGATGAGAAAATACGAACAAGTGATAGTGTGGTTGAAAAACAAAATACCTCCAAAAGAAACCGATTGCGTAAAGATAGACAGAACTACCCAGGAGCCAAAAGAAACTGTGCATTCATTTTATGAAAGGTTGTTGTTGGTTTTCAAACAGTATAGTTGTTATGAGGAATTAAATGAAAGACATGAGTCATTTTGTATATAGATTTGTATATGGATTAAGACCAGAAATTTCAGACATGATTAGACATAGCAGGATGGATTGGCAGTCAAGTTCAGTAGATAAGGTATTGAGACAAGCAAAATATTGTAGCGAGGAGATTGATGCAAAACAAAAGAAGCTGAAAGAGAAAGCCATGTGGGCACAAGTGAAAGTAGCCGAACAACAAGTAGCACAGATGGAGAATAAGAATGCAGGAGATCAAGGTGGATTTAAAGGCAAACCTAAATTGGTAGGGAATATTGATGAATTGAAAAAAGAAAATGCCATGTTACAACTGCGTTAAGATAGGGCATTGGAAACAAGAGTGTAAATGTCCGCCTAGAGTTAATGGGGAGCATACATCATTGAATCCGCAGGTGCAGTTTGAGGTAAATCAGCAGCAACCGCAGCAACAGCAGATAGAAAATCAGCAAAGTCAGGTGCCGCAACCGCCACTGCCATACAGTGGGAATCAGCAGAGATACAGTGCAGAGACAGGATTCAGTAGTGGTGAGCAGGTAAAAAGACCGCAAAGACTAAATGCGTGTCCTCAATATTGGTTGCAAGAAGAGAATGGCAGTGAGCCGGATGAAAGTTTCTGACGGTGCCTGAGGGAGGAAGAAGAGTGTGTGCTTGGAGCCACTCTTGAGGTAGATCAGTCAGGTCCATTTGTGAGCGGAAAGGTGAATGATGTGGAAATAACTTTCCTAGTGGACACTGGTGCTACCCGTTCTACTGTTAGATCAGTGGAAATTCTAAATCTTCCTCTCTTGGGTGAAGCAATCCAGGTTGTAGGTGTAGCTAACAGACAAATAAATACTCCTTTGACAAAACCAGTTGAAATAGAGATTGGGACGTATAAAGATATGCATCGGTTTGTGGTGTGCGACAGCAGTCCTGTTCATTTGCTAGGCAGGGATATATTGTGTAAAATGAACTGTGCCATATATTGTTCACCAGATGGCATAGAATTGCGGACTCCAGAAGAAGGTAGTTTGTATAAATTGACAATGCTCATGATTGAGGCAGAACAAGACAAACTGTTTCCTGTTTTTGATAAAGAGAAAGTTCCTGTTGAACTGAAAGAGGCAGTGAAAGAAAGTGTGTGGGATTTCACTGGAAAAGACATAGGTTTGATGAAAGGAGTTGATCCTGTGGAAAGTGTCCATAAAAGAAAGTGCAAGTTATCCGAATATACCGCAGTATAAAATGACTGCCGAAGTAATTGAAGGAATTACTCCAGAGATTGACAAAATGATTGAGCAGGGAATTCTAAGAGAAATTGAGAGTAGTCCTTGTAATTCACCAATAATGGGATTGAAAAAGCCAAATGGAACATTTAGTATTGTGCAGGACCTGAGAAAGGTTAATAAAATCGTTGTCCCATGTTGTCCAATTGTTCCGAATCCAGCAGTGATTTTGTACCAAATACCTCATGATGCAAAATGGTACACAGTGATTGATTTATGCAATGCGTACTTTACTGTTCCACTGCATCCAGAAAGCCAAACAATTTTTGCGTTTCGTTTCCAAAATCGTAACCTAGCATGGTGTAGAATTCCACAAGGGTACACTGAGAGTCCATCGATTTTTAATCAGCTGCTAAAGAAATCATTAGAAAATTTGAGCATGCCTGGAGAATCTGTGTTAGTGCAGTACATTGATGATCTTTTGGTTGCATCAAAAACAAAGGATGCCTGTATAATTGAAAGAGTAGCATTGTTGAATCATTTGGCTGAGGAGGGACATAAAGTGTCTCCATCAAAATTGCAGTTTTGCCAGAAGGAAGTACAGTATTTAGGTCATAAGATTGCTAAAGGAATCAGACAGGTCACAATTGAGAGAATTAAAATGATACAAGGAATGCAGCCCCCCAAGACTCAAAGACAGGTAAGAATGTTCCTAGGAATGGTGGGTTATTGCAGACAGTGGATACGTGTATTTTCATTGACTGCAAAACCATTGCAGAGACTGACAAAGGCAGACATCAGAGACCCTATTGTTTTGACCAAAACAGAGATGGAAGCATTTGAACAGCTAAAAACTAAATTGCGTGAAGCACCAGCTTTGGGAATGCCTGATTATGAAAAAGAATTTGAACTGTACTGTAGTGAGCGAGAAGGATGTGCTCTGTCAGTATTAATTCAGAGGCATGGAAGAATGAGAAAACCGATTGCGTATTTCTCAGCTGTTGGACCCTGTTGCAAAGGCTTTGCCAGGTTGTCTGAAAGGGTGTGCAGTCATAATATCGAGTTGTTTATTTCGACTGGACAGAATATCGAGTAAAAAATATAGAATGGACATAATATCGACTAGACATAATATAGACAACAAAAATATCGACTAAAATGGACATAATATCGAATCAAAAATATAGAATGGACATAATATCGACTATACATAATATAGACAACAAAAATATCGAATTTAAGGTAAGTTAATAATATTTTTAATTTTTTGTGTAATATTATTCTGTAGCGGGTTGTGGGTTTATAGGGGAATAGGGTGGGAAGTAATTTAAATATAATTAATTAAATCTGTAATATAATAGTAATTGTTAATTAATTATTAATTGTTAATTAATTAAAATATAATTGGTAATTAATAATAATTGATTAATTGATCAATAAATATATTTTCGTAAAATATTTTCTGTAGCGGGTTGTGGGTTTATAGGGGAATAGGGTGGGAAGTAATTTAAATTTAATTAATTAAATATGTAAAATAATAATTGTTAATTAATTATTATTTGGTAAATAATTAAAATATAATTGGTAATTATAAATATTTAAAGAATAAATAAACAATAATTAGTAAATTAATTTCTGTAGTGGGTTGTGAGTTTATAGGGGGATAGGGTGGGGAGTAATTTAATAATAACTAATTAAATATGTAAATTAATTAAATTTGTTAATTAATTAATAATTGACCATTAAATAAAATTTACTTCGTAAATAAAAGTAATTGGTTTTGGAAATTAAATTTAAGTTTTGGGTTTTTGGGTAAAGGGGTATTTTTAGGGTTCAGGGTCAGTTTTGGGTTTTTGGGTAAAGGGGTATTTTTAGCGTTCAGGGTCAGTTTTGGGTTTTTGGGTAAAGGGGTATTTTTAGGGTTCAGCGTCAGTTTTTAGTTTTTGGGTAAAGGGGTATTTTTAGTGTTCAGGGTCAGTTTTTAGTTTTTGGGTAAAGGGGTATTTTTAGGGTTCAGGGTCAGTTTTTAGTTTTTGGGTAAAGGGGTATTTTTAGGGTTCAGGGTCAGTTTTCAGTTTTTGGGTAAAGGGGTATTTTTAGGGTTCAGGGTCAGTTTTTAGTTTTTGGGTAAAGGGGTATTTTTAGGGTTCAGGGTCAGTTTTTAGTTTTTGGGTAAAGGGGTATTTTTAGGGTTCAGGGTCAGTTTTCAGTTTTTGGGTAAAGGGGTATTTTTAGGGTTCAGGGTCAGTTTTTAGTTTTTGGTTAAAGGGGTATTTTTAGGGTTCAGGGTCAGTTTTTAGTTTTTGGATAAAGGGGTATTTTTAGGGTTCAGGGTCAGTTTTTGGGTAAAGGGGCATTTTTCGGGTTCAGGGTCAGTTTTGGGTTTTTGGGGTACAGGGGTACAGTGTAAAAATAAAGTAAAATTAAATTGAAATTAAATTAAAATAAATTATATTATATTATTTATGTTTATTTAATAATATTTTTTTTATATATATATATATATATATATATATATATATATATATGTATTATTTTTGGTGATATACTTTTTTAATTTATATTAATTATTTATTAATATTACATTTATTTAATAATTGTTTCTAAGTTTATATTAAATATATGTATATATAATATTTTTAACTTAATTTTAAGACATTTAAAAAAATCGATATTTTGACAGTCTATATTTTTGTAAGTCGATATTTTGGAGTCGATATTTTAGTACTTACCTGTTTGAAGATAGCCAGTGGATATTTTGTCCCTCGATATTTTATCCTCGATATTTTGGTATCTCGATATTTTTGAGGTCGATATTATGTCAGTGATCCGTTATGAAAGCAGTAGCAGCAACCAGTGTAAGTCTAGAGAAAAGTGAAGGAATTGTGATGGGATTTCCTGTGAGAGTCTATGTACCTCATTCAGTGGAGATTCTCCTCACAAGAGCAAAGACTCAGTCCATGACTAACAGCAGAATGACACGTTATGAGAAAATAATTTTGGGAGCTGAGAATGTGATAATTGCAATATGTGTAAATGTCAACCCATCGACACTGTTACCTGATACAGTTGAAGCAGAAGTGAAAGGTGAGCTTGATCACAAGTGTTTGGATGTTCTGGAATATTGCACGAAGCCTCGTCCAGATATTAAAGATGAACCTTTGCTCTAATCAGATTTTGTAATGTTTGTGGATGGATCATGTTTGAGAACAGAGAGTGGTGTTCTAAGTGCTGCATATGCTGTTTGTACAGTGGCAGAAGTGTTGGAAGCATCTTGACTGAAAGGAATTCATTCTGCTCAAATAGCGGAGTTAATTGCTTTAATACGAGCAGGTGAGTTGGCAAAAGAGGTGAAAGTAACCATAGTGACTGATAGTCAATATGGTTATGGAGTTGTTCATGATTATGGACAGCTCTGGTCCCAAAGAGGTTATTTGACTTCTGCAGGAACACCCATTCGGAATGCAGAGTTTGTGAAGACACTGATGGATGTGATACAGTTGCCTGAAAAATTGGCTGTGGTAAAATGCTCTACTCACAAGAAAGGTGAAGATTATATCACAAGAGGAAACAGTTATGCTAATGCAATTGCAAAGCATTGCGCAAAGAATCAAATTTCAATTATTCGAGAAAAAACTGAAGAACATGTTCCAAGTCCTTTAATTTTGATTGATTAATTTTATTGTTTGGTTACTCAAAACCATTACATTAAAACCAGAGTACAAAATTGCAAAAATTAAAACGACAAGTAAGTCAGCAAGCAAGTCTGTATGGTAGGTCCCTGGACGCTGGTAAGCTCAAAGGAGTAGTATCATGATAAGGCAGCCCAGCGTACATCTGCAGAGTCTCAAATCATTTGTGCCCTAAGTGGCCATCAGCTTAGACCGTGTCTGTTGGATAAACTTACCAAATGAGGCCATCTGCTTTACTATGGTCAATGTGTATAATTAATAAACCGCCTCCTTTGCGGTGCATGACCCCACTTGTCTTAAGATAGGCCTGATGTAAAGGCTGCCTGCTACGCGCAAGGCCGGGCAACAGAGTAAAAGATGGGCCAGCGACTCACGTTTGTAGTTGCGGAGCCTGCATTCCAAAGCTCCCAGTCCTGGCCGTTCGAAGGCATATAGTTCTTTAAGGGGCAAGGGGTGTAGTCTATAGGCTAGAATCTTGTGAAGGGCTGAGCGGCCCACGGCTTGCGTGAGATGGTGTTTGGGGTTATGCAATGTGTGCGGCAGGCATAGGGACTCATGGAAATCTCGTTTTGCCAACGATTCCAAATCCAGTTCCCGGGAGCGGATGCGAACTTGTTTTTTGATCGCGTTTTTGATTGCCATGTAATTGACTAGCTCAGGGTCCCAAAGCTCGGTGGCGAGGTTGAGGAGATCCTTCACCGCGTTAAGGGTGGTTGACCAAGGGTTCCCAGATTCCGTAAAAATATATTTCAGAACTGCCTTCAGTGTCTAGTCTTGTGCCGCTGTTGTGAGGTAGTAATATTTGCTCAAGGCAGCCATCTCTTCCAGCTTTTGTAGGTTGAGCGAAAATTCTAGGCGGACAAGAATGTTTCTGGTGCACTCGGGTAGATGGAATAGTCTCTTGTAAGCTCTGCAATTGATTTTTTCCAGTTCCTTATTAAGTTTGCCCGGGAACGCTTGTTGGGCGTAATTGAGGGCTGGCATTAGTTTTGCCTTAAGTACTCTTTGAATGGCCGTTGTAGATGGACTATGTAAGGTGGCTTGTATTTAAATCCTCAGTACAAATAATAAGCATTTATGCTCTCGGGTTTGTAAATATTTCCTGCAGGCAGGCCTGCATTTCACCTCCACCGTATGCAAGAGACCATGTATTCCCTTAATCATATCTTAGTTTACGATTTCAAAATCACATGCCCTTTTACTGAATCACTCTGATTGGTTTAGGTAGTCCGGACATTTCATCTTAACACCAACATAACAGCTAATCTGTTGGCTTTTGTCTTTTCTATTGCGGGCATATATAGACAAAAAGGCCTGGTGCAGAGACCCCGTTTGGACCTGTTTCTGCATTGTTCCTTCAACATCCTAAGAATCTATATATGGTAAGTATTTACAATTTTTTCAACTGCTCTACGCATAATACAGCCAACCCCCATTACATCCATCTAGAATGAGGAACCTTTCCCTGTTGTTACCGTCCAATAGTTGGATCATTTTCAAATAGGTTGGAAAGAAAATTCCGACTCACCAAAATAAATATGCAATTACCTGTCGGTCTGAGTCTAACCAGTCATTTTTAATTGCATAAATATAGTTAATCCCTACTACATCTATTTAGAACGAAGCATCTACCCCTTCTTTGTCCCTTAATAATTGGCACATTCTTAAATAGGCAGGAAAAAGGGAAATCTTCATTTAATAAAATAAAATAAAATAAAAATATAATTTTCTGTTGATTTGAGTACAACCAGTTATCTTTGCTGTACAACTAATTTCCCATTTCTATTCTATTCTCTTTTTGATTCCTGTAAATCTTTTTTGTCTCTTTGGTACAATGTTTATTTTTTGTATAACTAGATGATACTGATGTGTGCCACTGTACCATATCTTACAAATTGTTTAGTACAATGAATGAAGCAGTATATCATGTGATATTATCATTTCTCTGGCCTGAATGTTCAAGTCATATGCCTAAGTTGATGTATTGATCATGTGCACATTTTAGCATAAACAAAATAGTTTCCCTAAATATGTTTTATCTATTTTTAGCTACAAGATGGTAGCGTCCTGAGGAAGACACTCTCAATATGTCAAAACGCATAGACGAAAACCATCTTTCCTTCATATCATTGGGAATATTTGTACACATAATACTTTGCATATATCGAATCTTAATTGAAATAATTTTTACTGTTATTTTTAGTTGTCTTTATGTCATTGATTATCCTAATTTTTTTTTTTTGGGAAAACAATTTTTATTGCAGAATCAGAAATGTACAATCATAGATACGATCTCGCCCATCACCGTTTCACGTCGATCTTAGTCATGAACAGTAGCGCACACAGCCATTCAGCCCACATCCCGGAGGCAGGGCGGCGATGTCTAGAAAGCTGTTCGGAAAATAATTGAGAATACATTGCAACAATATGTTCTTGACATCTGTATAGTTGGGCCTGTGCCAAAGATCTGCTTTTTTCTACCCACTCAACCCCTAACCCCAACAAATAACAGTTCCCTCCCGGTCATTAGAAAGAGTAATAAACCATTCCCACATTCCGTGCCGCTTCAGTGGCACCTAGCAAGCTAGCCTCTCATTCCGCTATTCACTCTCGGACCATGCTCGGCAGAGAAAATCACTCTCACAGCAGTAACCTCCCACTCCCCACCACCCATCCACCCTCCGGTCTCTCGCTGGTGTTAGCCGTGTCTAGGATCAAATCCCGTCATTCAGGAGCTGAGGGAACAACATTCATACAATCGTGCACCAACCGGAGCTCTCTAGTAGCTTCATTCTCCCTGGTCTCCCTCCCGTGATTGGTGCTCGTGCAGGGCTACCACCAGGCCCTCCCATATTTGCGCTGCTTCCAAGCCCTTTTCATTAGCTGTGTTGGTCGCTTGTCGGAGCCGAACCATACTTTCACTCCTGGCCCATTTCTCCAATTCCGCCGCCCAGCGCTTACTTGACGGGCCCTCCGATGACTTCCAGTGCCAGGTGATCTCTCTCTGGGCCAAAATAAGTCCTAGATCTATAAACTTACTGGTGATCTTCGTTTTTTTGGTGTGCGGGAACCAGAGCAGCAGACAGACTGCTTTATCATAAGTCAGCTGTCTTTCCGTCACCCCGTTCAGAAGCTCTCCCACTTCCGTCCAATACAAGCCCAGCTTCTGGCAATCCCACATCGTGTGGTCCAGCTCTGCCCCTACAAAGGAGCACCTGGGGCATGCCACATCCTGCACATGGAAATGCCTTTGCACCTTGCCAGGCGTCAGGTACGCCCTATATAATACAAAGAAGTGTACTTGTTGGAAGCGGGCATTCCTACTCCCCTTCCACGGTCTCCTCAGGATTTGACCCCACGTAGCTTCTGGTATGGGTTTCCCCACACTCTCTTCCCACTTCCCTTTCAACGCTGCCAGGGGCGTGAGGCCTTCATGAAGCATTCGGGAATGTAAGCATGTTACCGCTTTGAACGTCCCTGCCGACATCACCACGTATTGGCACGCCATCGTGGTCGTTGGCTCTACGATCCCCGTCTTCCAATGCTTTTTCAGTGCCGCGGTCACAGCCATATATAGCAGGAAACTCCCAGCCGGTATCCCAAATCGGTTCTGCACCTCCTGGAAGGGGAGTAGTTCTCCATCGGCATACAAATCACCCACCATGTGGAGCCCATTCTCTTCCCATTCCAAAAGTGGTGACCAGTCCCCTCCATGTGGCAAGGCCGTCAGCATACCCAGGGGTATTTCCGGCGCATACAGGTGCACCGCTCCCGCTCGCTTTTGACTCCTATTCCAGCACAACCTCAACGTTCTTTCCTCGAGCGTCAATCGCCCTGCATTAAGATGTTGTTGCAGGACAATATAGGACAATACATGCCTCCGCATCCCCCGGCGGCGGCACTGATCAGGGCCTCTAAATTCCCTAGCTACGTGTTGCGTAAGGATCTGCAGCTGCGCCGCCAGATAATACAATTCGAAATCCGGCACTGCCATTCCTCCTTCTGATTTCGGCCGACGAAGTGTGTCTAGCGCCACCCTTCTCCTCCCGCTCCCCCATATAAACCCGATAGTAAGGGTTCGGAGGTCCTTAAAAAACCTGGGTGGGATCCATATCGGCAACGTCCTGAAATAATACAAGAGGCGCGGCAAGGCCACCATCTTGAGCAGTGCCACTCTGCCGACCACCGACAGCGGGAGCGTGGCCCAAAATGCTACCGAGCCCCTCAGGGCTCTAATGCAACGTCCGATGTTGCCCTCCAGCAAGTCTCCCGCCTCCCGGTAGATCCTTACTCCTAGGTAGGTAAAACAGGATCCCTCCTAAACCACGCCTGCAGGCAGCGAGGGCTTCGGCGTGTCCGCTCTCAGTGGGAAAACACAAGTTTTGCTCCAATTCACACCAAGTCCTAAAAAACACCCCAAACTCATCCAGCATATCTACCGCTTTACTCAATGCCCCTGCCGTATCCTCAAGTAACAACAAGAGATCATCCGCATAAAGCGAGATATAATGGTGCTCGTCTAGGCAGGCGATCCCCCTGGACGCCGCTCCCGTCCGGGCGTAAATCGCCAAGGGTTCGATCGCCAGCGCGAACAACAGAGGTGACAATGAACACCCCTGGCGTGTACCCCGCTGTACTGGGTATGCCTTCGATATCACTGAACCTACTCTCACCCTGGCGGTGGCCGAGGAGTACAACACATTCGTCCAGCGCCGGAACTCACTTCCCATGCCAAATCTCTCCAGCACCTTATCTAGGTAAGCCCATTCCAAGCTATCGAACGCCTTTTCTATGTCAATAGACAGTACCGCCGGCCATTCATCCGGTTCCAGCTCGCTCCCCAAGACACGTACCAATCGGCGGATATTAGCCGAAGTGTTCCTGGTGGGGATAAAACCCGATTGATCCTCGTGAATCAGCGTCGTCATATAGGGCAGCAATCTGCTAGCCAGTATACGGCTCAAGATTTTGTAGTCCACCGTCAGCATGGACAGCGGTCTGTACGCGGTCACGTCAGCGCTATCCTTCCCCGGCTTCAGCAGGGGCACAACCATAGCCTCCCGCATAGAGCCGGGTAGGCAGCCCCGTCCCAGTGCCTCATTATAGACTACCAACAAGATATCAACGTATTCGGCATAAAATTCGATCGGGAGTCCATCCACTCCAGGAGTCTTCCTCCTCGCCATCTGTTTAATAGCTCCCCTAATTTCAGCCAGCGTAATCGCGGCGCCCAGGGCCTTAGCGTCCTCGTCTTCCAACTGCGGGAATCGGAGCTCCGCCAGGTAGCCCTCCACATCTTCAGTCCCTACCATCAGCCTACTCCGGTATAGGGTCTCGTAATACTCCGCGAAGCGTGATAAGATCGCCATCTGGGAGTAGACCGTTTCCCCAGATTCCGTTTTCAGGTGCAGGATCGAGAACCCCCTCGGTTCCGGGTTCGCCAACCTCGCTAGTAGCGTACCTACCTTATCTCCTTCATCATGGACCCTTGCAGTATACTGCTTATAATCATAGCAACGTAGTCTCTCAGTTTCTACTGCGACCAACTCTTTAGCCTCTAGTAGCTGCGCCTGCAATGCTCCCTGCTCCGGTCTTCGCCGCTCTAACGTCCTCAGCACCTCCTCCGCCTTCAGGACCTCCCCCAGTATTACTTTCCTGACCCCGCTATGTTTGCTGATACAAAGGCCCCTTGCCACCACCTTAAAGGCGTCCCACTCAAGGCCTCTTGTAGAGGCCGACCCCTCGTTGGCTGCAAAGTACATCTCGACACCTTCTTGGACCTCAGTTCGGAAAACCTGATCCTCCAGCGTGTCCGGGTTTAGCCGCCAAGTGGGAATAGCCGTCCTTACCCGCTGCCATTGGAGAGAGAGCAGCTGGGGATTATGATCCGAGATGGTCCGAGCAAGGTACTCGGTACTTGACGCTACGGTAGCGGTAGTAGGATCACACAGGATCGTATCGATCCGAACATGTAGTTCATGGAGAGCAGAGAAGAAGGAGTAGTCCCTATCCTCCGGGTGCTGCCCTCGCCATACATCCACCAGCCCCCACTCATTCTGCCAGTCCTTCCTTCGCTGTGCCACTCTGCGTACCAGGGACTCAGCCAGTGGCGGGTGGGACCTATCCAAGGCGGTGTCCGTAATGGAGTTGAAATCGCCTCCCAGTATTAATGGCCCCATTAAGTAATGCGCTAGTGTACCCGATAGAGCATCAAAAAATAAAGGTTGTTCTGTATTTGGTGCATAAATGCTGCAAAGTGCCACCTCCCTGCCTTACAATCTCCCCCGCACTCCCACATATCTTCCCTCTGGGTCAATCACCTGGCTCGTAACCTGGAATGGAGTCTCAGCCCTCACCCAGATCAGTACCCCCCTGGCATATGCTGAGTACGCTGTGCCAAAGACCTGCCCCCTCCAGCGTCTCTGCAGTGCCGCACATTCCGACTTGGTAAGATGGGTCTCCTGCAGCATTGCAATCTGGATCCCGCGTCTCACCAAATACGCATGTACTTTGTATCGTCGGGACATAGTGTGCAGCCCCCGCACATTCCAGGTGATGCACTTCAGTTCAGGTAAAGTTCCCATTGTCATCGTCTTGCCTTGTCCCCCCCTCCATGTCTTCCCAGCCCTCACCACCGTCAGACTTACCCACCCTCCCAACACCCCTTAGAACACCCAACACCCAGACCCCCAGAACGGGAACCAATAGTCGCACCTCAGTCCCCATCCAAACCTCAATAACCATACAAACAATCCTACCCTGTGGTAGCCACCACAGGTCGCCTTAAGGGCAATAGGTGCGTGGCAATGCACCGAGAAGCGGCAGCCCTGGCCTACACCCTCGGCTCCACGATCCCTCCCTATGGCATGTTATAGGAACAGCTATCAGAGGGTTATCATACGCTCCTGCCCCACCAACAACCGACTCCAACCCATACTGCACCTCAGAGACAATGTAGATCACAGATCGTCTGCTGTGCGGGGGGTCACCTCTGGTCCCGCAGTACTGTCCATGTCAGAAAATTCAGTCCCTGATTGTCCTTTTTCATCCTCCGACGCCGATCTTCCGGTCAGTTCCTCCGTCTGCGATCTCGTGATTGCCGCCGTTGCCGCCAGCGCACCCTGTTTGTCCGCCGCCATTTGAGCCAGCAAGAGGGCCTGTTGAGTCTTGTGTCGTTTACGGATACGCTGTGATTGGCGGACCCTCGTCGGCTTTGGGCGGTCATTGTCAGCCGTGCGTCTGCGATCAGTTCCTGCTCTGTATGTCTCCAACCAAGTCCAGGCCTCCTCAGGCGTTATAAAAAACTGCGTCGTGCCATCCAGGATAATCCGCAATTTAGCAGGAAACAGTAGCGAATACTGAATTCCCTCGGTTCTGAGCTCCCTTTTGACCGCAAGGAAAGATGCCCTAAGTCGCTGGACGTCCTGGGTATAATCCGGGAAGATTGTCACCGAACTGTTCTCCACTTTGAAAGGTCCCAGGGATCGTGTATTTTGAATCAACAGGTCTCTGTCCTTGTAGTGGAGGAGAAGTGCAACCACAGGCCTGGGAGGGCGCCCCAATGATGGCGGCCTGGCCCGAACCCTGTGTGCCCTTTCCAGCGTGAAGAAGGGGGACAATCCTTCCGGGGCCACTTGTGTTCATTGATTATCCTCATGACACCTTTTATCAAACTTATTAAATTAAAATCTCAAATGCTAACTTTGTGCCTGATTATCTTTTACTAATTCTTTGTTAATTGAACTTTGCCAATACTTGTGTTTTGCCTGGGTGTGTTATTTTTTCATAAATTGTAATTTGCAGAGGGCATAGGTGATAGTTTTCCCTTTGCATTGGATTTTCTTTAAATGAGTGCCTGAAAGCCCCGACTCGTAGTAGCAGACGCCCAAATAGGTGTATTGCTGTGTGCTTTCCAAAGACAAGTGGCCAAGTCTCCATTTGGCTAGTTTTTTTTTGGATAGCACCGAAAGATTACTATTTTTGACTTGGAAGGGTTAGCTACCAACCTGTTTTTATCGTTATATGTTCCCAGGGCAGTCAGCGCCTTTTGTAGGCCTTTCTTAGTGTGATCCAGGAGTACCAGATCATTGGCGTATTGCATGAACTGTATTTTGGTCCCCCCGATCCTCGGGGTGGCTAAGGCTGCCCCGGACAGGGCTATCTCCATGTCTGCTGTGTATAGATTGAACAACAGTGGTGCTAAAACGCACCCCTGTTTTAGGCCTCAATCCGTGTCAATCTTCTCAGATGCGGAATCACTCGAAAGTTTGATTCTGACCCACGTTTTTTGGTACAGCGACTCAATTGCTCTGAGCAGGGTCGGATTGATATTCCATTGTGCCAGCTTTCTCCATAGGATAGCGCGATCTACCCCGTCGAACGCTGCGGAGTAGTCGATGAAGCAAGCGAATAAAGGGAGGCTTTTGCGCAACCGTGCTTGGTGGGCCAGGTAAGAAAGTGCAGTGATGTTGTCCACGGTTGAAGACCCGGGTCTAAATCCAGTTTGACAAAGGGGCAAAAGACCTTCTTCGCTTGCCCAGTCTGCAAGATCAGACAAGATGGCACTGGCGTAGGCTTTGCCCTCGATGTCCAGGAGGGCAATCATCCGGTAGTTGGACGGGTCTGATTTAGGCCCTTTCTTATGGATTGGGTGTAAGAGCAAGCCTCTCCAGGAGTCTGGCACGTCCCACAGGAGCCAACATTCGGCATATAGGTGGGTCAGATTTTCGGACCAGAATTCTATGTTTGCTTTAAACAATAGACCTGGAAGGCCGTTGGAGCCCGGTGCGCCGTTTTGCCAGATTTTTTTAAAGATTTTGGACACTAGCAATTTTCCGGGAGGGGCCTTCTTATGGGTAATGGAATCTAGCTCTTCTCTTACTGTGGGTGCGTTCTTTGAGTGAAGGGCGGCTTGGTCTTCGTTGTATAGAGCTTTTACGTGGGCAACCCAAGTAGAGGCCTCGAGGAAGTTTTCTCTGTGATTGGTACCTCGTCCGAGATTGCTTAAGTAGCTCCAGAACTCTTGAAATTTCCCGGGGCTCAGCAAGTCAAAGATTTTCAGCCATTGTGCTTCGCAATGTTCATGTTTTGCTGCCCACACCTTCTTCGAATGGCTTTTTGCGGCCTCTTGTAGCTGTTTTTTGTCAGAAGCTGTGCCATTTTTCCGGAATGCTTTTCGTTTTATGTTCAGATGTTTGGCACTTTCTTTGATTGCCCGATTGAATCCGAATGTAGATGGTGGGTGCCAACGGAGGTACCCTTGCTGTGCCCCCTCGGAGTATCGCCGCTGAGGTCCCGGTGATTCCATCCCATGTTGCTATTGCACCCTTGTTGTGGTCGCTCGGTGGCCAGCCTGCCCACGAATTTGACCAGTTATTGAACGTGATGGTTGCTGCTTGCCCCAATTTAATTCTTCTGGGTAGCTTAATTAGTTCTTCGCCGTTTGCGGCCCCAATGTATTTTAGTCTATGGCGTGTTTTTGCTGTTAGGTTCAGTGTGATTGTTAAGGCGGCATGGTCGCTGTCGCTGCGAAGGTGTACTGAGTGATCCGACATCAAGGGTTGCAGTTTGTCACTTAGGATGATGTAATCGATAGTCATTTGGTTGATGTACGTGGGGGCAACAAAGGCCCCTGAGCTCTTCTTTAGATGGACTGAGTGTGCTGTCGCTAATGGGGTGTTCAGTACATTAGTAGCCCCAGGCTGGTGACTTTGTGTGGGTGTGACCCCTATATTGTGGATGTTGAGGTCACCGAGAATGATGCAATCCAATGACGGGAATTGTAGTAATAGAGCCTCTAGATGATTTATTAACGTGGACAAGTTGGCTGTGGGCCCATGCGGGTTATAGCAGATGTTGATTATTAAGATAGGAAAAGTTCCGCTGATCGAGTGGGGGCATTTCAAAATGCCCGCCTGGAGCATGTTGGGTAGGTTATTTATTTCCTTGAATTCTAGGTTCAGCGAGTGCTTGATATAGACACATGTTCCCCCTGAGGGTCTTCCGAAAATGTTGGTCGTTATTGCAGGTTTGCCGTATTCTGCGTATCCTCTTAGTGAGAGTGGCTTAGTCACCCACGATTCTTGTACACAGATAATATCTGCCTCCTCCAGGAATGTCACTGCGGCATGATTTTGTAACAGCGTTTTGAGTCCTGCGACATTCCAGGTCATAATTTTCAAGCTCTTGGAGATCAAGGTTTGGTTTGTGTGTTTCACTTGCCCATTAGTCGTGCATTAAGAGGAGCGACCTGTTTCTCCAGGGCAGTGCGTGTTAGGAGGTGGGGTCTAATGCTAACGGCAGCCAGGACCAATCTTTACTCGTGCACCCCCTTGTAACGCACGAGCGTTTGCCTTGACTCAAATTTGTTGTTATCTTAATTGGGGTTCCGTTGGTTAAGCCTGTGCTCGTACTACCTTTAGACCCCTGAAGAATGGACGCCGCATGTGGGGCGTGGTCAGGGAGAGCGTTTAAGCGTGTGTTCCCCCCAGTGGGCTGTTCCTGGGTTTCCGAGCTGAAGAGCGGGTAATGAGTTTTTAAGATTAAGGGATATTTTGGTACGGGCTGAGCCTTTATTTTTATGCCCCAGCTTTCCAGTAGCGTATGCTGTCTCTTCAGTGCCTCTACCATGTTTGAGCTGGTGAAAGTTAGCTCTGTGGTTTAATTTTTCTCCTCCGGGTCCGGCGGTAGGAAAGAGATGGTCTCAAGGTCTGTGGTTTTTGTCCCTTCCAGCCCTGGGATGTTTGCACAGAGTGTTAAGAGGTTGCTGCGGTTGAGAATATCCCACTTCCCCTGTGAGACATATTCAGGGTACAGCATTATATTCCGGTCCTGGGGTGTTATTTGTGTTGGGTTGTTGGCAAGGTCTGCGTCCTTCCAGGTTTTGGCCTGTATGCCAACGGGCGGTGGCTGTGCCGCGCTGGGCGAATGGATGTTTACCTGATTTATTGGCCCTGTTGTCTGCTGGAGTGCCACCGCGAGAGATGGGCTAAGTGATCTGGTGTTAAGTGACCAATTCCCAGCCTGCTCGGGTTTGAGGCCAAGAATGCCTTTGGGTGCGCGCTGAGTAGTTTCCAACATTGCATTGGTCGCTATTAATTTGTTGGCGACTAGTGGCGCTTAGGTCACTCTGTTCATTGTTCTCTTTATGTGAGCAGGGGGCTGGTAACTTGTTGGGCAAAACTCACGATCACTTGAAAGGGCTTGATTTACTTCCCCATCGCATTGTCCTTGCGGATCGGGCACTTGGTATTGTATTTTCAATGCCCGAGCTAGCTGGGAGGCTGCAGGGTAGGCCAGCATGCTCGGGTCTATTGCTGAATTGGTTTTATGTATGGCTTACGCGAATGATTCTATTTTTCCTGTCATTTTAGTTATGATTGCCCGGTCGGTCCCTTCCTGAGTCTCAGTTTTACTGGGCATCTGGTTGTCGGGCAGTAGCCATTGCCGAATTGAGCTTGAGCATGTGATTTGTTTTTTCTCTCCTTGTTGAGTTTTCTTAGTTTTTTCTTGTTTTTCCTGGATAGATTTGTTCCGCTCACATTAATCGTCGCTGGAGGCACTGGGCCTGCGGTCTTCTCCCCTTCAGGAATTTCTATGCTACAAATTTGAGGGTTTGTTATGCCTTGTGTTTTTGGAGATTCCTGGCCAATGTCCTGTACAGGTAAATTCTGATTCTTACTTGCTTCGTTCTTAAGATCCTCGATTAATGTTTGGTAATTTTTGTAGACTGTGCAGAATTGGACTGCAGCCACATGATTCTGGCTTTAAATGTGTGATGTCCTGTGCTCTGTGGATCAGAGAGTTCAGGTGGTCCAATTTAGAGTCTATCCCGGAGATTAGACCCGCAAAAATTTGTAAAATGTTGATTTGGGCGTCGAGCTTGTCCGCGTGCATTATTGCTCCGCCTGTCATTGAGATGAGGGCCTCGTTGATCAACGATAGGTGGTCTGTGATCAATGGGGGCTTCTCCCCCTTGTCCGAGCCTCTACTCGTGAAAGTTGGAGACTGGGCCATTTCGTCGTATTCCAGAGAGCTCGGTCTTGACAAGTTCGGGGGCTGGGTTTGTGGAATGCCAGGTGATGTCAGTGTTCTTCCTTCATTGTCAGCATAGATGATATTAGGCGCGTCGGGATTGGGCGCTCTATTTTGGGTGGGACTCAACTGAGGGTTCTCCGGGCATTGATGGGTCAGAGCTGAGGGGCTTGTATGGGAAGGCCTGGGTGGAACCACGTTTAGGGGCCGATTAGGATGGCGGACGGACTTGCGTCCGTCCGCCACCCCTGAGTAGGAGGGACCGTCCGCATGGGCAGCGGCGGTCCCTCCATGGCAATTAGGATGTGACCGCCAGGGTGGCGGTCACATCCTCTATTTTTTACATTGCGGCGGGTGCAGCTTCAAGCTGCACCCGCCGCAATGTTAAAAATGCATGTGTTGCATTTACATGCACAAAGCGGCAGGCACCGCACGGTGCCTGCTGCTTTGTGTACGCAAATGCAGGGGGGTACCATAGGTACCCCCCATGTGCACCCCCCACCCCCCATTCACCCAGGGGGCCCGCAACAGGCCCCCAAAGTGAATGTCCGTATGCTTTTCCATGGCGGAAAAGCCGCCGTGGAAAAGCATATTTACACAAACATCATAATATGGCAGACGGTGTCTCATAGACACCGCCTGCCATGTTATAGCTTTTCCGCCGCGGTCGGAAGCCGACCGCGGCGGAAAAGCGGCGGACGGAATTCCAGACCCACCAGCCATCCTAATTTGGCAGTGGGTCTTTGGAGTCTCCGCCGCGGTTTTTCCGCATCCTCCAGGCCGGCGGACACTTCCGCCGGCCCGGAGGATGCGGAAAAACCGCCATCCTAATCGGCCCCTAAGTGTCACAGGTTTAAGAGATGTTCCGCCATAGAGAGTGATTATTTTTGGTGAAAGAGGAATGCCGAATGCCCGAGGTGCTGTGGGGCTTGGAGCCTGCCCATCCTCCATTGCCTTGTTAGTAGGTAAGTTGATCGAGGTCAGGCGGGGTTCGGCTGGTATGGGAATGGGTACTTTGGGGCTCAGAAAGTCTCTTATGTCTCTGTGTCCTTCTGGCCTGGTGGATGTTTCTTTTGCACTAAGGCAAAACTTGTGGGCTGTTGACTTGGGTGAGCCTCGGGTCTTCCCTGGTGGGGCCGCTGGTATCGGAGCTGGAAATTCGCTGGGAATTCCGGTGACGTCGGTGTTGCTCCGGTTGCTCCGGCTGCGCCTGTTTGTTCCCCGTCTCTGAGCCCTGGCCCTAGGCAGGAGCCCCCTATTCCTGGAGGGTAGAATAGCTTCGCCTTCTGTCTCCTGGCTGATCTGTTGGGGCGGGACTTCTCCTGTAGTAGTATTAAGTTTGAGTTTCTGGTCCTCATTGTTTTCAAAGTTTGGTTATCTCACCAGGTTTATCTGAACACAGCGCCCACAGCTTAGGTGAGGGGGCTAGGCGGAGTGAACCTCTCCCCCCTCGAACGATACTGGGATCTGCGGACTTCCCTTGCAGGGGGGGACGGCCGGGGACCTCGGCGTGACTGATGAGACTCTCACTGCCCCACCACGGCTCACCGCCCGCTGCTACTGCTATTCTGGGGAGGGGCGAGATGTAGCGTCTCCAGTGTTTTCCTGCGATGTTTTCCTGCTCCCCACGGGGGTGGCTGGTTCGCAACCTGGCCCTGCGCGTAATGGCAGCAATTGGCAACTCGGCGCTTTCCTACGGCATTTTCCTGATGCTGTGTCGCTTTCACCGAAGGCAAAGGTAGGTGAAATGGCATCCTTCTCTCCTTGGCTCCTCTGCTCCTCGCCTCGACTCCTCGCTCGTTCTCCTTCTCCTTCTTGTTCTCACGGCCAGGAAAATACCGCCTGTTGCGAGTCCCTCAGCTTGCAGGACAGCTTGCACGGCAGGTGAAAACTTCCCCGCATCTACTCGGGCAGTTGCGGTCATGTAGGTCAACAGGCAGCCGCGATAGTCAGGCTCCAGCAAAACGATGCAGGTTGACACGAGAATCCGTCGCAATTCGCGGGCTCACAAGCTCTCGGGCTCCAGGGCTCTATGACACCCTGCCGCCCACAACACCACCACCGGCCGCAGCTCGGACCTCCAGCCGCAGTGCCGCTCCGGCGCCACTGTGATCGCGTCTCCCGTGCAACCCGCACTCCACGGACCTCAAGGCTCCACACGGGCAGCCGATCTCGGAGCCTAGCAGTTCTCGGGGCTTGGTACTCCTGGCCTCCCAGCACTCCTGCGCTCCTGCCAACGCTCCGCCACTGCTGATGGTGCTCATGTGTTCCCGGTCACCCGCAAGCTCTGGACTGGATCTCACAAATTAGTTGCTTGGTCCTTTAACGCTAACCACAGTAGTTGAGACTTGGCAAGAAGTGAAGCAGATGCAGGAAGAGGCAGGAATAGATGAAAAAGATATTTGGTTAAAATCAGGTTGCAGACAGAGGGAGGAAGATGAAATTTGGGTTTACAAAGATGATAGACCAATAATGCCCGATAGCATGATTTCAGATATGGCCCGAATGTACCATGGTCAAGCACACATTGGCAGAGACGCTATGATTCGTCTCTTCAGACAGACTTGGTATAATCCTAAATTCAGAATGATCGCTGAAAGTTTGTATCAAAGATGCTTGGTCTGTCAACAATTTAATCCAAACAGAAAAACTGTTGTAAGTTTGGGAACCATAGGACGGGAGGGTGGCCCATTCACAAGAGTTCAGATGGATTTTGTTGAGTTATCTCCATGCAACAGACTCAGATATGTTCTTGTGATAATCTGTTTGTTCTCTCGATGGGTAGAAGCTTTCCCCACGAGAAGGAATGATGGATTAACTGTTGCTAAACTGTTCTTGCGTGAGATAATACCACGTTTCGGGTTTCCGGTCACGATTGAATCGGACAGAGGCCCGCATTTCCAAAATGAGTTGATGCAGATGATTTGTGAAGCTCTGGACATTCGCCAGAATCTACATTGTGCATATAGACCTGAGGCTTCAGGAGTAGTTGAACAGGTGAACGGAACAATTAAAAACAGAATTGCAAAAATGTGTTTGGCAACAGGAATGAAGTGGCCTGATGCTTTGCCACTTGTTTTAATGACACTGAGAAGCATACCTGACAGAAAAACGGGATTAAGTCCACACGAAATGTTGATGGGAAGTGTGATGAGACAGGCCTATGTACCAGTTAATAAGTTGTTGACAATAAATGATGACATCATACTGGATTACTGCAAGAATGTATCTGATGTAGTAACTTCTGTGCTCCACCAGGTGGGAACTGAATCAAATACCAAAGAGAAAATTCCAGCTCATGATCTAGTCCCTGGGGACTGGGTACGAGTGAAAGTCCATCGCAGAAGGAATTGTTTGGTACCAAGGTGGCAAAGACCACGTCAAGTGATCTTGGTCAGTGCTACTGCAGTTAAGTGTGCTGGACTGAAAAGGTGGGTTCATGCTAGTCACACCATCCGTGTGCCTGAACCTGAATACCCATACGACGGTGAAAGTACAACTGACTCTGATTCGGAAGGTGAGCCAGAGAAGGATCCAGATATTGAAGATCGACAGGAACGTCGACATCTGGAAGTATCAGAAGCCAGTTCTGCGTCTGAAGGTGAAGGTGAAAGGGAGATTGTTGAAATACCAGATTCAGAAGATCAACTTGAAGGTCGATAATCGGTAAAGACAAGCACCAGTAAAGACGCAAAAGAAAGTGAAGTAAAAGTTGCTTAAAAAGAGAAAACTGTAAAGCAATCTGAAGACTCTGAAAGCAGGAACGGAAATCCTGAAACTGGAGAAAGGGAAGTAACTCACGACAAGGATGAGATTCCAAGTACCAGTTATGAAGGTGTTCCTAACAGAGTAATAGTAGAGAGAACTGAAACTGATGAAGACAAAGACATTGTGAAGATCATAATCTATGATACAGTAGAAGACACTGAAAGTGAAACTGATGACAGTGCAGATGAAACTCCATTAAGAAAAAGCACAAGAAAAAAAAGCTTGGAGAGTGGAGCATAATACAATAGAGCCAAAGACTAAGAAAGTCTGCAAAGGAGACAATTCGCCTAAAGGAGCTGGAGGATTAAGATTCAAAATAGTGAGCAAAACAAAAGAACAAGAAGACCAAGTGAATGAGATCTCTAGCCAGAAAGAAACATTGGGAAAGAAAATAGAGACTATTCAGAGGCCTACAAGAGTAAGACGTCCAAATCAGAGGTACAAATCACCTGAGTTGACATATATCGGCCTGCCACCAATTGTTGAAGTTAATAGTAGTCAAGAAAACTTGCACAACCCAAAGGGAATTGGGAAAAGTGAGTAAAGAAGTCAATTAAGAAAATGGAAAGTTAGGTGCTCAAAGTATATGATATTCAAGTACAAAGTCTGAAGTCCTGTGAGACAGATTTGTAAATATAGAAGAGGTCGGAGTTGACAAAAGGTCGAAGAAAACTTGTTAGAAAATCTAATTATAGTATAATTTAGAATAGAAACTGACACAAGGTCGAAGAGAATTTGTTAGAGTGTTGAAAGGTGTGAAACTTATAGGTGACATAAGGTCGAAGAAACTGTGTTAGGGAAAATGGCAATGAATAGTCATAAAATGAAATGTTCTATCTTTAGAAAGTGGTGTAGATGTTTTACAATATGTATGGGACTGTTGATGATATTGTGGGTAATTTTAGCTATTGTGATTCCTTTCCAAAGTAATTTAACAAAATTAAAACTGAATGTGAGTTCAAGTAAACAAAGTGAGAAAGAGAAGGTGCATGAGACTCATGTGTATGAGATAGAATTGCATCAAGATAGGTCCATCAGTGATTATACAAAGGATACTTTTTCAAAGTTGCTGCTTGAGTACATTAAAACAATGAATGTTGATGACTGTTATGTTTGTGTAAAATTGCCAGCATCAGTGTCAGAAGGAGTGACCTATCACCACCTTCCTCTTACATATGGAGTAACTTGTAGTGTAATTGCAAGTTTGTTTTACAAGACTGGGAAACTGGAGTATCATTATTCTAATGTAGATGAGATATTTGCGAAATTAAAGATTGACAATACATTAAATAAGAGAAAACATGCAGAGGTAATGGGAGAATATTTTCTAGAAGTAGATGAGTTAACGCACGAGTATGCATTTAATAATAATTTGACATGTAAAATGAGAGTAGAAGAAAAGGCATTCTTAAATATGGTTGAGGAAAGAAGAATTGCTTACAAACGAAATGAGAAAATGAAACATGCAAAGTCTAAATATTACACATTTGATGATGAGAACATTGAGGACAAGAATGTAAATGTAGCAATCAATATAGATGCACCAATGTTGGGGAAATGTTGTATTAGAAGAGATAACTCAATGTATGACAATTATTTTGTGGGTGCGAGTCATTTTGAAGATACCTATAGATTTATAGGGGGTTGGGGATTTAAAGGAGGAAATGATCCTGTTTTTCCTGGAATTTATTTCATATGTGGGAATAGAGCTTATTATAGACTGCCAGACCACTGGTATGGGACATGTTATGTGGGTTTGGTCTTTCCTAAAATTGTTCATGTAGAAAGAGGTACTAATGGAAAGCATGAGATAGGTAAAGTTTTAAGTCGAAAAAGAAGAGAGAGTGCATTAGAAATAATAGGTGATGTATTTGGAGCACTGATACCAGCAGTGGGAATTTCATTTAATGCAAATAGAATCAGAAAATTGTCCACAATAGTTGATAAATTATCAACCGATACTGCAGGAGGATTCCTAATGGTAGGTACTGAAATGGTTGCTATGAGAGCTATGGTTATGCAAAACAGACTTGCCCTTGATATGATTTTAGCAAAAGAGGGACGAGTCTGTGGAATTTTGAAAGTTCAACCATTGTTAAACTTACATTCCAGATAAAAGTCAGAATATTGAAAAATATATTATAAATATTACTGATTTGCATAAAGAAATTGAACCACTGGAGGTTGAAGGTGTCCTTGAAAGACTGGGAAAAAGTTTCCCAGCAATTAAGCATTGGTTTCAAGAAATAGGTAGTTCAATTATAGGTAAAATACTAATACCGATAACAGTCTTAATAATAGTAATCCTTATGATAAGGTTATGCTGTATATACAAAGGTAGAAGAGATTTCAGAAACTTGATAAAGAAAAGGAATGAAGAACGACTGGCAAGAATGAGAGAAAAGAATGAGATAGAAATGGAAGAAATAAAAGAAAAGGTTTTCAAAAATTCAAAAGAGAAGGAGACAAAAGTATAGATGACATTAACAAAAGGAAATAGAAACATGTTCTGCTAAATTTTCCAAAATTTTGAGGGTCATTTGGTGATAAAATCACCAGATGAGGGAATTGATGGAGCGAGGTGGCAAACACAAAATTTTGTGTACCCCTCTTGAAGTTAATGTCCTATAACGTTAATATTTACTAATTGTATGTTTTGTGAAAATTAACCAACCATAGAGTAAGATGCATACATTATTTTATTATTATACACGGGAAAACTAACTTTGCTTGCATGTTGCAATAAAAACTAGCTAATATGTATTGTTATTGTGTTGTGAATTAATGCACAGCTTAAATATAAACAAAATGCAACTTAAATGTGCTTATTGTCTTTGTTTGTGTGGCTGAGAGGTCAAAAATGTAAGTATAAAATATATTTATGTGGCTTATTTGATAGGTAACAACTAATTGGGAAAACATTAGTAAGGTGGGAGGTAAACAGAACGGGTTTAAATTCAATAATTAACATGAATCTGTGTTTGTTTCTACGATAGTTCCAAAGAGTGGCTTCTGAGGCATAAAATAAAATGGACGTTTGGCTAAACAGTGAGCAAGAGCTGAACTGCGCAGGCGTGCCAAAACCTGCAAGTCAGAGTGAACTGCCTGTGCTCGAGGAGGTTCAAGGCTACCTTAGCCCGGAACCTAGGAAAGGTGCCAAACATGGACTCTTGGACGTTGTGATCATGGGAAAGGGTGTCGATGTATCTAATACAAGAAATAGTTACGCTATGGACTGTCCTAAAACAAAGACCCTTTATTTTTCTGCTGAACCATCGACAAAATGATGTTGTAATGATGAGAAGATGTTCACCCACCCCGAAATTGTCCAATGAAATTCTGAATAAGAGACGATAGCTACTTTTTAGATAGATTAAGTTAGAGAAATAGGGTATAAAAATCCCTGGCTTTGACTAGAAGGGGGTCGCTTTTTCCGATTTCTACTGGAGATGCTTCCCGATTGCTGACTGATTCCTGGATGTAAGATCCTAACAACTTTTTTTACTTGTTTGCTTTGCAGGATTGAAGGATAAGATGAGGGTGTTAGTTAGGGATGTTAGGAGAGAATGAATTTGGTACTATCTGTTCTTTGCTAAACTTTAACTGTTTTCTAAAATAAAGCGATTTTCTTGAGCTCTAAATAAAATGATCATTTTGAAATAAAAATTTAAGATTTTACTGAATAAAGATTTACTAATGCATAAATGTCAGACATGATAAAGTTTGCTCTTGAATAAAATTAGATAAATGAAGAAGTAAAAGCTGGTCTTTGATTCTTCCAACGCCTAATTTTCGTTCTAGCAGATCCATTGCCACTATGGTGGTGAGTCTGAATAATTAAAGTCTGAATAAAACCATGGTAAAATGTTTTAAATCTGCAAGTGTAAATAATAAATAGTTAAATAGGTTTAGACGCTCCACCAAATGTTACAGCATTTCTCCATTGCGATTCCCCAAAGCCTTGAAGCCAAGTGTAAGTGAACAGGGTAAATGCGCAGTGTTATGGGCCCCACTGCTGCATGATTTGTGAGTTTTAAGGTTTAAGGGAAATGGTGAGTATTGATTAGAAATGATTTCTGGAGCCGCGTTGTAGCACTGTCTCATACTTTATTGGCAGCTTGCAGGATTCAAACACAGGATTCAGGCGCAGTGTGTCCCATTTGCCATACGCATTTCAAGACATCCGTCCCTTTCTCACTGGCTGGGCAATTCGGAGCAGTGTAGGCAAGAAGTGAGTGACGCTGCACTCGCAGCGTGATTATAAACGTTCTGCCAAAGTGGGCGTGTCATGTAGTGCATTCTGGTATTTAAAGTTCCGTTATTTCAATACCCTTTGTGGGTTACCTCCCATTGTGCTCCCGATACTTTCTCATCCTTTAGTAGATTCGCATAAACACTGGGTAAGTAAACTGCCTTCTGTTTTGCAACCAATAGACCCACGTTGCTCTACTGGCACTTACTTGGCTTGTCAGTGCCTGAGACTCACAGTTATCGGCGAGGAGGCTTTCCGTGACCCAGGCAGCCCACTGGGCCGGAGGATATTTCATGCGCTGCGAGTGCGGCGTAAGACTATTGCAGCTGAGCCTCATTTGATTCAGAGATCAAAGGCATGATGGCCTGAAACATGTTTGGTGAATCTGGGGTGTGGAGGCAACGTCTGGTTCCCTGCTACTTACAGAATAATGAAGGTGACAAACACGGCTGTGTGCGGCTTCTCAATTCAGGGTTCTTTGCGTTTGGATATTGTTGCGGCCCGGCCCGGGTCGCGAGAAGCCCCGCTGCGGAAGAGCGGCTCCATTAGTGCAATGTACTTTGAAGTGCTTAATGGAACAGCGTGAACCGGTTTTGGTTGGCGACACAAGCAGGGACCCAGCCGTGCTTTCTACATGCACAAACTACTTGAGTTTTCACACAAGGAGAGACATTGCTGCATTTCATTATGGCTGATGAATTTTTAGAACTACAGAGACCAGAATGCAAATGTGACACGCCCACTGGGCCGGAGGATATTTAATGCGCTGCGTGTGCGGCGTAAGACTATTGCAGCGGTGCCTCATTTGATGCCAGAGATGAAGGGCATGATGGCCTGAAACATGTTTGGTGAACCTGGGGTGTGGAGGCAACGTCTGGTTCCCTGCTACGTACCGAATAAAGAAGGTGACAAACACGGCTGTGTACGGCTTCTCAATTCAGGGTTCTTTGTGTTTGGAGATATATATATATATATATATATATATATATATATATATATATATATATATATATATATATATATATATATATATATTTCAACACAAACTGCCCACGATCTTAGGAGCGCACTCTGCTGGAAGTACACTCTCCGGTTATTTATTTCAGGTATCTTGCTTTCATCACTCGGGGTAAGTCATCGGTCCTGACGCGTTTCGAGATTTAATCTCTTTTTCAAAGGTCATATGCAGATTAAGGACACCAGAATTTTCTGCATGCACATTTTATTTCCTGCTGAGTGCATTTTGTTAAGGTGCATGCTGGAATTCAGAGTCCAAAAGAAACAGGCATTCAACTTTAAGTAAGTCCAATGTGCCTCGAAATGCACTGTAGTTTTATTCACCCTGAGTGTGCCCCAGAGCTCTGACGACAGATACATCACCTTGTTGCCAGTGCTGCATATCACGCCCGAGGAAAGTCCCGAGCTTGCAGCCTCCTCGCCTTTCCAAAGATGATGCCACTCCTCACGGGAGGGCTGCCGCGCACTTAATGTTTCAACACAAATTGCCCACGATCTTAGGAGCGCACACTGCTGGCAGCACACCCTCCGGTTATTTATTTCAGGTATCTTGCTTTCATCACTCTGGGTAAGTCATCGGACCTGACGCGTTTCGAGATTTACTCTCTTTTTCAAAGGTCATATGCAGATGAAGGACACCGGAAGTTTCTGCACGCAGATTTTATTTCCTGCTGAGTGAATTTTGTTAAGGTGCATGCTGGAATTCAGAGTCCAAAAGAAACAGGCATTCAACTTTAAGTAAGTCCAATGTGCCTCGAAATGCACTGTAATTTTATTAACCCTGAGTGGGCCCCAGAGCTCCGAAAACAAGTACATCACCTTGTTGCCAGTGCTGCATGTTTCTTTTGTGTGATCAAGGCTCCGCTGAGCCGAAACGTCTGTGACTCTTTCTGCGCAATAAACTTGTAAAGTACCTCGAGGTCCGTGTCCGGTGTCTACTTGCTGGCAGAGGAAGCTGTGTGAGCTTGTGAGGAAACGGAGTTTAGGATATATATATATATATATATATATATATATATATATATAATACAGTGACGGTAGCCACTCTGCAGTTATAGTTAGGATTCCCAGAGGTAGGAATCCGTCAGATTTTTGCTTGCTAATAACTGTTACGGTATGATGAATCTCCACGAAACTTAGCAGACCTATTCTTTTTTCTACATTGGCAGCCAACACAAAGTTTTGTGATGATTAGTTAAGATGGTGCAAAGAAAATAGGATGGGTCCCAAAACAGGTTTATCCACCTATGTATTTTCCATAGACTTTTTAGACAGGGATAACTACAAAATGACTGAACAGATGTGCATGAAATCTGGCATGAATATAGATTATGGGGTGGGAAGGGTCTTTTTTGTTATGTGATCTGAATTTTTTCACTTGTTTTTCAGTAATAGGGCACAATAACTTAGTGATATATTGGGCCGCGGTATACTGCGGTACCTTGGCGGTATACTGCGGTACCTTGGCGGTATACCACGGTACATGTGAATGAAGACACCCAGTATTATTGGTTAATCTAACCCCTTGAAAAATAAAAAAGGCAGCTATATTGGTTAGAACACACTGTGTTTGTACTGTCTTTTAATGGGAAATCTACTTCATTATTCTTTTTGGAATGTATAGGAAAAAAAAGATGAGTCAGTTTCAGGGGTGTGGAAGTCTTTTAAAAATCTACTTGCCTAAAGGGCAAAATTATTCAGAAATCTGCTCGCCCTTCTAGAGAAATCCACTTGTCCTACCTAATAACTAAATCTTACATGAACCACAACAGACAAGTTCAAAACTTTTTATAGTAGCAAAAACATGTCAGTTCGGACAGATTGAGGTGATCTTGGGCGTGAAATGGTGCAATTTAGTATGTTTTATTATATTTGTTCAAGTTCTCTCATTTTAATCCCTATACCCTGATACAAAGCTCCTACTGCCAGTAAACTGCTGGAATAGAGCTACGTTTTTAGAATTGGAATTTTTGATACAAAGGTAACACATATATGTGCGGAATCTGAGTTTACCCACTTTCATAAAGGAGGAGGATAAGAACCTGGGACAAATAAATTACAAATAATCTCTGCATATGGTGCATTTACCTTCCCCCTTAAAAATCGCCACTCAACAGCAAATTACATCTATGACTCTTGAAAGGTCACAATCACAAGGCACCTAAATCACATTTTTAACACACACTTTTTGCAATTGATAAATAATGTTCCTTCTTTTCCCTTTCCTGCCCATATTCTCGAGTTCTGGCTCCCTCACTTACATACTAATTTTTTTCATATTTTTGCTGATATCTTCTGTCTACTTAATCTACCTTTTCATTTTTATCTCAGTTTTTCCCTCCTCTGGTCTCTTCTTGGTTTTCCAGCTCTCTCAGCTTGTTCTCTCCTTCCTGTTGAAGTGAGCAGAATTTCTTCAAGAGCTGCTACTTTTGAGCTACTGATCCTAAATATCTCTCCAGAGAGGAGAGTCCCAGAAGAGCGTCTGACAACCCCTGGAACATCTGCAAGACAGGCACTCTGCAAAGTGGTAGGCCCAAAAAACACTGCAAACACGCCTCATACAGACACACAGACTGAATTCATTTTGGTCACTCCCTCTCTCCTGCTTTGCTTCTCTGATCCTACCTCCCATCACACAAGAACTTGATTTTTTGTAACTATACCCACTACACAACAATTGCCAACTAGATTAATTATCTTTATTTTCTCAAACACAAAAGATAGCTTCACTGACTGCACATGAGAACACCAAAGTCATATCCATCAATCAATCAGACGGTATTTGTATAGCGCTGCTTATCACCCTGGGGGTAGCCTGGCACTGTGTACAGTTGGCAAAGTGCTGCCAGCTCTACAGCTCTACCCAAGTAACACATCAACATACGCCTTGTAGGCATTCAGATAATATTAACCTAAATCTACTACACACATTGCATCAGTAACTTTTACCAGACTAGTGATCCTGCCAGAAAACAATCTCCCTTGGCCGGGCCAATGGACAACTGACCACCCAGCTCAATAAAAAACAAAAAAGTGCTTCAGCACACCACAAACTCCGACCACTAAAAAGGCCTTTACTAGAATCAGCTCATGCTAGTTTCATGTTAAGTAACAATAAACTTCACTAAACAAGACCTTTAAGGAATTACTACTAACCATCACAATCAAACACAACCAAACAATTAACAATTGATTGAAGGAAATCTGCCAATGTATGAAAGGGCACAAATGTGAAAGCACTACAATACCACAGCGGCGGCTCCTTTGCTATGGCCGCCCCCCCCCACACAGACCCCCTCACCCAGCCGGCTGTCTCAAAATGGCAGGAAAGGAATTGTAAAACGATTATAAATACTTTTTATTTTTGTTTTATTTTTCCTTTACTGACCAGTCTTTGGGGGCGGGCAGGGGTGGTTACAGGCACTGAGGGGTAGTGGTGGGCCCTGCCTTCAGTGAGCAAGACTGTTTGGCCGGCCAAACCCACATGCGCTCTGAAGCTGTCTCTATCCCGAGCTGCATTGCCGGGCTGGAGAAAGCAGGCACAGGCTCCCAGTCTCACTGGGAGCGTAAGTTCATGGCGCTCAGGACAATCCTGACACTACTTTCATGCTGCAACCAGCAGCATGAGAGCAGCGTCCGGATTGGCCGCAGTGGAGTCTGGGAGCCTGTGCTTGGAGGAGAGGAGAGGAGCAAAAGAGTGTGAAGCGGCAGGTCGAAGGTACATTTTTTTTTCATTCTCCCCACCCGCCATTCTTGGTCAACACCAACCGCTATTGCAATACCATACTAATGGTACAAGCCTAGCAGAACAGATAACATGACAACATAACATTAGAAAACCAGATACCTACACATTACACACATTAACCCTTTGCTGCCAAGTCTAATGCCCCTTGACATACACTACTAAGTCAGCATGGCACATATTCGCCCATTTTTCAGAACCCAATAGAAATGTACTCACTTGCCCCATTTCCACAATGTCACAACAATGCACATATTACCACAACGTAGCACAATTCATTGACACACGGGCGGAGGAATGCACCCCATACCAAGAGGCTGGGGAATCAGCAGAAGGGTAGATAGATGTGGTGGACAGGCAGAGGTTGGCAGGAAAAAGTTTGAGAAAATCAGCTTTCTGCTATGCAACACACATTTGGAATGGGCATGCCCAATCCATGTGCTGGTACTTGTATGTGGGGGGGAGGCTTGAACCCGGTTTCTCCCCGTGCTACTCCTTCATTTACCACCGGTCCCAACGACGAAAACCAACAGTGGACAATGCAGTCAGTTAGAACTGGCCCACACTGGCTGTCAGTCTAACACTGAGGGACAGCCAGCATTTGCCTTGCCTTGCCCCTGCCGGTCCACAATCCAATTCCCGTCTACTCCAGCCTCCAATTATTCTGCCCTTGCACCACAGCCTCCATTTATTTTCACACTCATCAAACTGATGACATCTTATGACTTCACTACCTCTCTAATCCCCCCAAAGCTAATCCTCAACCCCAGTCAAACCCATGACCACATCGTCATCGTAGCAGCTCGGCCTTTGCTTGATAAACACGCCACAACTCTCTCTCCCTAAACCCACAACTCCTTCCTCGGACTCACCAAGCTCTACCCATCCCTTAACTCTCCCCCGAGGTCTCCCTTCATCTCACTCCCCAGCCTCTACCCATCCCTTGACTTTCCCCGAGGTCTTCCTTCATCTCACATCCCAGCCTCTACCCATCCCTCGACTCTCCTCTGAGGTCTCCCTTCATCTCACTCCCCCGCCTCTACCCATCCCTTGACTCTCCCCCGAGGTCTCCCTTCACCTCACTCCCCAGCCTCTACCCATCCCTTGACTCTCCCCCAAGGTCTCCCTTCATCTCACTCCTCAGCCTCTACCCATCCCTTGACTCTCCCCGAGGTTTCCCTCCATCTCACTCCTCAGCCTCTACCCATCCCTTGACTCTCCCCCAAGGTCTCCCTTCATCTCACTCCTCAGCCTCTACCCACCCCTTGACGCTCCCCGAGGTCTCCCTTCATATCACTCCCCAGCCTCTACCCATCCCTTGACCCTCCCCGAGGTCTCCCTTCATCTCATTCCTTAGCCTCTACCCATCCCTTGACTCTCCCTGAGGTCTCCCTTCATCTCACTCCCCAGCCTCTACCCATCCCTTGACTCTCCCCAAGGTCTCCCTTCATCTCACTCCCCCGCCTCTACCCACCCCCTGACTCTCCCTGAGGTCTCCCTTCAT
Organism: Lissotriton helveticus; assembly: GCF_964261635.1. Lineage (NCBI taxonomy): Eukaryota > Metazoa > Chordata > Amphibia > Caudata > Salamandridae > Lissotriton > Lissotriton helveticus. The sequence continues at coordinate 1,513,121,770 of NC_136059.1, read as the reverse complement.
CCCTTTCCTCAGCCTCTATCCATCCCCTGACTCTCCCCGAGGTCTCCCTTCATCTCATTCCTCAGCCTCCGCCCATCCCTTGACTCTCCCCGAGGCCTCCCTTCATCTCACTCCCCCGCCTCTACCCATCCCTTGACTCCCCCGAGGTCTCCTTCATCTCACTCCCCAGACTCTATCCATCCCTTGACTCTCCCCGAGGTCTCCTTCATCTCACTCCTCAGCCTCTACCCATCCCTTGACTCTCCCCGAGGTCTCCCTTCATCTCACTCCCCAGCCTCTACCCATCCCTTGACTCTCCCCCGAGGTCTCCTTCATCTCACTCCTCAGCCTCTACTCATCCCTTGACTCTCCCCGAGGTCTCCCTTCATCTCACTCCTCAGCCTCTACCCATCCCTTGACTATCCTCTGAGGTCTCCCTTCATCTCACTCCCCAGCCTCTACCCATCGTTTAGAAATGGGATCCCTGGCTGGCCAGGGCTTGCGCCAAAGTCAGTCAGAGACCACCACTTCCACGTCAGCGCAAGGGAGTTACACGCCAAGATAACCCCTGCTCACCCCCTTGGTAACGTAGCACGAGCTGTAAGGCTAAACTTGGAGGCAATGTGAGTTAAGTGTTTGCGCGCGCACCCCAGCAACAACACCCAAGGCCCACCACAAAGGAAACTCCTCACGAGGTTATATATAAAAATAGCCTTTGTATTACACCAAAACACATTAGATAAAAACACACACTTTACAATGTGCCAACAGGCATGGGCAGAATTTACAGGGGATATGTACAAGACAGGGCCACCTGGACCACTGTCAGGAATAGGCACTTTTAGAACTTGAAATACTGGGTAGAATTAGCACTTAGAACATAGAATATAAAACACTTTAGCACACAACCAGTAACTACTGGTACCAGGTAAGTACCACCTACGCAACCCTAACCACCTTAGGAGAATATTGCGCAGGGAACTAGGCCATCACTAGCAACACCTGTACTAGGAGAAAAACAACCACTTAAGTATCACCATACATTTAGGGGTATAGGCATATTACATATGATGCATCACAACCCATTCAGAGGTGTAGGGAAGGAAAACACATGAGGCAGAACCTACATTCAGCGGTTTGAGAACAAGGCACATGACACATAAAAACACATTCAGACGTGCAGGGAAGGAAAACACATGATGCCTAAAAACATTCAAAGGTGCAGGAAAAGAACACAATTGCGCAGAAATTACATTAGTCACCACCTGTGACTGTCCCTAGGCCAACTGGCCTTGTTGGGGCTAGTACGCCCTGTGTCCCAAAGTCAGGGAGGGCCTAAACGTGGCAGATGCCCACGAAGTGCTGGGCAGCTGTGACAAGGATGATGAGGCCAACGTTGGATCCTCACAGGCTCTGGCAAACTGATTGACCCCTGAGCCTCTCTGGGCTCTAAAACAATGCTGGACCCTCAGGAGCCTCGGGGCTCACAAAACTAATGCGGCGCCGTGAGCCTCTCGGGGCTCGATCCAAATAACTGGTGTCCTCCCAACAGCCTCGCTGGGCTCTAAACATAAATGTGGGCTGTGAGCCTCTCTAAGCTCATAACAACTGATGCCCTTGGTGGAGCCTCGGGGCCCTGGGACCAAGTTATCACAGGCTGGAAGGGGCGGGAACCGGCAATGTGCCCCGACGCCCCCTCTAACTACAAATGGCCCCTTGAGCCCTCTCGTGGGCTCGAGACCAACAATGCCACGGGGTTGGGGCTGCAAAGTAACTGGGCCCTCCGAGCCTCGCCGGCTCTCAATAAACAAAAATGCCCCTTAGAGCCTCGCAGGCTCGTAACTACAAAGGGGCGTGCTGAGCCTCTCGGGGCTCTCTCACCAGCATTGCCCCGGGGTTGGTGGAGCAGCCCGCTATCAACCGGGGCCGCTCTGCTTTCAATTGGGAGGCCCCCGCCCTCTTGCACTCATTGGCTGGATGCGGGACCCTCCTCTGCACATGGAGGCCCCACGGCTGGTTAGGCGGTCGGCTCCTCTCTCGTGGGCGGCAGGGCTCTCCTTCTCGCAACGGAGCCCCGCCTGCACCTTCTGCCGCCTCTCTTCTTGCTGCCCGGCTGCGGGGCGGTACTTCCGGTCAGGCCACGCTGTGATTGGCCGGCCGGCCAACCACTTGCGGGTCGTCGCAGGCAGCGCGGCGGCCCGGCGGGGGACAAAGCAGCAGATGCCGGGTGGGCACCGTCTTTCCTGAAGTAAGGCCAAGTCGAGGTGGGCACTCGTAGATTAAAATAAAGAACACAGCAAAAGGGGCAATAAGCAGCGTGGGCAGCCGCGCCGAAAATCGGCAATTCACAATCGGGTCAAACGCCAGGTGGGCACCGGCTTAAGCACATGAAGCGCTCCCAGCGCTAGGGAAAAGAGAAAGCGCTTCCAGGCGCTTGTAGCGGGAACATAGCGCTCCCAGCGCTAGAGGGCAATAAAACAGCGCTACCAAGGGGCTTCAAGCACAACAGAGCTCCAGCAAAGTCTGGAGGCAGGTAGGGGGGCAAGGCTGGGCCCAGAGCCAGCTCACTGGGCCTCCAGGCAGGGAGGCAATCCAAGTGGCGGTCCTCCTGGCGCCCAACAGCAACAGCCCCCCTCAGCAAAAGGGATCCTGGAAGAGAACAAATTGTAAGGGGACACAGCCCTTTGAAATTCCTTTGTCTGTAGGTGCAGGGTGGGGGAGAAACCAGTCGCAGCTGGATTTGGAGCACTCTTGATGTGCTCAGCCCATCACTCTATTCACTGGCAGGGCTTGGGTCGTTAGACGCACCACAGGGGGCGGAGCCAGCATTGTGTGGGGAAAGCCCAGCCCTATTTAGGACCCAGGTGCACTCCTCCCCAGCCATCAGCATGCTAATCTCAAACTCACCACCGGGCAGACCCATCATGTCTCATGGAGCCTGGCATCCCAGCCAGCTCCAGCCAATCACACGTCAGCACCTTTACAGCACACGCACAGCCATGTCTAGAAGTGGCACTTCCACACTAGACACATACACACCGCATGCATCATTGCGCAGCATTCAATCACACGAGTGCGCACATACCAGACTCAAGCCTGCACACCCCACGCATCAGGAACTACTAGGGACACAGACATTCCCCATGCATTCCTATGGGAGGGCAGGCCAGCCTTACTCCACGCACTCAGAGTGCGCACGCACTTTCCACTGGGACACAGTTAAAGTGCGCAGAACCCAAAAATCACCATCACCAGGTCACCATTAAAAGCAAAAAGTTTAGGGATGAACCTGCCAGTAGAGCCAAGTCCAACACCATCCCTTGACTCTCCCCGAGGTCTCCCTTCATCTCACTCCGCAGCCTCTACCCACCCCTTGACTCTCCCCGAGGTCTCCCTTCATCTCACTCCTCAGCCTCTACCCATCCCTTGACTCTCCCCGAGGTTTCCCTTCATCTCACTCCCCAGCCTCTACCCATCCCTTGACTCTCCCCCGAGGTCTCCCTTCATCTCAGTCCTCAGCCTCTACCCATCCCTTGACTCTCCCCCGAGGTCTCCCTTCATCTCAGTCCTCAGCCTCTACCCATCCCTTGACTCTCCCCGAGGTCTCCCTTCATCTTACTCCCCAGCCTCTACCCATCCCTTGACTCTCCCCGAGGTCTCCCTTCATCTTACTCCTCAGCCTCTACCCATCCCTTGACTCTCCCCGAGGTCTCCCTTCATCTCACTCCTCAGCCTCTACCCACCCCCTGACTCTCCCCCGAGGTCTCCCTTCATCTCACTCCTCAGCCTCTACCCATCCCTTGACTCTCCCCCGAGGTCTCCCTTCATCTCACTCCTCAGCCTCTACCCACCCCTTGACTCTCCCCGAGGTCTCCCTTCATCTTACTCCTCAGCCTCTACCCATCCCTTGACTCTCCTCCGAGGTCTCCCTTCATCTCACTCCTCAGCCTCTACCCACCCCCTGACTCTCCCCGAGGTCTCCCTTCATATCACTCCTCAGCCTCTACCAATCCCTTGACTCCCCCCCGAGGTCTCCCTTCACCTCACTCCCCCGCCTCTACCAGTCCCTTGACTCTCCACGAGGTCTCCCTTCATCTCACTCCTCAGCCTCTACCCATCCCTTGACTCTCCCCGAGGTCTCCCTTCATCTCACTCCCCAGCCTCTACCCATCCCTTGACTCTCCCCCGAGGTCTCCTTCATCTCACTCCCCAGCCTCTACCCATCCCTTGACTCTCCCCGAGATCTCCCTTCATCTCACTCCGCAGCCTCTACCCATCCCTTGACTCTCCCCGAGGTCTCCCTTCATCTCACTCCCCCGCCTCTACCCACTCCGTGACTCTCCTCGAGGTCTCCCTTCATCTCACTCCTCAGCCTCTACCCGTCCCTTGACTCTCCCCGAGGTCTCCCTTCATCTCACTCCCCAGCCTCTACCCATCCCTTGACTCTCCCCGAGGTCTCCCTTCATCTCACTCCCCCGCCTCTACCCAAACCTTGACTCTACTCCGAGGTCTCCCTTCATCTCACTCCTCAGCCTCTACCCATCCCTTGACTCTCCCCCAAGGTCTCCCTTCATCTCACTCCTCAGCCTCTACCCATCCCTTGACTCTCCCCGAGGTCTCCCTTCATCTCACTCCTCAGCCTCTACCCACCCCATGACTCTCCCCGAGGTCTCCCTTCATCTCACTCCCCTGCCTCTACCCGTCCCTTGACTCTCCCCGAGGTCTCCCTTCATCTCACCCCTCAGCCTCTACCCATCCCTTGACTCTCCCCCCAGGTCTCCCTTCATCTCACTCCCCAGCCTCTACCCATCCCTTGACTCTCCTCCAAGGTCTCCCTTCATCTCACTCCTCAGCCTCTACCCGTCCCTCGACTCCCCCGAGGTCTCCCTCCATCTCACTCCCCAGCCTCTACCCATCCCTTGACTCTCCTCGAGGTCTCCCTTCATCTCACTCCCCCGCCTCTACCCGTCCCTTGACTCTCCCCGAGGTCTCCCTTCATCTCACCCCTCAGCCTCTACCCATCCCTTGACTCTCCCCGAGGTCTCCCTTCATCTCACTCCCCAGCCTCTACCCATCCCTTGACTCTCCTCGAGGTCTCCCTTCATCTCACTCCCCCGCCTCTACCAACCCCTTGACTCTCCACGAGGTCTCCCTTCATCTCACTCCCCAGCCTCTACCCACCCCTTGACTCTCCACGAGGTCTCCCTTCATCTCACTCCCCAGCCTCTACCCACCCCTTGACTCTCCCCCGAGGTCTCCCTTCATCTCACTCCTCAGCCTCTACCCATCCCTTGACTCTCCTTGAGGTCTCCCTTCATCTCACTCCCCAGCCTCTACCCACCCCTTGACTCTCCCCCGAGGTCTCCCTTCATCTCACTCCTCAGCCTCTACCCATCCCTTGACTCTCCTTGAGGTCTCCCTTCATCTCACTCCCCCGCCTCTACCCGTCCCTTGACTCTCCCCGAGGTCTCCCTTCATCTCACTCCTCAGCCTCTACCCATCCCTTGACTCTCCTTGAGGTCTCCCTTCATCTCACTCCCCCGCCTCTACCCGTCCCTTGACTCTCCCCGAGGTCTCCCTTCATCTCACCCCTCAGCCTCTACCCATCCCTTGACTCTCCCCCGAGGTCTCCCTTCATCTCACTCCTCAGCCTCTACCCATCCCTTGACTCTCCTCGAGGTCTCCCTTCATCTCACTCCCCAGCCTCTACCCACCCCTTGACTCTCCCCCGAGGTCTCCCTTCATCTCACTCCTCAGCCTCTACCCATCCCTTGACTCTCCTCGAGGTCTCCCTTCATCTCACTCCCCAGCCTCTACCCACCCCTTGACTCTCCCCCGAGGTCTCCCTTCATCTCACTCCTCAGCCTCTACCCATCCCTTGACTCTCCTCGAGGTCTCCCTTCATCTCACTCCCCAGCCTCTACCCACCCCTTGACTCTCCCCCGAGGTCTCCCTTCATCTCACTCCTCAGCCTCTACCCATCACTTGACTCTCCTCCGAGGTCTCCCTTCATCTCACTCCTCAGCCTCTACCCACCCCTTGACTCTCCTCCGAGGTCTCCTTCACCTCACTCCTCAGCCTCTACCCACCTCTCGACTCTCCTCGAGGTCTCCCTTCATCTCACTCCCCAGCCTCTACCCACCCCTTGACTCTCCACGAGGTCTCCCTTCATCTCACTCCTCAGCCTCTACCCACCCCTTGACTCTCCACGAGGTCTCCCTTCATCTCACTCCTCAGCCTCTACCCATCCCATGACTCTCCCCGAGGGCTCCCTTCATCTCACTCCCCAGCCTCTACCCATCCCTTGACTCTCCCCGAGGTCTCCCTTCATCTCACTCCTCAGCCTCTACCCACCCCTTGACTCTCCCCTAGGTCTCCCTTCATCTCACTCCTCAGCCTCTACCCACCCCTTGACTCTCCTCGAGGTCTCCCTTCATCTCACTCCCCCGCCTCCACCCATCCCTTGACTCCCCCCGAGGTCTCCCTTCATCTCACTCCTCAGCCTCCACCCATCCCTTGACTCCCCTTGAGGTCTCCCTTCATCTCACTCCCCAGCCTCTACCCACCCCTTGACTCTCCTCGAGGTCTCCCTTCATCTCACTCCCCAGCCTCTATCCATCCCTTGACTCCCCCGAGGTCTCCCTTCATTGCGCACCTGGTGCAGAACAATGCAGCTAATGTCGAAAATATTTATTTTAAACGAAGAATATGAAAACTCCACATTTAAAATTCATATAAAAGGCCCGTGCAATCCCAGCAGCAGAACCCTGTGAATGGAACACCTGTGACGTGCCAGGCCCTGCACTGTGACGTCACGATATCGAGGCTAGCACCTGCAGAGAAATCCTGTGGATGGAACACCTGTGACGTACCAGGACCTGCACTGTGATGTCACGAGGTCCAGGCTAGCACCAGCAGGGGAATCCTGTGGATGGAACACCTGTGACGTGCCAGGCCCTGCACTGTGATGTCACGAGATCCACACTAGCACCTGCAGAGGAATCCTGTGGATGGATCACCTGTGACGTGCCAGGCCCTGCACTGTGATGTCACGAGATCCACACTAGCACCAGCAGGGGAATCCTGTGGATGGAACACCTGTGACGCACTAGGCCCTCCACTGTGACGTCACGAGGTCGAGGCTAGCAGCAGCAGGGGAATCCTGTGGATGGAACTCCTGTGACGTGCCAGGCCCTCCCTCCCCTGTGATGTCACGAGGTCGAGGCTAAGTGCAGAGGGGAGGCCTCCGCCGGAGCAGAGACAAGGAGAGGCCCCTGAGGGGGGAGAAGGTCGGGCAGGATTAAATCGTCTTTGAGCTTCATCGCAGGATCCTTTTGTGACTACATAGATTTTTGCATTTTTTTTAGGTAATTGAACTAATATCCGTGACTCAGCTGCCCCCCCCCCCCTTACACTGCAACACTTGTCATCGCCCATAAGCCTGTGATGCATGATGACAGGTTGAATGTCTATTGTGACGTGTCCGTGGTATACAAGGCTGGTAACCAGGCAGCCGCGGCATTGCACTCATGAGCACCGGACGGAGAGGACCACTGCTGGCGGCCGGAGCCGAGGCCCCGGAGAGGCCGAGGGGACCGGGGCCTCACAGGCTCCAAAAAGAACTGGACGGGGCTGGGTGAAAGGGACAAGGTGAGTATAGAAACCAAATGAAACTGAACTTGAAACCAAACTGAAACCGAACTTGAATCCAAACTTTATACTGGCTTGATACTGGCTTGATACTGACTTGATACTGGCTTGATACTGACTTGATACTGACTTGATACTGGCTTGATACTGACTTGATACTGGCTTGATACTGACTTGATACTGACTTGATATAGACTTGATACTGGCTTGAAACATCCCTTCCCTCTTCCTTTCTCTTTCCCGTTTTTCCTTCTCTGCCTTACATTCCTATCTCTCCTCTCCTATCCCCTTCTCCCCCTTTCTTTTAAGTTCCCTTTTTCTCCATCACTCTTTAATCCTCTCCCCTTCTGTCAATCCCCTCCCCTTCCCATTCAATCCATTCCGGTCCCATCCTGCACTCTCTTACCTCCTTTTCCATCTCCACCCCACCCCTTCCCTTCTCTTCCCCTCGTTTCCCTCCCATTCACAGCCTCTTTCCCTTCCAATCTGTTCCCATCGCCTCTGCTCCTTTTCTGCTCCCCTTTCCCCTCACCCATCCCTTCTTCCATACCCTACCCTACCCCTCATTACCCTTCCCCTCACCTCCATCTCTCTCATTTGCCCTCTCACCCTCCATTCTCAATTCCTTTCCCTGCCTTTCTCCTCCTTTCTCTTCTCCGCCTTCTTCCTCTCATTCTTCCTTTCATTTCCTTTCCTTTCCTTTCCTTTCCTTTCCATTCCATTCCATTCCCCAACCCATCCCATTTTTCCCTTTACCCCACCCTCCAACTACCCCTCTCCCTCCATGTCCCCCCTCACTTTATTTCCATTACTTTCTTATTTACTTCTTTAATCCTGTCCCCTTCTGTCACTCCCCCTTCCCTTCCATCCGATTCACTGCCTCACCTCCCCTCCCATCCCATTCTGTTACCCCACACACACAACCCCCCACACACACAACCCCACTCAAACACCCCCACACACACAACCCCCCACACAAACCCCACACACAACCCCCCACACACACAACTGCACACACACAACCCCACCCACACAACCACACATACACACAATGCCCCACACACAACCACAACCCCCCACACACAACCACGCCACACACAACCCCCACACAACATCCCACGCACACACAGAACCCCACACATACATGACACATACACATAACCACAACCCCCACACACACAACCCCACAAACACACACACCCACACATACAACCCCACACAACCACACCACACACAACCCCCATACAACATCCCACGCACACACACAAAACCCCCCACACATACATGACACAACCCCCCCACACACCCCCACACACACACAACCACACTACCCCCACACACACAACCCCACACACCGCACACAACCCCACACACCACACACAACCACACACACACACCCACAAACACACACAGCTCCACATACACACAACCCCACACACACACACAAGCCAACACACACACTCACTGTCACTCACACTCACTATCACTCACACTCACTGACACACTCACTGACACTCTCACTGACACTCACACTCTCACTGACACTCTCACTCTCACTGACACTCTCACTGACACTCTCACTGACACTGACAATCTCATCGACACTCCCACTGACACTATCACTGACACCTTCACTGACACTCTCACTGACACCTTCACTGACACTCTCACTGACACTCACTGACACTCTCATTGACACTGACACTCTCACTGACACTCTCACTGACACTCACTGACACTCACTGACACTCACTGACACTCTCACTGACACTCTCACTGACACTGACACACTCACTGACACTGACACTCTCACTCACACTCACTGACACTCTCACTAACACTGACACTCTCACTGACACTCACACTGAAACTGACATCGACACACTCACCGACACACTCACCGACACACTCACCGACACTCACTGACACTCTCACTGACACTCTCACTGACACTCTCACTGACACACTCACTGACACACTCACTGACACTCTCACTCACACTCACACTCTCACTCACACTCCCTGACACTCTCACTGACACTCTCAATGACACTCTCAATGACACTCTCAATGACAATGACACTGACACTCTCACTGACACTGACACTCTCACTGACACTGACACTATCACTGACACTGACACTCTCAATGACACTCTCACTGACACTCTCACTGACACTCACTGACACACTCACTGGCACTCACTGACACACTCACTGACACTGACACTCTCAATGACACTCTCACTGACACTCTCGCTGACACTGACACTCTCGCTGACACTCTCACTGACACTTTCTCTGACACACTCACTGACACTGTCACTGACACCGACACTCTCACGGACAATCACTGACACTCTTACTGATACTCTCACTGACACTCTTACTGATACTCTCACTGACACTGACCCTCTCACAGACACTCACTGACACTCTCACTGACACTGACACTCTCACTCACACTCTCACTCACACTCACTGACACTCTCACTGACACTCATTGACACTCTCACTGAAACTCACTGACACTCTCACTGGCACTCTCACTGACACATTCACTGACACTCTCACTGACACTGATACTCTCACTGACACTCTCACTGAAACTCTCACTGACACTGAAACTCTCACTGACACTCTCACTGACATTCACTGACACTCTCACTGACACTCACTGACACTGTCACTGACACTCACACTGAAACTGACACTCTCACTCTCACTGACACTCTCACTGACACTCTTACTGACACTCTCACTGACACTCTCACTGACAGTCTCACTGACAATCCCACTGACACCCTCACTGACACTCTCACTGACACTCTCACTGACACTCACTGACACTCTCACTGACACTCACTGACACTCTCACTGACACTCTCACTGACACTTTAACTGACACTCTCACTGACACTCTCACTGACACTCTCACTGACACACTCACTGACACACTCACTGACACACTCACTGACACTCTCATTGACACTCTCATTGACACTGACACTCTCACTCACTCTCTCACTCACACTCACTGACACTCTCACTGACACTCTCCCTGACACTCAAAATGAAACTGACACTCTCACTGACACTCTCACTGACACTCTCACTGACACTCTCACTGACTCTGACACTCTCACTGACACTCACTGACACTCACTGACACTCTCACTGACACTGACACTCTCACTGACACTGACACTCTCACTGACACTCACTGACACTCTCACTGACACTCAATAACACTCTCACTGACACTCACTGACACTCACTGACACTGACACTCTCACTGACACTCACTGACACTCTCGCTGACACTCTCACTGACACTCTCACTGACACTCTCACTGACACTCTCACTGACACTCTCACTGACACTCTCACTGATACTGACACTCTCACTCACACTCACTGACACTGACACTCTCACTGAAACTCTCACTGACACTCTCACTGACACTGACACTCTCACTGACACTCACTGACACTCTCACTGACACTCACTAACACTCTCACTGACACTCACTGACACTCTCACTGACACTCACTGAAACTGACACTCTCACTGACACTCACTGACACTCTCGCTGACACTCTCACTGACACTCTCACTGACATTTTCACTGACACCGACACTCTCACTGAAACACTCACTGACACACTTACTGACACCCTCACTGACACTCTCACGGACACTCTCACTGATACTGACACTCTCACTCACACTCTCACTCACACTCACTGACACTCTCACTGAAACTCTCACTGACACTCTCACTGACACTCACACTGAAACTGACACTGAAACTGACACTGAAACTGACACTGACACTCTCACTGAAACTCTCACTGACACACACTGACACTCTCACTAAAACTCACTGACACTCTCACTGACACTCACTGACACACTCACTGACACTCTCACTGACACTCTCACTGACACTCTCACTGACACACTCACTGACACTCTCACTGAAACTCTCACTGACACTGACACTCTCACTGACAATCTCACTGACACTCTCACTGACACTCACTGACACTCTCACTGACACTCACTGACAATCTCACTGACCCTCTCACTGACACGTTCACTGACACTCACACTGACACTCTCACTGACACTCTCACTGACACACTCACTGACACTCTCACTGAAACTCTCACTGACACTGACACTCTCACTGACAATCTCACTGACACTCTCACTGACACTCACTGACACTCTCACTGACACTCACTGACACTCTCACTGACCCTCTCACTGACACGTTCACTGACACTCTCACTGACACTGACACTCTCACTGACACACTCACTGACACTGACTGACACTCTCACTCACACTCTCACTCACTCTCACTGACACACTCACTGACACACTTACTGACACCCTCACTGACACTCTCACTGACACTCTCACTGACACTTTCACTGACACTTTCACTGACACTCTCACTGACACTGACACTCTCACTGACACACTCACTGACACACTCACTGACACACTGACACTCTCACTGACACTCACCGACACTCTCACTGACCCTCTCACTGACACGTTCACTGACACTCACACTGACACTCTCACTGACACTCTCACTGACACACTTACTGACACCCTCACTGACACTCTCACTGACACTCCCACTGATACTGACACTCTCACTCACACTCTCACTCACACTCACTGACACTGACACTCTCACTGAAACTCTCACTGACACTCTCACTGACACTCACACTGAAACTGACACTGAAACTGACACTCTCACTGACACTGACACTCTCACTGAAACTCTCACTGACACACACTGACACTCTCACTGAAACTCACTGACACTCTCACTGACACTCACTGACACTCTCACTGACACTCACTGACACACTCACTGACACTCTCACTGACACTCTCACTGACACTCTCACTGACACACTCACTGACACACTCACTGACACCCTCACTGACACTCTCACTGACGCTCTCACTGATACTGACACTCTCACTCACACTCTCACTCACACTCACTGACACTGACACTCTCACTGAAACTCTCACTGACACTCTCACTGACACTCACACTGAAACTGACACTGAAACTGACACTCTCACTGACACTGACACTCTCACTGAAACTGTCACTGACACACACTGACACTCTCACTGAAACTCACTGACACACTCACTGACACTCTCACTGACACTCTCTCTGACACTCTCACTGACACACTCACTGACACTCTCACTGAAACTCTCACTGACACTCTCACTGACAATCTCACTGACACTCTCACTGACACTCACTGACACTCTCACTGACACTCTCACTGACCCTCTCACTGACACGTTCACTGACACTCACACTGACACTCTCACTGACACACTCACTGACACTCTCACTGAAACTCTCACTGACACTGACAATCTCACTGACAATCTCACTGACACTCACTGACACTCACTGACACTCACTGACACTCTCACTGACCCTCTCACTGACACGTTCACTGCCACTCTCACTGACACTGACACTCTCCCTGACACACTCACTGACACTGACTGACACTCTCACTCACACTCTCACTCACTCTCACTGACACACTCACTGACACACTCACTGACACACTTACTGACACCCTCACTGACACTCTCACTGATACTGACACTCTCACTGATACTGACACTCTCACTCACACTCACTGACACTCTCACTGAATCTCTCACTGACACTCTCACTGACACTGACACTCTCACTGACACTCACTGACACTCTCACTGACACTCACTAACACTCTCACTGACACTCACTGACACTCTCACTGACACTCTCACTGACACTCACTGACAATGACACTCTCACTGACACTCACTGACACTCTTGCTGACACTCTCACTGACACTTTCACTGACACTCTCACTGACACTGACACTCTCACTGACACACTCACGGACACACTCACTGACACACTTACTGACACCCTCACTGACACTCTCACTGACACTCTCACTGATACTGACACTCTCACTCACACTCTCACTCACACTCACTGACACTCTCACTGAAACTCTCACTGACACTCACACTGACACTGAAACTGACACTCTCACCGACACTGCCACTCTCACTGACACTCTCACTGACACTGACACTCTCACTGACACTGACACTCTCACTGACACTGACACTCTCACTGACACTCACTGACACTCTCACTGACACTCACTAACACTCTCACTGACACTCACTGACACTCTCACTGACACACTCACTGACACTGACACTCTCACTGACACTCACTGACACTCTCGCTGACACTCTCACTGACACTCTCACTGACACTTTCACTGACACTCTCACTGACACTCTCACTGACACTCTCACTGATACTGACACTCTCACTCACACTCACTGACACTGACACTCTCACTGAAACTCTCACTGACACTCTCACTGACACTGACACTCTCACTGACACTCACTGACACTCTCACTGACACTCACTAACACTCTCACTGACACTCACTGACACTCTCACTGACACTCTCACTGACACTCACTGACACTGACACTCTTACTGACACTCACTGACACTCTCGCTGACACTCTCACTGACACTCTCACTGACACACTCACTGACACACTTACTGACACCCTCACTGACACTCTCACTGACACTCTCACTGATACTGACACTCTCATTCACACTCTCACTCACACTCACTGACACTGACACTCTCACTGAAACTCTCACTGACACTCTCACTGACACTCACACTGAAACTGACACTGAAACTGACACTCTCACTGACACTGACACTCTCACTGAAACTCTCACTGACACACACTGACACTCTCACTGAAACTCACTGACACTCTCACTGACACTCACTGACACACTCACTGACACTCTCACTGACACTCTCACTGACACTCTCACTGACACACTCACTGACACACTCACTGACACTCTCACTGAAACTCTCACTGACACTGACACTCTCACTGACAATCTCACTGACACTCTCACTGACACTCACTGACACTCTCACTGACACTCACTGACACTCTCACTGACGCTCTTACTGACACGTTCACTGACACTCACACTGACACTCTCACTGACACTCTCACTGACACACTCACTGACACTCTCACTGAAACTCTCACTGACACTGACGCTCTCACTGACAATCTCACTGACACTCTCACTGACACTCACTGACACTCTCACTGACACTCACTGACACTCTCACTGACCCTCTCACTGACACGTTCACTGACACTTTCACTGACACTGACACTCTCACTGACACACTCACTGACACTGACTGACACTCTCACTCACACTCTCACTCACTCTCACTGACACACTCACTGACACACTCACTGACACACTTACTGACACCCTCACTGACACTCTCACTGACACTCTCATTGACACTCTCACTGACACTTTCACTGACACTCTCACTGACACTCTCACTGACACACTCACTGACACACTCACTGACACACTTACTGACACTCTCACTGACACTCACCGACACTCTCACTGACCCTCTCACTGACACGTTCACTGACACTCACACTGACACTCTCACTGACACTCTCACTGACACACTTACTGACACCCTCACTGACACTCTCACTGACACTCTCACTGATACTGACACTCTCACTCACACTCTCACTCACACTCACTGACACTGACACTCTCACTGAAACTCTCACTGACACTCTCACTGACACTCACACTGAAACTGACACTGAAACTGACACTCTCACTGAAACTCTCACTGACACACACTGACACTCTCACTGAAACTCACTGACACTCTCACTGACACTCACTGACACTCTCACTGACACTCACTGACACACTCACTGACACTCTCACTGACACTCTCACTGACACTCTCACTGACACACTCACTGACAAACTCACTGACACACTCACTGACACACTTACTGACACCCTCACTGACACTCTCACTGACACTCTCACTGATACTGACACTCTGATTCACACTCAAACTCACACTCACTGACACTGACACTCTCACTGAAACTCTCACTGACACTCTCACTGACACTCACACTGAAACTGACACTGAAACTGACACTCTCACTGACACTGACACTCTCACTGAAACTCTCACTGACACACACTGACACTCTCACTGAAACTCACTGACAGTCTCACTGACACTCTCACTGAAACTCTCACTGACACTCTCACTGACACTCACACTGAAACTGACACTGAAACTGACACTCTCACTGACACTGACACTCTCACTGAAACTCTCACTGACACACACTGACACTCTCACTGAAACTCACTGACACTCTCACTGACACTCAATGACACACTCACTGACACTCTCACTGACACTCTCACTGACACTCTCACTGACACACTCACTGACACTCACTGAAACTCTCACTGACACTCTCACTGACAATCTCACTGACACTCTCACTGACACTCACTGACACTCTCAGTGACACTCTCACTGACCCTCTCACTGACACGTTCACTGACACTCACACTGACACTCTCACTGACACTCTCACTGACACACTCACTGACACTCTCACGGAAACTCTCACTGACACTGACAATCTCACTGACAATCTCACTGACACTCACTGACACTCACTGACACTCTCACTGACACTCACTGACACTCTCACTGACCCTCTCACTGACACGTTCACTGCCACTCTAACTGACACTGACACTCTCCCTGACACACTCACTGACACTGACTGACACTCTCACTCACACTCTCACTCACTCTCACTGACACACTCACTGACACACTCACTGACACACTTACTGACACCCTCACTGACACTCTCACTGACACTCTCACTGATACTGACACTCTCACTCACACTCACTGACACTGACACTCTCACTGAATCTCTCACTGACACTGACACTCTCACTGACACTCACTGACACTCTCACTGACACTCACTAACACTCTCACTGACACTCACTGACACTCTCACTGACACTCTCACTGACACTCACTGACACTGACACTCTCACTGACACTCACTGACACTCTCGCTGACACTCTCACTGACACACTCACTGACACACTCACTGACACACTTACTGACACCCTCACTGACACTCTCACTGACACTCTCACTGATACTGACACTCTCACTCACACTCTCACTCACACTCACTGACACTGACACTGAAACTGACACTCTCACTGACACTCTCACTGAAACTCTCACTGACACACACTGACACTCTCACTGAAACTCACTGACACTCTCACTGACACTCACTGACACACTCACTGACACTCTCACTGACACTCTCACTGACACTCTCACTGACACACTCACTGACACTCTCACTAAAACTCTCACTGACACTGACACTCTCACTGACCCTCTCACTGACACGTTCACTGACACTCTCACTGACACTCTCACTGACACACTCACTGACACTGACTGACACTCTCACTCACACTCTCACTCACTGACACTCTCACTGACACTGACACTCTCACTGGCACTCTCACTGACACTTTCACTGACACTCACAGTGAAACTGACACTCTCAATGACACTCTCACTGACACTCTCACTGACACTTTCACTGACACTTTGACACTCTCACTGACTCTGACACTCTCACTGACACACTCCATGACACACTCACTGACACTCTCACTGACACTCTCACTGACACTCACTAACACTGACACTCTCACTGACACTCACTGACACTCTCACTGACACTCTCACTGACACTCTCACTGACACTTTCACTGACACTCTCACTGACACTCTCACTGACACTCTCACTGATACTGACACTCTCACTCACACTCACTGACACTGACACTCTCACTGAAACTCTCCCTGACACTCTCACTGACACTGACACTCTCACTGACACTCACTGACACTCTCACTGACACTCACTAACACTCTCACTGACACTCACTGACACTCTCACTGACACTCTCACTGACACTCTCACTGACACTTTCACTGACACTCTCACTGACACTCTCACTGACACTCTCACTGATACTGACACTCTCACTCACACTCACTGACACTGACACTCTCACTGAAACTCTCCCTGACACTCTCACTGACACTGAAACTCTCACTGACACACACTGACACTCTCACTGAAACTCACTGACACTCTCACTGACACTCACTGACACACTCACTGACACTCTCACTGACACTCTCACTGACACTCTCACTGACACACTCACTGACACACTCACTGACACTCTCACTGAAACTCTCACTGACACTGACACTCTCACTGACAATCTCACTGACACTCTCACTGACACTCACTGACACTCTCACTGACACTCACTGACACTCTCACTGACGCTCTTACTGACACGTTCACTGACACTCACACTGACACTCTCACTGACACTCTCACTGACACACTCACTGACACTCTCACTGAAGCTCTCACTGACACTGACGCTCTCACTGACAATCTCACTGACACTCTCACTGACACTCACTGACACTCTCACTGACACTCACTGACACTCTCACTGACCCTCTCACTGACACGTTCACTGACACTTTCACTGACACTGACACTCTCACTGACACACTCACTGACACTGACTGACACTCTCACTCACACTCTCACTCACTCTCACTGACACACTCACTGACACACTCACTGACACACTTACTGACACCCTCACTGACACTCTCACTGACACTCTCATTGACACTCTCACTGACACTTTCACTGACACTCTCACTGACACTCTCACTGACACACTCACTGACACACTCACTGACACACTTACTGACACTCTCACTGACACTCACCGACACTCTCACTGACCCTCTCACTGACACGTTCACTGACACTCACACTGACACTCTCACTGACACTCTCACTGACACACTTACTGACACCCTCACTGACACTCTCACTGACACTCTCACTGATACTGACACTCTCACTCACACTCTCACTCACACTCACTGACACTGACACTCTCACTGAAACTCTCACTGACACTCTCACTGACACTCACACTGAAACTGACACTGAAACTGACACTCTCACTGAAACTCTCACTGACACACACTGACACTCTCACTGAAACTCACTGACACTCTCACTGACACTCACTGACACTCTCACTGACACTCACTGACACACTCACTGACACTCTCACTGACACTCTCACTGACACTCTCACTGACACACTCACTGACAAACTCACTGACACACTCACTGACAAACTCACTGACACACTCACTGACACACTTACTGACACCCTCACTGACACTCTCACTGACACTCTCACTGATACTGACACTCTGATTCACACTCAAACTCACACTCACTGACACTGACACTCTCACTGAAACTCTCACTGACACTCTCACTGACACTCACACTGAAACTGACACTGAAACTGACACTCTCACTGACACTGACACTCTCACTGAAACTCTCACTGACACACACTGACACTCTCACTGAAACTCACTGACAGTCTCACTGACACTCTCACTGAAACTCTCACTGACACTCTCACTGACACTCACACTGAAACTGACACTGAAACTGACACTCTCACTGACACTGACACTCTCACTGAAACTCTCACTGACACACACTGACACTCTCACTGAAACTCACTGACACTCTCACTGACACTCAATGACACACTCACTGACACTCTCACTGACACTCTCACTGACACTCTCACTGACACACTCACTGACACTCTCACTGAAACTCTCACTGACACTCTCACTGACAATCTCACTGAAACTCTCACTGACACTCACTGACACTCTCAGTGACACTCTCACTGACCCTCTCACTGACACGTTCACTGACACTCACACTGACACTCTCACTGACACTCTCACTGACACACTCACTGACACTCTCACGGAAACTCTCACTGACACTGACAATCTCACTGACAATCTCACTGACACTCACTGACACTCACTGACACTCTCACTGACACTCACTGACACTCTCACTGACCCTCTCACTGACACGTTCACTGCCACTCTAACTGACACTGACACTCTCCCTGACACACTCACTGACACTGACTGACACTCTCACTCACACTCTCACTCACTCTCACTGACACACTCACTGACACACTCACTGACACACTTACTGACACCCTCACTGACACTCTCACTGACACTCTCACTGATACTGACACTCTCACTCACACTCACTGACACTGACACTCTCACTGAATCTCTCACTGACACTGACACTCTCACTGACACTCACTGACACTCTCACTGACACTCACTAACACTCTCACTGACACTCACTGACACTCTCACTGACACTCTCACTGACACTCACTGACACTGACACTCTCACTGACACTCACTGACACTCTCGCTGACACTCTCACTGACACACTCACTGACACACTCACTGACACACTTACTGACACCCTCACTGACACTCTCACTGACACTCTCACTGATACTGACACTCTCACTCACACTCTCACTCACACTCACTGACACTGACACTGAAACTGACACTCTCACTGACACTCTCACTGAAACTCTCACTGACACACACTGACACTCTCACTGAAACTCACTGACACTCTCACTGACACTCACTGACACACTCACTGACACTCTCACTGACACTCTCACTGACACTCTCACTGACACACTCACTGACACTCTCACTAAAACTCTCACTGACACTGACACTCTCACTGACCCTCTCACTGACACGTTCACTGACACTCTCACTGACACTCTCACTGACACACTCACTGACACTGACTGACACTCTCACTCACACTCTCACTCACTGACACTCTCACTGACACTGACACTCTCACTGGCACTCTCACTGACACTTTCACTGACACTCACAGTGAAACTGACACTCTCAATGACACTCTCACTGACACTCTCACTGACACTTTCACTGACACTTTCACTGACACTCTCACTGACTCTGACACTCTCACTGACACACTCCATGACACACTCACTGACACTCTCACTGACACTCTCACTGACACTCACTAACACTGACACTCTCACTGACACTCACTGACACTCTCACTGACACTCTCACTGACACTCTCACTGACACTTTCACTGACACTCTCACTGACACTCTCACTGACACTCTCACTGATACTGACACTCTCACTCACACTCACTGACACTGACACTCTCACTGAAACTCTCCCTGACACTCTCACTGACACTGACACTCTCACTGACACTCACTGACACTCTCACTGACACTCACTAACATTCTCACTGACACTCACTGACACTCTCACTGACACTCTCACTGACACTCACTGACACTGACACTCTCACTGACACTCACTGACACTCTCGCTGACACTCTCTCTGACACTCTCACTGACACTTTCACTGACACTGACACTCTTACTGACACACTCACTGACACACTCACTGACACACTTACTGACACCCTCACTGACACTCTCACTGATACTGACCCTCTCACTCACACTCTCACTCACACTCACTGACACTGACACTCTCACTGAAACTCTCACTGACACTCTCACTGACACTCACACTGAAACTGACACTGAAACTGACACTCTCACTGACACTGACACTCTCACTGAAACTCTCACTGACACACACTGACACTCTCACTGAAACTCACTGACACTCTCACTGACACTCACTGACACACTCACTGACACTCTCACTGACACACTCACTGACACTCTCACTGAAACTCTCACTGACACTCTCACTGAAACTCTCACTGACACTGACACTCTCACTGACAATCTCACTGACACTCTCACTGACACTCACTGACACTCTCACTGACACTCACTGACACTCTCACTGACCCTCTCACTGACACGTTCACTGACACTCACACTGACACTCTCACTGACACTCTCACTGACACACTCACTGACACTCTCACTGAAACTCTCACTGACACTGATGCTCTCACTGACAATCTCACTGACATTCTCACTGACACTCACTGACACTCTCACTGACACTCACTGACACTCTCACTGACCCTCTCACTGACACGTTCACTGACACTCTCACTGACACTGACACTCTCACTGACACACTCATTGACACTGACTGACACTCTCACTCACACTCTCACTCACTCTCACTGACACACTCACTGACACACTCACTGACACACTTACTGACACCCTCACTGACACTCTCACTGACACTCTCACTGACACTCTCACTGACACTTTCACTGACACTCCCACTGACACTGACACTCTCACTGACACACTCACTGACACACTCACTGACACACTTACTGACACTCTCACTGACACTCACCGACACTCTCACTGACCCTCTCACTGACACGTTCACTGACACTCACACTGACACTCTCACTGACACTCTCACTGACACACTTACTGACACCCTCACTGACACTCTCACTGACACTCTCACTGATACTGACACTCTCACTCACACTCTCACTCACACTCACTGACACTGACACTCTCACTGACACTCTCACTGACACTCACACTGAAACTGACACTGAAACTGACACTCTCACTGACACTGACACTCTCACTGAAACTCTCACTGACACACACTGACACTCTCACTGAAACTCACTGACACTCTCACTGACACTCACTGACACTCTCACTGACACTCACTGACACACTCACTGACACTCTCACTGACACTCTCACTGACACTCTCACTGACACACTCACTGACACACTCACTGACACACTTACTGACACCCTCACTGACACTCTCACTGACACTCTCACTGATACTGACACTCTCACTCACACTCTCACTCACACTCACTGACACTGACACTCTCACTGAAACTCTCACTGACACTCTCACTGACACTCACACTGAAACTGACACTGAAACTGACACTCTCACTGACACTGACACTCTCACTGAAACTCTCACTGACACACACTGACACTCTCACTGAAACTCACTGACACTCTCACTGACACTCTCACTGAAACTCTCACTGACACGGTGATGAAAACTTAGGCAAGATGGCGGCCGTGTAGACGGCCGGGAAAGCAGCTCGATTGAGGAGGTGCATAAGAAAATAATGAAGAACTGAAGATCTCTGTAACCCCCTTACTGCCTTTGCTGCCTGAATGCCTGCAACGATAGCGACACCGGCTGGGAACTGAAGACTGATCGGAGGCAGAAACACAAGCGGGGATTGATCGCCGCTGGAAAAAAAAAAAAACCCACCGCATGAAACTGACCTGCCGTCAGCCGCTGAAGCGGCTGTTGCTGGAGGTATTGCAGGTGACGAGGAGACGGAGAGGTGGGGCTGCCGGGCTGCTAGCAGAGGCGGAGGCGGAGGAGTTTGTGGTGTCTGCCCTCACTAGACAAGCAGCGCTGGGTCTCCTGATCAAACGGAGTCTGCATCGGAGCAGAAAACCCCGCCCGGCTGATACATGCCCGCATGGACAAGTGAGCTCTTCACAAGGTGAGGCTCTAGTGAAATCTTACGCACTGGAGGTTCCGTTGGTTCCGTGGGTGGGGAAAGTGGAGCATACTGACAGCTTTAGAAGCCCGGGAAGCCCAGGCAGTAAAGGGCAGTTTGGGCTCAAGGAGAGGAGGAGGGAAATAATGGCCCCGAAAATGAGCGCTACCGCTAAAGCTGCAGCAAGGAGGAAGGCAGCCGCTGCAGCGGAATCATCGGTAGATCTAGACGGCAACAAGAAAGGTTCTCCCTCAGTTAAAAAACATGTACAACAACAAGGGAGCGGCAAACTGAACTCTGATTCCCAGGGCACCACCCCAATCTCTGTCATTTTCCAAAAAGTGAGTAAGAACAAACACTCCATGGATATTAAGGGTGATGTTAACCAGATTCAGTCACAGATTATACCAAAGGTGGCTGAGGGGCTCCCGGATAATTTGGAAGAGGGGCAGCCTGATACTGTTGGAAGCATAGAGGAGGTAGAACAGCAGGGAGAGGCTCCGGAAGTGGATCCCATTGTCAATGTTGTGTTAATACCTCAAGCATTAGAAGAGATCCTGGAGGAAGATTCTGGGGGGAACCCCTGCGGCAAAAAGGAAGCCCCAAGCGAGGCATTCTTCTCAGTTTCAGAGGGTGGGGAATGGTCGGAAGATGAGGAGGACAGCTTGGAGCAAGAAGGTAGCGACTTAGAGACTGGTAGCGATCTGGAACAGGATGAAGGTAGCCCCCCGAGCACAGCGGTGAAAACTATGTTGAGAACGAAAACGCATGGTCAGAAGAGAGAGCAGCAGCCACTGACAAATACTGCCTCAGCTAGCCCAGCTGGGGAATCTGCACAAATGTCCCTTCTTGAAGTTATTCATCAGGAGATCCTAGCGCATCGTGAGGAAGCAAGACAGGAGAGTCGCAAATCTCAGGCAGCTGTCAGGAAAATACAAGGGGCGGTCAGGAAGCTGACTAAGGCTTGTGTGAATCTGGGGGAGCGGGTCACCAATCTGGAAGACAGAATTGTTTCTACTGAAGCGGAATCAGAGGCCGCCTCCAATAAGGTGGATGGGCAAACTAAGCAGTTAACTGATATACAGTGGAAGCTGGAATCTTTGGAAAACAGATCGCGTCAGAACAACCTACGCATTCTGGGAATCCCTGAAGGATCAGAGGGTACAGATATGAAATCATTTGTTGTAAAACTCTTTGAACATGCCTTTACTGACTTGAAGGATTGGGATTTTGGCAGAGAGGTTCAGAGAGCGCATCGCACCCCTGCTAATCTTCATAAGAACACGAAAGAGGACGACAAACCTAGAGCGATATTAATTTTCCTGGGCAACTTTAATTTGAGGCAAGCTATCTCTGAGAGGGCAAGGCCAGACAAGAAAAAGACAGTTGATGGCTATACTTTTTTCGTTCGCCCTGACTATTGCCATATTACAGTTGAGAGACGTTGGAGATTAAGGCAGCTGATCAAACCGTTTCAGGATAAGGGCATGCAGGCCTACCTGATTAATCCCGCCCAGCTGAAGATAGTCAAAGATGGGAAAACACTATATTTCTCTTCTGAAATTAAGGCAAAAGAATTCCTGTTGTCATTGTCATAGGTTGCTTAGAAACGGGGCTAACTGGCTAAAATGTTAAAATGTTCAAATGTGGTGGAAATAGTGGATATAACATATATGTAACTCTGTCCTGTCAATTCACGCAAAGTATAAAACGGGGACACAGGAACACAGATAGTGGGGTGGAGTGAACTGTATTAGGTAAGGGGTTATAGTTTTAAAATAAAATTGGGGGAAAAAAAAAAAAAAATATATAGATATTTTGGTGAAAGGGCACAGGTTCTTCTCCTCAATCCGAGCTGCAAACCATCACGTGCACAGACCATCGGTCTGAGCGCCTCAGAACTAGGGGGTTGGGTGAGGGGGAGCTCCACCTTGGAGCTGGTCAAGGGGAGGGAGAGAGTGCAGAGGGAGGAAGGGGTGGGGGAGGGGAGGGAAGGGGGGGTAAAATCCTTGAAAAACAATGAGATGGAAAGGAAGTGGAACTGGGCAGATATCAGACACATGGTAATTAGTCAAGGTAGGAAATGCAAATACTTTAATAATGTCAGACATTAGGATTTGTACTATCAATGCTGGGGGGTTAAATGATTGGAAGAAGCGGCAGAGATTGAGTCATCTGATTAGATCAAATAACATAGACATAGTCTGTATTCAGGAAACCCATATCCCCTGGAATAAAAGAAGGATGTTGGAGATGTATGGGTATACTTTGGTCGGATGTTCATCGCAGTCATCAATGATCAGAGGGGTGGCTATTTTAGCTAAAAGTAACTTGGGTGGAGTGAAACGCAGTAAAACAGATGGTTCTGGGAGATGGGTACTGGTGGAGCTGAATCTGGGGTTCACGCTGTGTGCAATATATGGTCCGAATGAGGATGACCCAGGGGTATATGACAAATTAGAAGAGGAGCTGGCCAGTTGGACTGCCCCGCTGATAGTGTGCCGTGATATGAACATCTCGGCGGACTGGCAGAGGGGCAGTATCTATACGGGCCGCAAACGTAAAGTTAATAGGGCCATAAGCTCTCTGATCCAGTCTCATGGTTTGGTGGAGGTATGGGGAGAAAAAGTTCCCGGAGACCGAGGGTATACATATTTTTCACACCCGGCACAGAAGTATTCCAAATTGGATTACTTCTTTGTCACAACTGGCGAAATTGGCAGGGTAAAAATTGATAGATTACCGAGAATAATTTCCGATCACAATCCCGTAATTCTGACGTATAGGGTCCCCAATGTACAGAGGAAAACATCTAGATGGACATTCGAAAGGAAATTATTAAATGACGAAAGGTTTGTTAAACATATTAAAAACTGGGCAAAGGAATTCTTCGAGTGTAATAGATACAGTGCTTCCAGAAATGGAGTGTGGGAATCCTTTAAGGCCGCATTAAGGGGTGAGACGATTAGTTTTGCAGCAAAACTAAGGAAAGAGGATAAAAGTAAGGTGGGGAGACTCACCTCAGATCTAGCAGGAATAGAAAGGTGTCATATTGAGGAAATAGCTTCAGGTAGAGATAGTGGGGAGACGGTCAGGAACATGGCTCGGGTTAAGGGTGAAATTTTAAAAATAATTACACAGAAGGAGATTTGTGAATACCAAACCCAAAGAGCAAGGAGATACGAGACTGGAGAACAAGCTGGTAGAGTATTAGCGCTCCGCATTAGGCAAGATTTAAATCGTAATAAAATTGGGAGGATTAAATATAATGGGAGTGAATATACAGACCCAAAATCTATAATGGATGTGTTTCAGAAATTTTATCAAAAGCTGTATGATCAGGAGCCAGGGGTGGTACCATTTATGCAAGATCAGTCTCCCCTAACTCCAAGGTTGGAGGAGGAAGATAGGGCCCGATTAGAAATGGATATAACATCAGAGGAGATTAAAATCGCTTTGAATGAACTAGCAGCAGGTAAAGCTGCAGGCCCAGATGGTCTACCAATCGAGGTGTATAGGGCCCTGGGAGATGAAATTCTCCCCTTGCTCGAAGACCTTTTTAATGGAATAATCTGTTCGGGTAATATCCCGGATTCGTGGAAACAGACCAATATTGTCATCTTCCATAAGAAGGGAAAACCAGAGGAGAACCCAGGGTCATATCGTCCTATCTCGTTAATAAATACAGACGCCAAACTATACTCGAAAGTATGGGCGAAAAGGTTAGCGAAGATCATTGGCCAACTTGTCTCACCCTGGCAGCATGGGTTTGTCCCAGGGAGAGGTACTACCGAGCATACAGCAAGGGCAATCTCATTATTCGATGCGGCAGCTGCAACGGGTGGAGATATGGCCATGATTCTGTTGGATGCCGAGAAGGCTTTTGACCGTGTGGTTTGGGACTTCATGTGGGAGGTGTTGGTTAGAAGGGGCTTCGGAGAAAAGTGCAGGAGAGCTATTAAAGCTTTGTATATGGATCCAGTAGCCAGAATTACCACAATGGGTTTTCAATCAGACGAGGTAGTGATCAGGAGAGGCACACGCCAGGGCTGCCCCTGCTCACCTATACTCTTCTCGTTATATATAGACCCGCTAATCAGGAAGATTCTCGCATCCGATAGAATATCCCCGGTGATATCTCATGGGCATACTACTAAGCTATTGGCGTATGCGGACGACCTGGCAATTGTTACCACCAACCCGCAGGCGGCAATGCAGGAACTAAGTAGTCTGGCTCAGGAGTTTGGGAACAGTTCGGGATACAAACTCAATTCAGATAAAACAATAATAATTTGTACTAAGAACATTCAGAAAAGGGATCAAAGATATGTGGACTCCGCAGTCTATTTAGGGGTAAAAATTAATTCAAATGTAGATAAGATTATTCAGGAAAACTTTGGCCCCCTACTCGCCACAATTGATAAAGATTTGAGGAGGATTGATGTACTACAGCTGTCTTTGATTGGGAGGGTGAATGTTCTGAAAATGTCGATGTTCCCAAAAATATTGTATTTATTTCGTGCCATACCGTTACTAATTGATGAAGGCTTAATGAAAAAAATGGAAGCAGTGTTTTCACAATTTGTATGGCAATATGGCAAAGTTAGAAGATCATTAGCTCGTCTTTCTTCACCTTTGGAGGGAGGCGGATTATCTGCACCTAATTTAAGGCTATATCACTGGGTTTGCTTACTGCTGCATATGAACCATCTACTGTACTATGATGCTCCTGAAGTACCATTTGGTACCCACAGAATCCCCACAATTTATGAATTAGTAATGGGTGAAAAAGCTAGGGGGGTCCTAATACGTGAAATTAATGTGTTGTATTTTAAGAGGAGTAAAAGTAAAGTAATGTTAAGTGCATGGGGTGCATGGAAGGCGCTGTTGAAATTTCTTAAGATCCCTAAAATCAATGGTACAATAGACATCTGGAATTCAAGTCCGTTCCAACATCTTGGACAGAATAGAAATAGTGAATTGTGGAAGAGCTTGGGCATTCGGTCTTTGGGGGATGTTATGTGTAAGGATGATCTCTTAGGGTTTGAGGTTTTGCAACAAAAATTTGGTATCCCATCCAATCATTGGCTGTTATATAATCAGCTAGAACAAACGGTGAAGGCACTTAGACCTAGGGTGTCTATTCAGGAGGTAAATCCGATTGTGCATTACATAATTAAAGGGGGTAAGAAGATTAAAATAGGCTATAATTATCTTTTACAAGGTCTGGAAGAGGATATTGGAAAAGTTGAAAGCGCATGGGCTCAAAAAATAGGGGACCCAGACGTGGATGTGGACTATGCGCTGGCATTAAACAAGAAAGTACTAAGAGCGACTAATCTGAAAGCACAACATTATAAGATGGTCTTTAATCTTTATTATACCCCCGCTAAGCTGTATCAATGGGGAAAAAGGGATACAGATGGATGTCCAAGATGCAGCCAAGGTCCTGCAGATTTAATGCATATGTTTTACTCCTGCCAGAATCTTAAACCCGTTTTAAGAGAAATTGAGAAGTTTTTATCGGGGCTGCTAGAGTGTCAAATTCCTCTATCCCCAACCACTGTTTTGATTGGCAGGGATGGAAATCATAGAGTTGGACTGGAAGCCGAAGCTTTTATTTTTCTGTCCGTCGCTGTTTTTAGAATTTTAATTGCGGCGGCCTGGAAAGATCCGGTAGCTCCTACATTTCAGATGTGGCTCTCGAGATTGCTTGGGACACATAACATCGAAGATTGTCTATATAACTTTAAGGGTAAAAAGAAGAAAGACTATGGTAAAAAGATCTGGGCTCCCCTTAGTAACTGGAGGAAAATAACTGGCTGATAGATCTTAAAGGGTCCCTGCATTGTCTGGTATTTAATCCGGCAAGGTAAGCTATTTGAACTTTGATAACCATTGGAAGCTGTATAAAACCACCTATATTTGTATACTTGTTTTAATCCTTATGTCTAAACTGTAATCTTCTTTTTGGCTGATATTTGTAAAGTTGTATGTCTGTTTTATTGAAAGTCTGATCCATCTCAATAAAAAAAAAAAAAGAAAAAAAAAAAAGAAACTCTCACTGACACTCTCACTGACACTCACACTGAAACTGACACTGAAACTGACACTCTCACTGACACTGACACTCTCACTGAAACTCTCACTGACACACACTGACACTCTCACTGAAACTCACTGACACTCTCACTGACACTCACTGACACACTCACTGACACTCTCACTGACACTCTCACTGACACTCTCACTGACACTCTCACTGAAACTCTCACTGACACTCTCACTGACACTCTCACTGACACACTCACTGACACTCTCACTGAAACTCTCACTGACACTGACAATCTCACTGACAATCTCACTGACACTCACTGACACTCACTGACACTCTCACTGACACTCACTGACACTCTCACTGACCCTCTCACTGACACGTTCACTGACACTCACACTGACATTCTCACTGACACTCTCACTGACACACTCACTGACACTCTCACTGAAACTCTCACTGACACTGACAATCTCACTGACAATCTCACTGACACTCACTGACACTCACTGACACTCTCACTGACACTCACTGACACTCTCACTGACCCTCTAACTGACACGTTCACTGCCACTCTAACTGACACTGACACTCTCCCTGACACACTCACTGACACTGACTGACACTCTCACTCACACTCTCACTCACTCTCACTGACACACTCACTGACACACTCACTGACACACTTACTGACACCCTCACTGACACTCTCACTGACACTCTCACTGATACTGACACTCTCACTCACACTCACTGACACTGACACTCTCACTGAATCTCTCACTGACACTCTCACTGACACTGACACTCTCACTGACACTCACTGACACTCTCACTGACACTCACTAACACTCTCACTGACACTCACTGACACTCTCACTGACACTCTCACTGACACTCACTGACACTGACACTCTCACTGACACTCACTGACACTCTCGCTGACACTCTCACTGACACACTCACTGACACACTCACTGACACACTTACTGACACCCTCACTGACACTCTCACTGACACTCTCACTGATACTGACACTCTCACTCACACTCTCACTCACACTCACTGACACTGACACTCTCACTGAAACTCTCACTGACACTCTCACTGAAACTGACACTGAAACTGACACTCTCACTGACACTGACATTCTCACTGAAACTCTCACTGACACACACTGACACTCTCACTGAAACTCACTGACACTCTCACTAACACTCACTGACACACTCACTGACACTCTCACTGACACTCTCACTGACACTCTCACTGACACACTCACTGACACTCTCACTGAAACTCTCACTGACACTGACACTCTCACTGACCCTCTCACTGACACGTTCACTGACACTCTCACTGACACTCTCACTGACACACTCACTGACACTGACTGACACTCTCACTCACACTCTCACTCACACTCACTGACACTCTCACTGACACTGACACTCTCACTGGCACTCTCACTGACACTTTCACTGACACTCACAGTGAAACTGACACTCTCACTGACACTCTCACTGACACTTTCACTGACACTCTCACTGACTCTGACACTCTCACTGACACACTCCATGACACACTCACTGACACCCTCACTGACACCCTCACTGACACTCTCACTCACACTCTCACTCACACTCACTGACACTCTCACTGACACTGACACTCTCACTGACACTCTCACTGAAACTGACACTCTCACTGACACTCTCACTGAAACTCTCTCTGACACTCACTGACACTCTCACTGACACTCTCACTGACACTTTCACTGGCACTCTCACTGACACTCTCACTGACATTCTCACTGACACACTCACTGTCACACTCACTGACACTCTCACTGACACTCTCACTGACACTGACACTCTCACTGACACTCTCACTGACACTCTCACTGACACTCTCACTGACACTTTCACTGACACTTTCACTGACACTCTCACTGACTCTGACACTCTCACTGACACACTCCATGACACACTCACTGACACTCTCACTGACACTCTCACTGACACTCACTAACACTGACACTCTCACTGACACTCACTGACACTCTCGCTGACACTCTCACTGACACTCTCACTGACACTTTCACTGACACTCTCACTGACACTCTCACTGACACTCTCACTGATACTGACACTCTCACTCACACTCACTGACACTGACACTCTCACTGAAACTCTCACTGACACTCTCACTGACACTGACACTCTCACTGACACTCACTGACACTCTCACTGACACTCACTAACACTCTCACTGACACTCACTGACACTCTCACTGACACTCTCACTGACACTCACTGACACTGACACTCTCACTGACACTCACTGACACTCTCGCTGACACTCTCACTGACACTCTCACTGACACTTTCACTGACACTGACACTCTTACTGACACACTCACTGACACACTCACTGACACACTTACTGACACCCTCACTGACACTCTCACTGACACTCTCACTGATACTGACCCTCTCACTCACACTCTCACTCACACTCACTGACACTGACACTCTCACTGAAACTCTCACTGACACTCTCACTGACACTCACACTGAAACTGACACTGAAACTGACACTCTCACTGACACTGACACTCTCACTGAAACTCTCACTGACACACACTGACACTCTCACTGAAGCTCACTGACACTCTCACTGACACTCACTGACACACTCACTGACACTCTCACTGACACACTCACTGACACTCTCACTGAAACTCTCACTGACACTCTCACTGAAACTCTCACTGACACTGACACTCTCACTGACAATCTCACTGACACTCTCACTGACACTCACTGACACTCTCACTGACACTCACTGACACTCTCACTGACCCTCTCACTGACACGTTCACTGACACTCACACTGACACTCTCACTGACACTCTCACTGACACACTCACTGACACTCTCACTGAAACTCTCACTGACACTGACGCTCTCACTGACAATCTCACTGACATTCTCACTGACACTCACTGACACTCTCACTGACACTCACTCACACTCTCACTGACCCTCTCACTGACACGTTCACTGACACTCTCACTGACACTGACACTCTCACTGACACACTCATTGACACTGACTGACACTCTCACTCACACTCTCACTCACTCTCACTGACACACTCACTGACACACTCACTGACACACTTACTGACACCCTCACTGACACTCTCACTGACACTCTCACTGACACTCTCACTGACACTTTCACTGACACTCCCACTGACACTGACACTCTCACTGACACACTCACTGACACACTCACTGACACACTTACTGACACTCTCACTGACACTCACCGACACTCTCACTGACCCTCTCACTGACACGTTCACTGACACTCACACTGACACTCTCACTGACACTCTCACTGACACACTTACTGACACCCTCACTGACACTCTCACTGACACTCTCACTGATACTGACACTCTCACTCACACTCTCACTCACACTCACTGACACTGACACTCTCACTGACACTCTCACTGACACTCACACTGAAACTGACACTGAAACTGACACTCTCACTGACACTGACACTCTCACTGAAACTCTCACTGACACACACTGACACTCTCACTGAAACTCACTGACACTCTCACTGACACTCACTGACACTCTCACTGACACTCACTGACACACTCACTGACACTCTCACTGACACTCTCACTGACACTCTCACTGACACACTCACTGACACACTCACTGACACACTTACTGACACCCTCACTGACACTCTCACTGACACTCTCACTGATACTGACACTCTCACTCACACTCTCACTCACACTCACTGACACTGACACTCTCACTGAAACTCTCACTGACACTCTCACTGACACTCACACTGAAACTGACACTGAAACTGACACTCTCACTGACACTGACACTCTCACTGAAACTCTCACTGACACACACTGACACTCTCACTGAAACTCACTGACACTCTCACTGACACTCTCACTGAAACTCTCACTGACACTCTCACTGACACTCTCACTGACACTCTCACTGACCCTCTCACTGACACGTTCACTGACACTCACACTGATATTCTCACTGACACTCTCACTGACACACTCACTGACACTCTCACTGAAACTCTCACTGACACTGACAATCTCACTGACAATCTCACTGACACTCACTGACACTCACTGACACTCTCACTGACACTCACTGACACTCTCACTGACCCTCTAACTGACACGTTCACTGCCACTCTAACTGACACTGACACTCTCCCTGACACACTCACTGACACTGACTGACACTCTCACTCACACTCTCACTCACTCTCACTGACACACTCACTGACACACTCACTGACACACTTACTGACACCCTCACTGACACTCTCACTGACACTCTCACTGATACTGACACTCTCACTCACACTCACTGACACTGACACTCTCACTGAATCTCTCACTGACACTCTCACTGACACTGACACTCTCACTGACACTCACTGACACTCTCACTGACACTCACTAACACTCTCACTGACACTCACTGACACTCTCACTGACACTCTCACTGACACTCACTGACACTGACACTCTCACTGACACTCACTGACACTCTCGCTGACACTCTCACTGACACACTCACTGACACACTCACTGACACACTTACTGACACCCTCACTGACACTCTCACTGACACTCTCACTGATACTGACACTCTCACTCACACTCTCACTCACACTCACTGACACTGACACTCTCACTGAAACTCTCACTGACACTCACACTGAAACTGACACTGAAACTGACACTCTCACTGACACTGACATTCTCACTGAAACTCTCACTGACACACACTGACACTCTCACTGAAACTCACTGACACTCTCACTAACACTCACTGACACACTCACTGACACTCTCACTGACACTCTCACTGACACTCTCACTGACACACTCACTGACACTCTCACTGAAACTCTCACTGACACTGACACTCTCACTGACCCTCTCACTGACACGTTCACTGACACTCTCACTGACACTCTCACTGACACACTCACTGACACTGACTGACACTCTCACTCACACTCTCACTCACACTCACTGACACTCTCACTGACACTGACACTCTCACTGGCACTCTCACTGACACTTTCACTGACACTCACAGTGAAACTGACACTCTCACTGACACTCTCACTGACACTTTCACTGACACTCTCACTGACTCTGACACTCTCACTGACACACTCCATGACACACTCACTGACACCCTCACTGACACCCTCACTGACACTCTCACTCACACTCTCACTCACACTCACTGACACTCTCACTGACACTGACACTCTCACTGACACTCTCACTGAAACTGACACTCTCACTGACACTCTCACTGAAACTCTCTCTGACACTCACTGACACTCTCACTGACACTCTCACTGACACTTTCACTGGCACTCTCACTGACACTCTCACTGACATTCTCACTGACACACTCACTGTCACACTCACTGACA
The DNA here is from genome assembly GCF_964261635.1 of Lissotriton helveticus. Taxonomy (NCBI): domain Eukaryota; kingdom Metazoa; phylum Chordata; class Amphibia; order Caudata; family Salamandridae; genus Lissotriton; species Lissotriton helveticus. Next base: position 1,513,087,013 of record NC_136059.1, on the reverse strand, counting down.
CTCTCACTGACACTCTCACTGACACTGACACTCTCACTGACACTCTCACTGACACTCTCACTGACAGACACTGAAACTGACACTCTCACTGAAACTGACACTCTCACTGACACTCACGGAAACTCTCACTGACACTCACTGACACTCTCACTGACGCTCACTGACACTCACTGACACTCACTGACACTCATTTCATTTTATTTCATGCAACTTTATTCGGTGCATAAAACATGACCATAAAAGCACAAGCAATACAATACAAAGCAGGAAATGCAGAATAAAAATACAAGTTAAAACAGAAGGTTAAAATAGACGAGTTGTTAAAATATCATACTTTTTCTAAATTCGATTGATTTATATATAAAAGTGGCAATATAAAAACATTTGTCCGGGGAGTTCATATTATAGATCAACTTCATTGCATCATCCACATTGTAGGTACCATACTTTACAAACAGTGGTTTCAGGTAAGTAACCCTAACATTCAGGAAAAGGGTGCAAATTAGCATAAAGTGCAGGGTACTTTGTTTCGAGTGCCCGTCACATGGGCAAGGGCCGACAGGGTGCTTTTTTAGTTGAGGAAAGGCCACCAGAACGTGGGCAATTCCAAATCTGAGTCTTGTTAAGACAAATCTATGGCTTGGTCTGGTTACCATACTCAAGTACAGCTGGTAGCCTTCGCTTTCAATATATTTATTGTAAAGCTGGACTGTTGTAAGGCAACCATGCGCTGGTAAATGTTTTTGGGTTCTATGTAACATAAAAGTTTCTTTCATTTCTTGTTTAGAAATAATTCCGACGGAACATGAATCTGACAATATGTTGATCCGATAGATAGTTTGGAAACTGTCCACAACATATTTAAGCCAGGGTATCTTAGTACAATTTTCCAGGTTGATACAATCCCTAATAACAAGTTGATTAAACACTGTCTCTTCCTTATGCCAAATTGATTGGAAAAGCATCAAAGGCCTTAAGGGATGAGGTCACCTAAATATGCTGCCCCTACCTCTCTATGAATCAAATCTATTGCAGCTGAGGTAGGTAGGCACAAAAGTTTTTGAGGAAGGTATTTTAATCCCTTTGCAACAAGTCTGTATTAGTGTAACCCCACAACCCGCCCCGTATAATGCAATAGAGACACTCCTTGCCTTGTAGATCTGCATCATATCTCTAATTCGCCTATCCCCTAGCTTAGAGGCGAATTTGAAAATGCCATAGGAGCTTTTTACCATCTTCGTTCTAACGTTTAATAAGTCCTCGGACCAACTTCTGTCTCAAGAAAAAGTAACACCCAAATAACAAAATGTTGTCACCTGCTGTACTTTCACCCCTTCAATGTAGAAGGCCTGATTTCTACTTGTTCTGGCCCCACAGATCATGGTATGAGTTTTACACTTATTGATCAATAGCTTCCTCTCCCTGATAAAAACAGAAAACCGATCCATCAGGCGCTGTAGGCCAATAGGGGTCCGTGATAGAAGTACGGCATCGTCTGCATAGAGCAGTACTGGCACGCTGGACCCAGCTACCTGAGGGGCGTCGGCCTTAACAGTTTTCAAGACGGAGTCTATGCCGTTAATGAACAGAGTAAACAACAGGGGGGCAAGGACACAACCCTGTCTTATCCCACGCTTTACAGTAAAATTAGGGGTGCACCCCGCTAGCCCCATACCGCACACAGGCTTGCATCTTATTATATAGTCTTGCTAAAAAATAGATGATTTCCTCTGGTGCGCCAAGCTCTAACAATATTGTTATAGAAATTAATTAAAAGCACCTCTGTACCTTCTTTCAATTGTACCCATAAGATTTGGGAATGATTTCCAACTGTTACATGTTTTACTACTGCCAGTGTCAGGTCCACAGATAGGAGGAAAATTAAACCTCCTTTAGCTCTCCCATGTCTTGACTCTACAGCTTCTAAACTGTAACATGCATACCCTTCAAAACTAGGTTTTGTAACACACCACGTTTCTTGAAGACATAAAATATCATAAGACCTGATCATATTCTCCCATCCCAAATTATTCTTTTTCGAAGCCCAGCCAGCTATGTTCCGACTCACAATAGAGGTTCCCCCAATAGTACGATTATTGGGTTCATCTTGGTCAACAATGAGGTTAACATCAACCTCGATGGGACCAACATTAGAGACCTCAGCATTTCCTATTTGTAGATTAATCGTTCCTCTCTCAATAACCGGGTCAGATACCAGACCACTATCAAGCACTATAAAAGTGGGATCCTTAGTTTCCCCCAGATCTATACCAGGCCCACCTAGGTGAATTACTTGGACGTTAAGGGGTTTTGGACAGGCCTCGTAGCTGGGGAGTCTCCCCCTCCGCACAACAGGGCCCGGACCCCGGCTCTCCCTGAATCCCCAGCAAGAGCCACCCCGGCAACCCCCCGAGGTAATCCACAACCCGTCCACACCGGGACTCCAGCTCCTGAACCCACCCGTACCGGCTGGCCGGGTCCCCGTCAGCACCATGGCCCCGGCCCGGCAGCCATCTTTGGACACTACAACACGAGGCCACGTGGCCTCGACTCGACCCCAACCCTGGGCCTGGCCCGGCCCCGACATCGAGGCACCAACCTCCACACAGGAGGTAAAGAGACCACTTGGCAGGTCAATGAAAGAGGAAGGCGTCAACGGCTCTCCTCCGCCGGGTGTCGATCACCCCCGGCCTCCCTGGGCGCTGGCTCCAAACCCCTGCTGGGTGTCGGGACTCCCCCATTCCGGACCTCCCGACCTCAAGGCGCGAGGGTCCGGACATCAAAGGGAACCAGACCTATAACTGGGGCAGCCCCAGACCAGGAAGGCAGTTGTATCCTGGAGTCGAGAGACACCGAGAAGAACTCATCCTTGGCGGACTGCTGGCGCTGCCGCAGCCCTGCTCTGTGAACCCTTCGTCTTGGCCTGCTGGCGCTGCCGCGGCCCTCTGCAACGTGAACCATCATCTTAGCCTGCTGGTGCTGCCGCGGTCCTCTGCAACGTGAACCATCATCTTAGCCTGCTGGCGCTGCCGCGGCCCTCTGCAACGTGAACCATCATCTTGGCCTGCTGGCGCGGCCGCGGCTCTCTGCAACGTGAACCATCATCTTGGCCTGCTGGTGCTGCCGCGGCCCTCTACAACGTGAACCATCATCTTGGCCTGCTGGCGCTGCCGCGGCCCGACCTTGCAGACTCCTAAGCTCGAGGATTGTGAGCTTCCCTCCTGCCACCTCCTGTACCGATCCGGTACCAAGACTGTCCCGCTACCCCCTTTCCCTACAGAGACTAGAATGGAGAGGACCCTCGAGTCCTGAATCTCCTGTACCGCTGATAACCTTGCCGCAAGAACCCTATATAAAGAGTGTTGATCTCATCCTTGTGTGGTGTCTATCTGTGGGGAGGGAAGTGACTTGTCTGTACGATCGCCGGAGACGGCCCTCATCGGAGGCCTCTCCCCCAGTATTCGGCCGACCCTCTGGGTCCCCGTCTAACATTGGTGGCCAGCGGCGCGATCCGAACCTACGCATAATCGTACAGAGGGTCACTCGCCCCACGACACACAACCACCATGACGACGAAAGAGAGCGGAGCAACGGAAAAATTCCAGATGGAAAAGCTGGAAGAATACAACCACAGAGAACTGAAACAATTTTGCATAGAATTAGGCATTTCAACCACAGGACTGAGCACGAAAGAGGACTTCAAACGAGCCCTGGAATCTTGGGCGGAGACGGGTACGACCGTACCCCAAACACGAAGCCACGAGACACCCGAAACAAGCCCCACGCCGACGGAAGAAAGAAGATCGGGTCTCTCCCCGGAAGAGGTCCGGGAACGGGAAAAAAGCAGGCTCCATGAATTAGAACTGGCACAACTTCGCTTAGATGGAGAGCTCAAATTGGCGGAACAAAAAATAACGTTGGAACACTTACGGCTCCGAGAGGAGCGAGAGGAGAAACAAAGGCAGAGAGAGCTAGAAGAGAAGAAGCTAACCTACGAACATGAGCGCAACCTCAAAGAACTAGAGATTCGGAAGCAGAACAAGGAGCTCGGGGTCCCCGAGCGCACGAACACTCCTGCCCCTACAGACCCCAAGGTCCACATACCCAAAGATGTCGTCAGAGAGTACTACAAGAACGATGATATCCAGCAATGGTTCAAAGCGTACGAGGTAGCCATGACCTCCCACCGGATTCCCCGGAGCGACTGGGGAGCCGGGTTATGGGGGAGGTTTGTCAACGAAGGGCGAGACGCCCTGCTGCAACTCCCGGACCATCTGATGACATCTTACGACCACATGAAAGCCGCCCTCCTCACTCGATACGGACTCACACCCGAGATGTACCGCCAGCGGTTCCGCGACTGCAAACGGATCCCGGGTACAACTTGGGTGGAGTACGTGAACTTCTTTAGCCGGGCCTTCGAGGGGTGGATCAAGGGCAGCAACGTGACCACCTATGAGCAGCTCTTTGACCTTGTTGTGTGGGAGCACCTTTCTAACAACTGCTTCATCGAACTCAGGCAGCACCTCCTGGACAGTAAACTAACGGAACCTCGGCAACTCGCCGCCGAAGCTGACCGATGGGAAAGCACCCGAGTTGGCCGAAACGGACCCAGCGAACCGCACAGAACTGCCCAAGGGCCCCATCGCCCCCGTGGAGGAGGAGGCCAGGGTCGGGGTAGGGACACCGGACCGGTGACTCCCGCAAGCAACCCCCCGCCCCCGGCCGGCAGGGGAAACCCCCCGATGCGACCCGGCTTCCGAGCCAACATTACTTGCCACCGATGCCAGCGACCCGGCCACTACGCAAATGATCCCAATTGCCCAAAGAACCCGAACCCTTTACCCCGCCAGGTCGCTGCTGCAGCCCTGGGGGAAGAGCAAACCCCAGAAGACCAAGAAGAGTACGAAACCGACCAGCCTGAGTGGGAACGGGCCGCCATGTCCCTGGTTTGCTTAGGGGAACGAGACCTGATCCCTCGGGCCCCCCTTCCCGCCAACACGCAGAAGTACAGCCAGTGGGTCAACATTAATGGCCGCCGGGCTGAAGCCCTCCGCGACACCGGGGCCAGTGTGACCGCGGTCCGCTGCCATCTGGTGGCCCCGGACCAGATCTTGCCGAACATTCTTTGCCCTGTCCGGTCGGCCGACAACTCAGAAAGTCTATGTCAAATGGCCTACGTCCCCTTCGAATGGGGAGGAGTATCAGGGATGCTGAAAGTGACTGTCCGCGATGATGCCCCCGTGGATTGCCTCCTGGGGAACGATCTCGAAAGTTCTCCCTGGGCAGCCGTCGAACGGAGAGAGCACCTGGGGATGCTGGGCCTCCCCGAATGGGTCTATGCCACGACCCGGTCCATGACCGCCCGCGCCGTCCCCAGTCCAGAGGAACCCGAGTGGCCGGAGCCTCCCCCCGCGATTGTCCCAGAGGAGGCCACCCCAGAAGCAAGTCCCCCGGCCCAAACCGAAGAAGGACCCGGTCGGCTCCCGGACCTCCCCGACCTGGCCCAGTGGCGTCCAGAGGGGGGTCCCACCCAGGAACAATTCCAACAAGAACAAAGAACCTGTCCCTCCCTCGAGGGACTCCGGCAGCAAGCCCTTGCCCAGAGCGCAGGGGACACCTCGGGGGCCCACTGGATCTGCTGGGACAATAACCTGCTCTACAGTGAGCAAAGGATTGCAGAACTGGGGGCCAGTCGGGTGCTGGTGGTGCCCCTCCGCTTCAGAGATTTCCTCTTGAACTTAGCCCACGATATACCCCTTGCCGGACACCTGGGACAGGACAAAACGTACGACCGCCTGGTGACCCACTTTTACTGGCCCCGAATGCGGAAAGATGTCACCAACCACTGCAAGGCCTGCCCCACCTGCCAGGCCAGCGGAAAAAGTGGCCGAAAAACCAAAGCACCTTTGCAGCCTTTTCCCGTCGTCACCACCCCGTTCGAACGGGTGGGAATAGACATCGTGGGGCCCCTGGACCCCCGAACCGCCCAAGGACACCGGTTCATCCTGGTCCTGGTGGACCACGCCACCCGCTATCCCGAGGCTATCCCTCTTCGAACCGTGACGGCGCCTGTGGTAGGCCGAGCCCTGATGGGGATCTTCTCCCGGGTGGGCTTTCCCTGGGAGGTCGTCAGCGACAGGGGCACGAACTTCATCTCGAAATACATGAAGTCTCTCTGGCAACAGTGCGGGGTCACCTACAAATTCACGACCCCCTATCACCCACAAGGAAATGGATTGGTCGAGCGGTTTAACCGCACTCTCGAAGGAATGATCATGGGCCTAGAAGAGCCCCTCCGTCGCCAGTGGGACGTGCTACTCCCGTGCCTCCTGTTCGCCTACCGAGCGGTCCCTCAGAAATCCCTAGGCTTCAGCCCATTTGAACTCCTGTACGGGCACCCCGTCCGGGGTCCCCTCAGCCTAGTCAAAGAAGGTTGGGAGAGGCCCCCTCAGAAAACTCCCCCGGATGTATACAAATACCTCTTGGCCCTTCGCAACCAGACCCGGCGATTCAGGGAGATCGCCAAAGTCAACCTTGAAGCCAGTCAGGAAGACATGAAGAAATGGTATGATCAGCACGCCTCCTCCCTCGAGTTCGAGCCGGGACAGCAGGTCTGGGTGATGTCCCCGGTTGAACCCTGTGCCCTACAGGACAAATGGTCCGGACCCTTCAAGGTGATCGAACGCAAGGGGCCCGTCACCTACTTAATCGACATGGAAACTTCCCGGAACCCCCTACGGGTCCTCCACGCCAACAGACTCAAGCCCCATTTTGTACGCTCAGAACTCAGTCTCCTGATGGCTACCGATAATGGGACAGAGAAAGACTCCGAGCCCCTTCCGGACCTGCTGAGGACCCTCGAGCAGGATGGCTCCGTGGAAGGGTCAGACTCTCCGAGGCCTTGTCCCCGGAGCAACGCCAAGACTGTCAAGCTCTCCTGACACGATTCGCATCCTTGTTCTCTCTCACCCCTGGGGTCACCCCCTGGTGCCTTCACGATGTGGACACCGGGGACAGCCCCCCTATTCGCCACAGGGCGTACCGCGTACCAGATCGGGTGCGCGCCTGCATCCAGACCGAGGTGTCCAAGATGCTGACACTGGGAGTGATCGAACCCTCGGACAGCCCCTGGGCCAGCCCCGTCGTCCTGGTCCCCAAGGCCGCCGCCCCGGGCGTTGCCCCTGAGCTCCGGTTCTGTGTGGACTACCGGGGACTGAATGCCGTTACCAGGACCGACGCTCACCCTATCCCCCGGGCAGATGAGCTAATTGACCGTATGGGGCCGCCCGCTACCTGAGCATCTTCGATTTAACAGCGGGCTACTGGCAAATCGGCCTCACCCCCAGGGCCCAAGAACGATCCGCCTTCTGTGGAAAAGTAAATTTTGCCATGTTGTATGTGCCTACGTGTTCCCCATCTTATGTTATATGTGCATGATCGATATGCATGTATCCCCCTATGACCGAATAAAGACGCAATTATAGTTGTGCCCAGCTCTAGTATGCCAGTTTCCAGTTCTCGTAAAAGCTACGAGTATTAGGCCTATGTTGCCACGTTTTACAGTGTGCACGTTAATTCAGTAAAATGTCCCCGTTTCTAGGCCTCAAAAGGGCCCGGACACCAGATTCAAGCTCCTGTCTCCTGAACCCTCTCCGAGGAGCGATACAGCCCCCACCTGCATCCCTGACCCTTCACTTCCTTTCGCGCAGCACAGTGCCCGGCCCAGCCTGGCTCTGCCTGCTTGTCTGCCAAGAGTATGTTATGCTTCTAGTTATCAGTCCAGCTCCTCGTCTTGGCATTCCTAAGCTACTGAACCGCATCAACAGTTTCAGCTATGGTCTAGTCTTTCTGTCTCCATGTAAGAGAAATACTGTATTAATATTTATAGAATATTCCTAGCACACGCAATACATGTAGAGTAAATGCATGCACCAGACCTTAGTGTCAAGTAGCCTTTGCCCTGATAACTTTTGGATTCTATCAACATGTACTCCAAACACCAGATACCAGATATGCCATAGGTACATGTCGTCCTGACATCGCAGACTTTAGTCTCCTCTTCTAGCGCAGAAGTCATAGCCCCCAGTTCTCCCTGGTAACACGTCATTGCCCGTTTGCGCGCACCACTAGGTTAAAGGTCCCAGCTGCTCAGGTAGCCCCCTCCATGTTTCCCCCCATTCATGACACTTCTGTGACGTTCACACCACATGTCTCAGTGTACGCCCTGTACACGCCTTCTTGTTACACCTACTTTGTTCTTATCTTTCGCGACTGCTACGAGTTACGCCTACTGCTACGCCTACTGTATGCAATGTAATGTAATGTATTACTATATATATGCTGCACTGTCGATGAAACATTGCAGCTGCCTTCCTTCCTATTTTTATTTCAGGCTGTCCCGTTCCAGTCCCTTCCTTTTGCCTGAATAAATCCATCTGACTCGGACACATCGGATCCTGCCTCTTATTTATTGAGCTATCTGTTATTGTTAAATCTAGTCAAAAATAGTACCGGTAATTAATTATTTATTTACCACATAATGGCGCCCGAATAGGGACTTGCCCTTTCCCCACGCGCCGGCGAAGCCACGCAGGCCCCCTGACCCTCTGCAGCCGTGACGGAACCATACCGTGCACGTGCAGATATTTCTGCTTCAAGTATCCCTCAGGCCCACGGAGGAGACGGAGGTTGCGGTCCAGCATCCAGACGAGGCGGTGAGGAACGCGGCGAGTCCCGACCAGAGCCCAAGCCGAGAGAGCAAGGTCCGAAGTATCTGGAGGCCCACCTGTAACCGAAGTTTCCGAAGTTCGTAGTCCGACGTCGTAGCAGTCCAGTGCAGTCCGAGGCCTTCCAGTTTCTGCTTTCCCGGTGAGTACCGTCACAGGGGGGTATCTAGACAGGAGCATTAGTTTGTTCCTGGTCCGATGGGTTTGGGTACGCAGATCCAGCACGAAGTATCCACCTAGGTGGGTACGGGTCCAGACGTGTCTCTTTATGGGACCGGTATGTTCTGTACTGTTTTAGCAGTGCATCCAGTAATTCTAGTAAGTTCAGTTCTCGAGAAATTCATGTGTTCTGTTTTCAGTGTATCAGGTAGTATTTCTGTTCGAACTGGTATTTATGTATTTTTCCTGGTATGAGTGATTTGTTCGCTATTTTATTGTGTTTATTGTATATTGTGTTAAAGTCGAGGTATAAGTTTAAGATGCCTCTATTCTCGAAATTACGTCAGATCAAAACTAGAAAAGGTTTACTCGAAGAAGCAGTTCCTGTCCCTCCTAGGGACAGTCCAGGACATTTTATGTATCACAAGCATGGCTTAGATGCCATAATATATCTAGACTTATGGTCAGACTACACTAAAGATCTTGAAGAGAAATATAGATGGCCTGTATCAGGTACATGGGATGCCGAGTGCATCATGCGAGTAGAAGAAGCATTATGGAAAAAGAAAGCCAGACAGTCCCAGAAAGATGCCATCGAGTTATGGCGCAAAGAATCTCATAAAAGAACCGAAAAAGAATTCAGAAAGACAGAATTAAGTAGGGAATCCTCAGAAAGAGCCCAAGAAAGGGAATTAATCGAAGAAGGTGAACGAGTTAGAGCAGAACAGTCAGACAGACAGAGAAATGCCCTTATTAAAGGTATGTATCCTCTTCTTGCCGAGGGCTTGCCAAAAGCAACCCCGGAAGTATCCTGTAATTTTCCACCGCCATTGGTCCCGACTAAGCTACGTCATAAACCGATCGCAGCTGATATTTTTCTTTCGTCCTATTTGGACGACACAGTACCAGCATATGCAAATCTTGTCCCGCCTGCTCACGTTAATAATGTAATTCCTGTTCCTCCAGTCACTGGCTCCGGGGACCAAGTTAATGTACCAGTACCCCCGGACCAGTCCGCACCACGTGTGATGCCGGTTACTTTACCAGCACGTCCAGCATTAGTGGACGATTCTAGTTCAGGAGGAGCGATAGGAGGTGCTCCTATCACCCCGCCTCAAACAAAACGAATGACGCTGAGAGAAGCAGCGTTACAGCGTACTCCAAAAGTGACTACATACGCAGATCTCAAGCGAAACATTACGGATTGCGCATATGATCCGGTACCAGGTGAGGATCACATGCTCCTGTATTCAATACGTTTAAGACGAGTTGCCAACTTTTTGGTCACCCTGCCCGACATGAAAGAACATCTGGACAGAATATATCGTTTTATCCGTACAGGGGAGAATCCAGGAAGTATTCACGAAGCTATGGCACACAGAAAGGTCGATATTCAAAGTATGATTCTGCAATTTATGATTAACTGTTTAATAAAGGAACAAGATTATCCTGATAAAGACAAGGAAGAAATGAAAGTCCTGACTAGGTGGAGTGACAATATAGCCGAGGGAAAACACAAGACACAAGGTTGTATAGAAAGTATGTACAGGAAAATACGTAAAGAAATTGTAAGTATACACGAGAAAGAGAGAGTAAGTAGAGCAACCGAGAAAGAGAAGGACTCTTCCAGTGAAGAGGTAGACAGCGAGAATCCCGACAGAATAGCGTATGTAGGTAGAACTAGACTTTCCGACCAACATTCATGCCTAGACTACAAGAAAGTTTTTCCCTCTCCAGCACCAGAACAGTGTTCTCTGGAACAAGTATTCCAGGCTACAGATAAAATCCTGAAATCACGAATAGGTTATAGCAAGCTTAGTACCATGCATGAACAAGAACTAGCCCGATCAGCAGTCCGGTGGACTACTGATTCCGCCACGTTTCCAGATGAAATAGTGGCACAAACGTTTCTGAAACTGCCCCCAGCCGAGCAACGACTGGTGGGTATGTATATGGTCCAGCACCTCATTACACTGTATGAGGAACAGCATTCTGATCCAGGTCCACTACATGATGTATTAAACGAGTTACTCCAGTACAGATGGAAAGGTCTAGGTACCGATTTAATTAGTGTCATTCTAGAACAGCGCCACAAATACCGAACGTTTCTGAACCCACATTTTGTTCACGCCCCACCCCCAGAAAGTAAATCATTCTACATAGATAGACAGAATCCGTTACGAGAAGTACATCCAGTCAAGAAAGAGGGTGGTGGTCTAGAACGAGTATTTGTTTACACCCCCATCACAAAGATGGAACTCTTAGAAATGAAGAAGTTAATTCCCTGTCATGACAAAGATCCAGCAGGGTTCCACCGTGAATTAAAAGACATGCTCCGTATGGGAGAATACACGTATCCTGATATCATTAAAATGTTAAAGGTCCTGTTGCCTGCGGGCATATATGAAAAACTCAAAGAAAAAGAATGGGAGGTGGGAGAGAAAAAGATAGATTGGACAGCTCTAGAAGCTGAAGATAATACACGAGTACCAGGTACCAGTCTTGGGGATAAAGCTAAAGAATTGCCCGAGTTATTGATACAAGTTTTGCCAAGATTACTAGCAACGAAAAAGGAAGACTGGGATGCCATCTCAGCCTGTAAACAGAAACAAGACGAAGATACTAGTGATTTTTATTCTAGATTTGAGAAATGTTTTATTATTAATAGTGGTCTGAAAACAAGTAGTGAGTCATACCCTCATCTTTTTGTCACTAAACTAGTCGAGAATTCAAGTCCACAAGTTAAAAATCGAGTACTGAAAGTCGAAAGTACCTGGCAAGCTAATACTCCGTCACAGATGCTCCAAATGTTCCAGTACCACCAGAACAGAATCAGGGAAGAGCAGGAACACGAAAGGAGACGTATGAAAGACACGAAAATGAAAGTATTAGTTGCACAATCTGTTCCCCAAGACAGTCAGAAGAGGGGTACGAATCAAGTCAGTCATCCTGCAGTTCCCGTTAAAGGGACATGCAATTATTGTAAACAGCCAGGTCATTTTATAAGTGAATGTGCAGTTCTGAAACACAACATAGCTACTGGTAAGACTAAAGAAAGACCACGTCCGCCTAGACAAGAACAAGTTTCACAGACTTCCCAACCACCACAGAATGCACAACAGACAGTTACAGTACCGCAGCCTATAGCTGCAACACAGCACGTTACACAGCAGATGTACCAGTATGCACAGTCAGAGTATCCAGATTATCAGCCATATTCATGAAACAGCCTAGAGAGGGAGGTAGGCTTGCCTCTCATCGAGATTCCTGTAGATCAAGAGGGTCCCTATGTACACAGTCAAGTATTAGGGAAAGACAGAAAGTTTCTGATTGATACAGGGGCAAGTAGGACTACCATCAGTCATGACGAGGTTCCAGGGGCTCCGCTCTCAGGCTCTAGAAATATTTCCCTTGGATTTTCAGGAAAGCCTATTGTTAATGAAATATCGAAACCAGTTGCTCTAGAAGTTGGTCCATTGTCCCGAACTACAGATTTGTTACTCACGAAATCTTGTCCAGAAAATGTATTAGGTATTAAGACATTGAAAGAATTAGGAGCAGTTATATGCTGCTCTCCAGAAGGAGTACGATTGTTCTTGAGAGATTTTAAAGGTCATTATGTATTACGTGATTTTGATCCAAGATTATTGAATGTACCACAGCATTTATGGGCGCAAGGTCCAACTGATGTAGGTTGTATGCATATCACACCCCATCGTGTGACTCTGAAACAAGGTGTTGTATTACCACGAATCCGACAGTACAAATTGCCACCTGAGGCTGTAGCAGCCTTATCCAAAATTATTGACGAGCTCATTGCTCAAGGAGTGGTTGTAGAAACTGACTCCAATGTATGTAATTCTCCTATCATTCCAATTCTGAAACGTACTGATCCAAATGCACCTCCAGTTTATCGATTAGTGATTGATCTACGAGAGCTTAATAAATGTATCATTCCCCAGTACCCAGTAGTTCCAGATATTTCTTCTCTATTGACAGCCATTGATTCTGAAGCTTCGTTCTTTACAGTTATCGACCTCAAGAACGCATTTTTCAGTGTTCCCATTCATCCGGACAGCCAATTTCTTTTCGGTTTCTGTTTAAATGGAAAAAGCTATAAATTCACACGAGCTCCTCAAGGTTTCACAGAAAGTCCTAGCATTTACAGTCAAGCACTTAAGAGACAACTAGACAATATTCACATGCCAGCTGACACTGCCCTGCTCCAGTATGTCGATGATCTACTGATCACAGCCCGTTCTGAACGTGACTGCGAACGTGCGTCACTTACAGTCCTGTATTTTCTGGCCGAGAAGGGGCACAAGGTGTCTCCTTCCAAATTACAATTCTGTGTCCAGCAAGTGGTCTACTTGGGACACTTGCTGTCCAAGAGGGGTAGGCAGTTGACACCTGACCGTATCCAGTTAATAGCACGTCTTCCACAGCCCAAGACTCAGAAGGAGGTACGAGCTTTTATCGGCCTCACTTCTTACTGCAGACAATGGATTCCTCAGTATGCATTTCTAGCCAAGCCACTGATACAGTTAACGACACAGGAGGCAGCCGTATCGACTGTCCTCCCTTGGACCCAGGAACATACACTTGTTTTTAATGAGTTAAAGAAAGCTTTATGCCAAGCACCTGTTCTAGCAACACCGAACTATAGTAAGCCTTTTACACTTTTTGTTACAGAACGTGATGGTACTGCATTATCTGTCCTCACACAAGATCAAGCAGGACAATACAAGCCCTGTGCTTATTTTTCTAGCACATTAGATCCAGTAGCCCAGGCTCTGCCTGCGTGCCTCAAGTTAGTTGCAGCCACAGCACTAGCTATCAGACAAAGTGATTCCATAGTGTTAGGACACTCCCTGACAGTACAAGTTCCACACTCCGTGGAAGTTCTTTTAAACCGAACCCAGACTCAGCACTTAACAATTGCACGTTTAACAGGGTATGAACTGACACTGTTCCAGCCACACATAGAAATCAGACGCTGCAACGTTCTAAATCCAGCTACACTGTTACCGTCGGTTACTTCAAATCCTGCCACACATGACTGTGTGGAAGTTGTTAACACCATGACAAAGCCAAGACAAGACTTGACAGATATTGCATTACCTGATCCCGACCTGACACTTTATGTGGATGGTTCATGTATGAGAACAAGTACAGGAGAACTAGTAGCCGCATATGCAGTGACTACTGAAACTGAAGTTATAGAAACACATCGTATTGACACACTGTCTGCTCAAGCAGCAGAGCTTGTCGCTCTGACCCAAGCCTGCATACGTGCCAAGAACCTGAAAGTAAACATATACACAGACTCACGTTATGCATTCGGAGTCGTACACGACTTTGGAGTGCTCTGGCAAGAAAGAGGTTTCATGACTTCTCATGGAACCAAGATTCAGCATGGTCTCCTTATTCAAGCTCTGTTAGATGCAATACATTTACCGACAGCTATCGCTATCATGAAGTGCAAGGCACATACGAAAATTTCTGACATCATTTCCCAAGGTAACGATCTAGCAGATCGAACAGCCAAGCTCACAGCTCAGACTCCAGACATTCCAGTTAACATGACACTGACACACACTCCAGATCAGACTACTTGTATGACAGTTAAAGACCCTACACAAGATGTCATAGATATACAGTTACATGCTTCTCCCGAGGAAATCAAGAAATGGTCCGAACAAGGAGGGGTCCAGACAGATCAAGGATGGTTGACGAAGGGAAAGGCCACATGGTTTCTCCCCGACTCTATGGTTCAAGTCATTATTAACACCGCACATAGTCCTGCACATTTAGGAGAAAAAGCCATGTTAGACAGTATTCAGAACCTCTGGTTCAACAAGCATTTACGAGCAGCAGCCAAGCAGAAAGTCCGTACCTGTATGATATGTTGTCAGTTCAATCCAGGTAAAGGTGTCCCGGTGGAACAAGGGGGTTTCCATCCTCCTGACCACCCTTTTGAAGTCCTCCAGATGGATTATATTCAGATGGAGCGATGTCGAGGTTTCAAGTATGTCCTCGTAGTTGTATGCGCTTTGTCCAGGTGGACAGAGGCATATCCAGTCCCAGATTACACAGCTGCGACCACTGCCAGGCAGTTGGTTCGTGAGTTCTTTCCCCGCTATGGATTACCTAGGGTCGTGTATTCAGATAACGGCCAGCCATTCTCATCCGAACTCATGAAACAAGTATACCTTCTGTTAGGGTACCAGTGGAAGTTCCATTGTGTACGCCATCCTGAAGCAGCCGGTCTCGTAGAGAGACATAACCAGACTTTGAAAATCCGCATAGCCAAAGTGTGTGCAGAGAAAGGTGTAGATTGGATAGTAGCCCTGCCAGTCGCCCTTTTTTATATGAGAATGGTCGCTCACTCCCGTTCAGGTCTATCCCCATACGAGATAGTGTTTGGTCGTCCCCCCAACATGTGGGGTACACCTAGACCCCGTACCATTACCGATATTGACAGTAATATGCTGACAGATTACCTTGCTTCCTTGATGTCTGCACTACAATCTTGTCGTTCACAGGTTGCCGCTACATTTCCAGACAACACTGAGGTGAAACCGCATGAAGTCGTTCCAGGGGACATGGTACTTATAAGGAACTTTGATCGTTCAAGTCCGCTGGAGCCCCGTTGGAAGGAACCCCGTCTAGTTCTTCTTACCACCCGGACAGCAGTGAAGGTCGAGAACCGCAAAGGCTGGCTACACGTGAGCCACATCAAGAAATTTCACGGACTTAAGCCAAAGACATTTATCAAGGACTGCCCTGTTCTCAAGGACTGCCAAGAACATGAATCCAAAATTCCCCTGTTAGAGAAAACTCCGCAGCAGGAGTATAAAGCCAAATTGCGGTCTAGTAAAGTAAGTCAGCCAGTTTAATTGTCTAAGTCCCTCTCGGGTGAAACGGTTAGACAGGTTCCTGACATGTATGAGACAGACCCACACAGTGAGAGAGTTAGTCAAAACTCTAAGAGATGTATTATCATTTTATTCTTTTTATTGTTACTGAGTCTTATGGTTACATGCATAAGTTATGCTTTACATTTATGTTTTCCGATGTCACATGTACATATGTTTTCTAATGTTACAGTAGAGCACACATTTAGTGACCTGCCTCCTCACGAGTTATCTTATCGTCTTGCTATGCGAAATAACACTTTTATCCAAATGCTGCATTATTCACACCAGACCAGCAATGCCACTAATTGTTGGGTATGTGGTCGACTCCCCCCTTTCCAGACACCGAAGGGAGTTCTGCCACTCTTTCCTTATCCGTTTTCACATAATGGTTCGTGTGGAGCATGGTCCACGTTAACGTCATCCTCAACTGATATGTTCTTCCTGAATAGAACATGTTTCCCAGACAAGCAAGGTCTTTCCCATAGAACAGGGTTAGATCTAGAAAATGAAGTATATGATTTAGGTAATTATTCCTCGAATTTCATGGTTCTGAATGTTCAATCCGATACTACTCCAGATTTGCCTGCTATTTCAGTTCTACCAGTCAAAGGCGAATTATGTGTCAGAAAGAATGGTTCCGCACATGTAGGACATAGTGATTGTACTACTGTGGTCGAGTATAGTGACAGTGGGAAATCTATTTTCAAAGCCTCACGTCATTCTTATTTTGTGTGTGGTCAGACCGCATATGTTCGTCTGCCCCTCGATTGGGATGGAACATGTTACATTGCCTTCCTACTGCCACCAGTTTTCCTAGCCCCATCCGATTATCACAGAAACACCCATCTAGTACACATTAGACATAAAAGGGAGATCGAGTCCCCAATTGTCGATCAAACTGAAACTACTCTAGAACAGTATCAAGATTTCAATAAAGGTTTCTTCTTCTTTATAGGCCCTGTCCAGAATAGTAAGCTAATACGTAGGTTAACCAGAACCCTTGAAGCAGTAGTGAATGAGACTACTTCTGCTCTAGGTAACTTAACTGAAGAACAATCTGCTATGAGATTTGTCGTGCTCCAAAATCGTCTCGTTCTTGACGTCATACTGGCCGATAGGGGAGGAGCTTGTAGAGTCATCGGATCTAGTTGCTGCATTTTCATTCCTAATAACGCGCCGTCTGTTTATTCAGCTATAACCAGACTTCATAAAATTGCCCATCAGTAACACCAGAATCCAGGCACCTGGACATGGTCCGGTTGGCTCTGGAGTATCATTTCTGCCTGGGGATGGAAAGTATTGTCATTCCTAGGTATAGCAGTAATGATCATATTCAGTTGCTGCCTCTGTTTACAATGTGGCCCTGCGATTTGCGGCATGTGTGCTACCTCTTGTATTCCTAGTCCTAAATCCCGTTCTAAGTCAATTCGAGACGAGCAAATGATGATATATGAAATGATAGATGGTATCATGAATATAGATGTTTCCTGATGGAAACGTAGGGCACAAGGAGGGAATGTGGAAAAGTAAATTTTGCCATGTTGTATGTGCCTACGTGTTCCCCATCTTATGTTATATGTGCATGATCGATATGCATGTATCCCCCCATGACCGAATAAAGACGCAATTATAGTTGTGCCCAGCTCTAGTATGCCAGTTTCCAGTTCTTGTGAAAGCTACGAGTATTAGGCCTATGTTGCCACGTTTTACAGTGTGCACGTTAATTCAGTAAAATGTCCCCGTTTCTAGGCCTCAAAAGGGCCCGGACACCAGATTCAAGCTCCTGTCTCCTGAACCCTCTCCGAGGAGCGATACAGCCCCCACCTGCAGCCCTGACCCTTCACTTCCTTTCGCGCAGCACAGTGCCCGGCCCAGCCTGGCTCTGCCTGCTTGTCTGCCAAGAGTATGTTATGCTTCTAGTTATCAGTCCAGCTCCTCGTCTTTGCATTCCTAAGCTACTGAACCGCATCAACAGTTTCAGCTATGGTCTAGTCTTTCTGTCTCCATGTAAGAGAAATACTGTATTAATATTCATAGAATATTCCTAGCACACGCAATACATGTAGAGTAAATGCATGCATCAGACCTTAGTGTCAAGTAGCCTTTGCCCTGATAACTTTTGGATTCTATGAACATGTACTCCAAACACCAGATACCAGATATGCCATAGGTACATGTCGTCCTGACATCGCAGACTTTAGTCTCCTCTTCTAGCGCAGAAGTCATAGCCCCCAGTTCTCCCTGGTAACACGTCATTGCCCGTTTGCGCGCACCACTAGGTTAAAGGTCCCAGCTGCTCAGGTAGCCCCCTCCATGTTTCCGCCCCATTCATGACACTTCTGTGACGTTCACACCACATGTCTCAGTGTACGCCCTGTACACGCCTTCTTGTTACACCTACTTTGTTCTTATCTTTCGCGACTGCTACGAGTTACGCCTACTGCTACGCCTACTGTATGCAATGTAATGTAATGTATTACTATATATATGCTGCACTGTCGATGAAACATTGCAGCTGCCTTCCTTCCTATTTTTATTTCAGGCTGTCCCGTTCCAGTCCCTTCCTTTTGCCTGAATAAATCCATCTGACTCGGACACATCGGATCCTGCCTCTTATTTATTGAGCTATCTGTTATTGTTAAATCTAGTCAAAAATAGTACCGGTAATTAATTATTTATTTACCACACTTCTCTACCCCGGACGGTCACTACCACTTCAGGGTGATGCCATTCGGCATGAAAAACGCTCCGGCAACATTTCAACGACTCGTGAACCAGGTACTGGCAGGCCTCGAAGGATTCAGCGCCGCCTACCTGGACGACATCGCTGTGTACAGTCACCACTGGACCGACCACCTCCGCCACCTGCGGGAAGTTCTACACGCCCTCCAGCAGGCCGGGCTCACCCTCAAGGCCAGCAAATGTCAAGTGGGCCAAGGGTCCGTGACCTACCTAGGACACCAAGTGGGAAGCGGTCTGGTGGCCCCCCTCCAGCTCAAGATCGCTGCCATCCAGGCCTGGCAACCCCCTACGACCCAAACCGAGGTCCCGGCCTTCCTGGGGCTCACCGGGTACTACCGGCGGTTTGTGAAGGACTATGGCAGCATCGTGGGGCCCCTCACGGAGCTCACATCCAGGAAGAACCCCAAAACAGTCAACTGGACTCCGGACTGCCAATCGGCCTTCGAGAAGCTGAAGGCCGCCATGTGCACTGCCCCCGTGCTCCAGGCTCCCGACTACGGCCGGGAATTCATCGTACAGACGGACGCCTCCGATCATGGCGTGGGGGCCGTCCTCTCCCAACTCAACACCGAGGGAGTCGATCAGCCAGTGGCATTCATCAGCCGACGCCTGCTGGCCCGGGAACAGCGCTGGAGCACCATCGAGAGGGAGGCCTTCGCCGTAGTATGGGCCCTCAAGAAGCTCCGGCCCTACCTCTTCAGCACCCACTTTCCGGTGCAGACCGACCACCGCCCCCTGCAATGGCTGATGCAGATGCGGGGGGAGAACCCGAAACTGTTGCGCTGGTCCATCTCCTTACAGGGGATGGACTTCACTGTGGAGCATCGTCCAGGCCAGGACCACGCCAACGCAGACGGCCTGTCACGCTTTTTCCGCCTCGGCAAGGAGAGTCCCCAAGAGGATGGCTGACTCTCCCTGCCTTCAGCTGGGGGGGACGCATGTTGGACAGGCCTCGTAGCTGGGCCGTCTCCCCCTCCGCACAACAGGGCCCGGACCCCGGCTCTCCCTGAATCCCCAGCAAGAGCCACCCCGGCAACCCCCCGAGGTAATCCACACCCCGTCCACACCGGGACTCCAGCTCCTGAACCCTCCCGTACCGGCTGGCCGGGTCCCCGTCAGCACCATGGCCCCGGCCCGGCAGCCATCTTTGGACACTACAACACGAGGCCACGTGGCCTCGACTCGACCCCAACCCTGGGCCTGGCCCGGCCCCGACATCGAGGCACCAACCTCCACACAGGAGGTAAAGAAACCACTTGGCAGGTCAATGAAAGAGGAAGGCGTCAACGGCTCTCCTCCGCCGGGTGTCGATCACCCCCGGCCTCCCTGGGCGCTGGCTCCAACCCCCTGCTGGGTGTCGGGACTCCCCCATTCCGGACCTCCCGACCTCAAGGCGCGAGGGTCCGGACATCAAAGGGAACCAGACCTATAACTGGGGCAGCCCCAGACCAGGAAGGCAGTTGTATCCTGGAGTCGAGAGACACCGAGAAGAACTCATCCTTGGCGGACTGCTGGCGCTGCCGCAGCCCTGCTCTGTGAACCCTTCGTCTTGGCCTGCTGGCTCTGCCGCGGCCCTCTGCAACGTGAACCATCATCTTAGCCTGCTGGCGCTGCCGCGGCCCTCTGCAACGTGAACCATCATCTTAGCCTGCTGGCGCTGCTGCGGCCCTCTGCAACGTGAACCATCATCTTGGCCTGCTGGCGCTGCCGCGGCCCTCTGCAACGTGAACCATCATCTTGGCCTGCTGGCGCTGCCGCGGCCCTCTGCAACGTGAACCATCATCTTGGCCTGCTGGCGCTGCCGCGGCCCTCTACAACGTGAACCATCATCTTGGCCTGCTGGCGCTGCCGCGGCCCTCTGCCATTTGAACCATCGCCTCGGCCTGCTGGCGCTGCCGCGGCCCGACCTTGCAGACTCCTAAGCTCGAGGATTGTGAGCTTCCCTCCTGCCACCTCCTATACCGATCCGGTACCAAGACTGTCCCGCTACCCCCTTTCCCTACAGAGACTAGAATTGAGAGGACCCTCGAGTCCTGAATCTCCTGTACCGCTGATAACCTTGCCGCAAGAACCCTATATAAAGAGTGTTGATCTCATCCTTGTGTGGTGTCTATCTGTGGGGAGGGAAGTGACTTGTCTGTACGATCGCCGGAGACGGCCCTCATCGGAGGCCTCTCCCCCAGTATTCGGCCGACCCTCTGGGTCCCCGTCTAACAAGGGGTAAGCTAAGCTGGGGTGAAATGACCTTTGGATGTCAATCATTTTGGTCCAGAAAGCTCAAGGCTTGGTATGTATTATGTAATGGTACCTCAAATATTGCACCTTGGTTGGGAGTAAAAGTTGTACCTCTATTGGTGACATGGGGCATCTTACTGAGATGATTATAAAAGTATCCCAAAGGGCGTACTAGTACATCGTTCTCATTCGGGGTTAGGGAGGCTGCTCTGAGCAGGACAGTTGCGGCATGCTGAGGGTATTTAAAATTAACAATAACACATTCCCCCCTACAGGACTTTCTTGAGTTCCCAATCCAATTAACTCTTCTTGTTGTTAATATTTGATCCGAGTAGTTGGTTGGGAACCCACATTGCCTGTGCAACCAGGAAACCGTTTTGTTCTTAAGCGAATCATGTGACTCCTGGGGGGTTTGTGGGATGAAAGACTGACTGCTTTCAAGAGGCGGGACATTGGTTAGAACAACAACATAAGGAGCACAGTCTGGTGGAAGATTGATAAAACTACTTTTCTTAGGCACAGATCCCCCAAACGTACTTGCTGGTGCTGATGTTATCTGTGCAGACCTACTGCCCCCTGGCAGACCAGCTGTAACTACTTTATTTAAGTTCAACCTCTCATCGGGTGGCTGCGGGGCAATATCACGCACAATCTTACAATCCGCTGGTGGACCAGCTGTAGCTACTTTATTTAAGCTTGACCTCTCATCAAGTGGCTTCGGGGCATTGTCATTAGATATTACCCCCTTCTCTCTGACCCTGGAACTATCATTCTTGCCGATGTGCGCATCCAGTAGTCTGCCCAATCTGCACACCTCAGCTGATAAAAGGTCAAGTTTGTCTGCGAGAGGTTTAACAATTGTTTCAAACTTCCCCTCTATAATGCTAACCAATAACTCAAGTTGTTCAGAATTAGAATTAGCCGTGCAGTTCTCAATCATAGTCTCTTTGTCGCTGGTGTTGCCAATGGGTGCAGGTTCAGCTTTCCTTTTGTTATAAATTCCCCCGCGCTTGGTTTGTACTTTTCTACAAGCCCTTACAAGTCGTAAGGCCGAGGAACGCCGTGGCGTAGTGGCATCAGGTGTTTCAGATGGTTCAGGAGGATCCTGGTTTGGAACTGGATCAGCTGGTATTTCCATTGGAATAACATCAGGATCTCCATTAACGACCACGGATAGATCATTACTGACTATATGTAATGCAGAAGGTAAGTCTGGAGGGTTTTCCCGGCCTAACAACTTTCTGCGGTCAGTGTTAATTTTGTTCACAACCTTTACTAAATAATTATCCATAGTTGATTTATGTTTGGACATTTCTAAAACAAGTATGTAGAATTATGAGCGGGGGACGGGCAATTGGACTCGAGGAGCAAAAGATATGTTTGGGTACTACGTGGCACCAGAGGCGTATGAACACTATATTTACAATGAATAAAAGTCAAATATTAAAATCAGTTTCGACTTACTGAACTGTCTTTGTCCCAACAGCCAAGGGGGGTACCCAGCACTGCCTCGTTCTGCCCCGGACTGCCACAGCCTGCCCGATGTTCTGCGCTTTTATAAAACCTGCAGGCGAAGCAGGAGCGTCACGGGAGCGCAGGTGTGCCGGGGCTGCTGGGGGATGTGGTCCCTATGGTGTGGTGTTGTCCCGCTGAAGCCGTTCCCCTCATGGCGGGAAAGTCACCGAAGGCTGGCCGTTCCCCTCACAGCAGGTAAGGTTGAAGAAAGTGCCTCAGAGTGCCCCCTCGCCCCACTCGATGCTCTGCGCTGTTATAGCGCCTGCAGGCGCAGCAGGAGCGTCACAGGAGTGCCGGTGTGCCGGGGATGTGGTCCCTCGGGTGCGGTGTTGTCCCGCTGAAGCCGTTCCCCTCACGGCGGGAAAGTCAACGAAGGCTGGCAGTTCTCCTCACGGCAGGTAAGGCTGATGAAAGTGCCTCAGAGTGCCCCCTCGCCTCGCTCGACGCTCTGCGCTGTTATAGCGCCTGCAGGCGTAGCAGAAGCGTCATGGGAGCGCCGGTGTGCCGGGGCTGCTGGGGGATGTGCTCCCTTGGGAGCAATGTGGTCCCGCTGAAGCCGTTCCCCTCACGGCGGGAAAGTCACCAAAGGCTGGCCGTTCCCCTCATGGCAGGTAAGGCTGAAGAAAGTGCCTCAGAGTGCCCCACTGACACTCTCACTGACACTCTTACTGACACTCTTACTGACACTTTCACTGACACTCTCACTGAAACTGACTCTCACTGACACACTCACTGACACACTCACTGACACACTCACTGACACTCTCACTGACACTCTCACTGACACTCTCATTGACACTCTCACTCTCACTGACACTCACTGACACTCTCACTGACACTCAAGGACACTCACTGACACTCTCACTGACACTCACTGACACTCTCACTGACACTGACACTGACACTGACACTCTCACTGACACTTTCTCTGACACACTCATTGACACTCTTACTGACACTGACACTCTCAATGACACTCACTGACACACTCACTGACACTCTCACTGACACTGACACTCTCACTGACTCTGACACATTCACTGACACTGACACTCTCACTGACACTCTCACTGACACTGACACTCTCACTGACACTCTCACTGACACTGACTCTCTCACTCACACTCTCGCTCACACTCACTGACACTCTCACTGACACTCTCACTGACACTCTCACTGATACTCACACTGACACTCTCACTGATGCTGACACTCTCGCTGACACTCTCACTGACACTCTCACTGATGCTGACACTGATGCTGACACTCTCACTGACACTGACACTCTCACTGACACTGACACTCTCACTGACACTGACACTCTCACTGACAATCTCATCGACACTCTCACTGACACTGACACTCTCACTGACACTGACACTCTCACTGACACTCTCACTGACACTGACACTCTCACTGACACTCTCACTGACACTCTCACTGACACTCACTGACACTCTCACTGACACTCAAGGACACTCAAGGACACTCACTGACACTCTCACTGACACTCTCACTGACACTGTCACTCTCACTGACACTTTCACTGACACACTCTCTGACCCTCCCACTGACACTGACACTCTCACTGACACTCACTGGCACACTCACTGACACACTCACTGACAATCACTGACACTCTCACTGACACTCTCACTGACACTCTCATTGACACTCACTGACACTCACACTGACACTCTCACTGACACTGACACTCTCACTGACACTCACTGACACACTCACTGACACACTCACTGACAATCTCACTGACAATCACTGACACTCTCACTGACACTCTCATTGACACTCTCACTGACACTCTCACTGACACTCACTGACACTGACACTCTCACTGACACTCTCACTGACAATCTCACTGACACTCACTGACACTCTCACTGACACTCTCACTGACACTGACACTCTCACTGACACTCTCACTGACACTCTCACTAACACTGACACTCTCACTGACACTCTCACTGACACTCTCACTGACACTCTCACTGACACTCTCACTGACACTCACTGACACTCTCACTGACACTCTCACTGACACTCACGTACACTCACTGACACTCTCACTGACACTCTCACTGACACTGACACTCTCACTGAAACTCTCACTGACACTCTCACTGACACTCACTGACACTCTCACTGACACTTTCTCTGACACACTCTCACTGACACTGACACTCTCACTGACACTCACTGACACACTCACTGACACTCTCACTGACACTCTCACTGACACTGACACTCTCACTGACACTGACACTCTCACTGACACTGACACTCTCACTGACACTCTTACTAACACTGACAATCTCACTGAAACTCTCACCGATACTCTCACTGACACTGACACTCTCACTGACACTCACTGACACTCTCACTGACACTCTCACTGACACTCTCACTGACACTCTCACTGACACTCAAGGACACTCACTGACACTCTCACTGACACTGTCACTCTCACTGACACTTTCACTGACACACTCACTGACCCTCTCACTGACACTGACACTCTCACTGACACTCACTGGCACACTCACTGACACTCTCACTGACACTCACTGACACACTCACTGACACACTCACTGACAATCTCACTGACACTCTCACTGACACTGACACTCTCACTGACACTCTCACTGACACTCTCACTGCTCACTGACACTCACTGACACTCTCTTTGACACTCTCACTGACACTCTCACTGACACTCTCACTGACACTCACGTACAATCACTGACACTCTCACTGACACTCTCACTGACACTGACACTCTCACTGACACTCTCACTGACACTCTCACTGACACTCACTGACACTCACTGACACTCTCACTGACACTCATGTACACTCACTGACACTCTCACTGACACTCTCACTGACACTGACACTCTCACTGACACTCTCACTGACACTCTCACTGACACTGACACTCTCACTGACACTCTCACTGACACTCTCACTGACATTCTCACTGACACTCTCACTGACACTCGCTGACACTCTCACTGACACTCACGTACACTCACTGACACTCTCACTGACACTCTCACTGACAGTGACACTCTCACTGACACTATCACTGACACTCACTGACACTCTCACTGACACTTTCTCTGACACACTCTCACTGACGCTGACACTCTCACTGACACTCACTGACACACTCACTGACACTCTCACTGACACTCTCACTGACACTGACACTCTCACTGACACTGACACTCTCACTGACACTCTCACTAACACTGACACTCTCTCACTGACACTCTCACTGACACTCTCACTGACATTCTCACTGACACTCTCACTGACACTCACTGACACTCTCACTGACACTCACGTACACTCACTGACACTCTCACTGACACTCTCACTGACAGTGACACTCTCACTGACACTATCACTGACACTCACTGACACTCTCACTGACACTTTCTCTGACACACTCTCACTGACACTGACACTCTCACTGACACTCACTGACACACTCACTGACACTCTCACTGACACTCTCACTGACACTGACACTCTCACTGACACTGACACTCTCACTGACACTCTCACTAACACTGACACTCTCACTAAAACTCTCACTGACAATCTAACTGACAATCTCACTGACACTCACTGACACTCTCACTGACACTCACACTGACACTCCCACTGACACTCTCACTGACACTCTCACTGACACTCTCACTGACACTGACACTCTCAGTGACACTCTCACTGACACTGACACTCTCACTGACACTCACTGACACTGACACTTTCACTGACACTCGCTGACACTGACACTCACACTCTGACTGACACTCTCACTGATACTCACTGACACTCTCACTGACACTCACTGACACTCTCACTGACACTGACACTCTCACTGACAATCTCATCTACACTCTCACTGACATACTCACTGACACTCTCACTGACACTCACTGACACTCTCACTGACACTCTCACTGACACGCTCACTCTCACTGACACTCTCACTGACACTCACTGACGATATCACTGACACTCTCACTGACACTCAAGGACACTCACTGACACACTCACTGACACTCCCTGACACTCTCACTGACACTCTCACTGACACGCTCACTGACACTCTCACTGACACTCTCACTGGCACTCTCACTCACTGACACTAACACTCTCACTGACACTCACTGACACTGACACTCTCACTGACACTCTCACTGATACTCACTGACACTCTCAATGACACTCACTGACACTCTCACTGACACTCAAGGACACTCACTGACACTCTCACTGACACTCACTGACACTCTCACTGACACTCTCGCTGACACTCTCACTGACACTCTCACTGACACTTTCTCTGACACACTCTCACTGACACTGACACTCTCACTGACACTCACTGACACACTCACTGACACTCTCACTGACACTCTCACTGACACTGACACTCACTGACACTCTCACTGACACTCTCACTGACACTCTCACTGACACTCTCACTGACACTCCCACTGACACACTCACTGACACTCTCACTGACACTCTCACTGACACTCTCACTCTCACTGACACTCACTGACACACTCACTGACACTCTCACTGACACTCTCACTGACACTGACACTCTCACTGACACTGACACTCTCACTGACACTCTCACTGACACTCTCGCTGACACGCACTGACACTCTCACTGCCACACTCACTGACACTCACTGACACTCAATGACACTCTCACTGACACTCTCTCTGAAACTGACACTCTCACTGACACTCTTACTGACACACTCACTGACTCTCACTGACACTGACACTCTCACTGACACTCACTGACACACTCACTGACACTCTCACTGACACTCTCGCTGATGCTGACACTCTCACTGACACTGACACTCTCACTTACACTCTCGCTGACACTGACACTCTCACTGACACTCTCACTGACACCCAATGACACTCTCACTGACACTCTCACTGACACTCTCACTGACACTCTCACTGACACTCTCACTGACACTGACACTCTCACTGACACTCTCACCGACACTCTCACTGACACTCTTACTGACACTGACACTCTCACTGACACTCTCACTGACACTCTCACTGACACTCTCACTGACACTCTCACTGACACTCTCACTTAAACAATCACTGACACTCTCACTGACACTCTCACTGACACTCTCACTGACACTCTCACTGACACTCTCACTGACACGCTCACTGACACTCTCACCGACACTCTCACTGACACTCTCACTGACTCGGACACTCTCACTCTCACTCACTGACACTCTCACTGACACTCTTATTGACACTGACACTCTCAGTGACACTCACTGACACTCTCACTGACACTCTCACAGACACTGACACTCTCACTGACACTCACTGACACTTTCACTGACACTCACTGACACTCTGACACTCTCACTGACACTCTCACTGATACTCACTGACACTCTCACTGACACTCACTGACACTCTCACTGACACTCTCACTGACAATCTCATCTACACTCTCACTGACACTCTCACTGACACTCTCACTGACACTCTCACTGACACTCTCACTGACACTCACTGACACTCTCACTGACACTCTCACTGACACTCAAGGACACTCACTGACACTCTCACTGACACTCACTGACATTCTCACTGACACTCTCACTGACACTCTCACTGACACTCACTGACACTCTCACTGACACTCTCACTGACACTCTCACTGACACTCTCACTGACACTCTCACTGACACTCTCACTCACTGACACTGACACTCTCACTGACACTCTCACTGACACTCTCACTGATACTCACTGACACTCTCACTGACACTCACTGACACTCTCACTGACACTGACACTCTCACTGACACTCTCACTGACACTCTCACTGACACTCTCACTGACACTCACACTGCCACACTCACTGACATTCACTGACACTCAATGACACTCTCACTGACACTCTCTGACACTGACACTCTCACTGACACTCTTACTGACACACTCACTGACACTCACTGACACTGACACTCTCACTGACACTCACTGACACACTCACTGACACTCTCACTGACACTCTCACTGATGCTGACACTCTCACTGACACTCTCACTTACACTCTCACTGACACTGACACTCTCACTGACACTCTCACTGACACCCAATGACACTCTCACTGACACTCTCACTGACACTCACTGACACACTCACTGACACTCTGACACTCACTGACACTCTCACTGACACTGACACTCTCTCTGACACTCTCACTGACACTCTCACTGACACTCTTACTGACACTGACACTCTCACTGAAACTCTCACTGACACTCTCACTGACACTCTCACTCTCACTGACACTCTCACTGAAACGCTCACTGACACTCTCACTGAAACAATCACTGACACTCTCACTGACACTCTCAATGACACTCTCACTGACACTCTCACTGACACGCTCACTGACACTCTCACTGACACTCTCACTGACACTCTCACTGACACTCTCACTGACTGTGACACTCTCACTCTCACTCACTGACACTCTCACTGACACTCTTACTGACACTGACACTCTCAGTGACACTCACTGACACTCTCACTGACACTCTCAAAGACACTGACACTCTCTGACACTCGCTGACACTGACACTTTCACTGACACTCACTGACACTCTGACACTCTCACTGACACTCTCACTGATACTCACTGACACTCTCACTGACACTCACTGACACTCTCACTGACACTGACACTCTCACTGACAATCTCATCTACACTCTCACTGACACTCTCACTGACACTCTCACTGACACTCTCACTCTCACTCTCACTGACACTCTCACTGACACTCACTGACACTCTCACTGACACTCTCACTGACACTCAAGTACACTCACTGACACTCTCACTGACACTCACTGACATTCTCACTGACACTCTCACTGACACTTTTGCTGACACTCTCGCTGACACTATCACTGACACTCTCACTGACACTCACTGACACTCTCACTGACACTCTCACTGATACTCACTGACACTCTCACTGACACTCACTGACACTGTCACTGACACTCACTGACACTCTCACTGACACTGGCACTCTCACTGACACTTTCACTGACACTCTCACTGACACTCTCACTGACACTCAAGGACACTCACTGACACTCTCACTGACACTCTCACTGACACTCTCACTGACACTCCCACTGACACTTTCTCTGACACACTCTCACTGACACACTCACTGACACTCTCATTGACACTCTCACTGACACTCTCACTGACACTGACACTCTCACTGACACTCTCACTGACACTCTCACTGACACTCTCACTGACACTCTCACTCTCACTCACTGACACACTCACTGACACTCTCACTGACACTCTCACTGACACGGACACTCACTGACACTCTCACTGACACTCACTGACACTCTCACTGCCACACTCACTGACACTCACTGACACTCAATGACACGTTCACTGACACTCTTTCTGACACTGACACTCTCACCTACACTCACTGACACACTCACTGACACTCTCACTGACACTCTCACTGATGCTGACACTCTCACTGACACTGACACTCTCACTTACACTCTCACTGACACTGACACTCTCACTGACACTCTCACGGACACTCTCACTGACACTCAATGACACTCTCACTGACACCCAATGATACTCTCACTGACACTCAATGACACTCTCACTGACACTCTGACACTCACTGACACTCTCACTGACACTCTCACTGACACTCTCACTGACACTCTCACTGACACTCTCACTGACACACTCACTGACACTCTCACTGACTCTCACTGACACTCTCACTGACACGCTCACTGACACTCTCACTGACACTCTCACTGACACTCTCACTGACACTCTCAGTGACTGACACTCTCACTCACACTCTCACTCACACTCACTGACACTCTCACTGACACTCTTACTGACACTGACACTCTCACTGACACTCACACAGACACTGACACTCTCACTGACACTCACACTGACACTGACTCTCTCACTGACACTCTCACTGACACTGACACTCTCACTGACACTCTCACTGACACTCTCACTGACACACTCGCTGACACTCACTGACATTCTCACT
Organism: Lissotriton helveticus; assembly: GCF_964261635.1. Lineage (NCBI taxonomy): Eukaryota > Metazoa > Chordata > Amphibia > Caudata > Salamandridae > Lissotriton > Lissotriton helveticus. Next base: position 1,513,056,536 of record NC_136059.1, on the reverse strand, counting down.
GACACTCTCACTGACACTTTCAATGACACTGTCACTGACACTGACACTCTCACTGACACACTCGCTGACACACTCACTGGCACTCTCACTCTCACTGACACTCTCACTGACACTCTCACTGACACTCACTGACACTCTCACTGACACTCTCACTGACACTCTCAGTGAAACGGACACTCTCACTGACACTCTCACTGACACTGACACTCTCACTGACACTGACACTCTCACTGACACTCTCACTGACACTCACTGACACTCACTGACTCTCACTGACATTCACTGACACACTGACACTCTCACTGACACTCTCACTGACTCTGACTCTCACTGACACACTCACTGACACTGACACTCTCATTGACACTCTCACTAACACTCACTGACACGCTCACTGACACGCTCACTGACACTCTCACTCAGACTCTCACTCACACTCACCCTTACTGACACTCTCACTCACACTCACACTCACACTCTCACTCTCCCTCACACTCTCACTGACACTGACACTCACACTGAAACTGACACTCTCACTGACACTCTCACTGATACTCTCACTGACACTCACTGACACTCACTGACACTCTCACTGACACTTTCACGGACACACTCACTGACACTCTCACTGACACTTTTACTGACACTCACTGACACTCTCACTGACACACTGACACTCTCACTGACACTGACACTCTCACTGAAACTCACTGACACTGACACTCTCACTGACACTCTCACTGACACTGACACTCTCACTGACACTGACACTCTCACTGACACTCTCACTGACACTCTCACTGACACGGACACTCTCACTGACACGGACACTCTCACTGACACGGACACTCTCACTGACACTCACGGACACTCACTGACACTCTCACGGACACTCTCACTGACACACTCACTAACACTCACTGACACTCTCACTGACACTCTCACTGACACTGACACTCTCACTGACACTCTCACTGACACTCTCACTGACACTGACACTCACTGACACTGACACTCTCACTGACACTCTCACTGACACTGACACTCTCACTGACAATCTCATCAACACTCTCACTGACACTCACTGACACTCTCACTGACACTCTCACTGACACTGACACTCACTGACAATCTCATCAACACTCTCACTGACACTCACTGACTCTCTCACTGACACTGACACTCTCACTGTGGGGGGGTGGTGTGTGGGGGGTTGTGTGTGGAGTTGTGTGGGGTTGTATGTGTATGGGGTTGTGTGTTTGTGGGGGGTTGTGTGTGGGGGGTTGTGTGTTTGGGGTTGTGCATGTGGGGTTGTGTGTGTGTGGTGTGGGGTTGCATGTGTGAAGGTTTGTGTGTGGAGGGTTGTGTGTGGGGTTCTGTGCATATATGGGTTGTGTGTGTTAGGGGTCTTCTGTGTGTGGGGTTGTCTGTGTGTGGGGTTGTGTGTGGGGGGGTTGGTTGTGTGTGTGGGGGGTTGTGTGTGTGGGGGGTTTGTGACACTCTTTCTGACACTGACACTCTCACTGACACTCACTGACACACTCACTGACACTCTCACTGACACTCTCACTGATGCTGACACTCTCACTGACACTGACACTCTCACTTACACTCTCACTGACACGGACACTCTCACTGACACTCAATGACACTCTCACTGACACCCAATGACACTCTCACTGACACTCAATGACACTCTCACTGACACTCTGACACTCACTGACACTCTCACTGACACTCTCACTGACACTCTCACTGACACTGACACTCTCACTGACACTCTCACTGACACTCTCACTGACACTCTCACTGACACACTCACTGACACTCTCACTGACTCTCACTGACACTCTCACTGACACGCTCACTGACACTCTCACTGACACTCTCACTGACACTCTCAGTGACTCTGACACTCTCACTCACACTCTCACTCACACTCACTGACACTCTCACTGACACTCTTACTGACACTGACACTCTCACTGACACTCACACAGACACTGACACTCTCACTGACACTCACACTGACACTGACTCTCTCACTGACACTCTCACTGACACTGGCACTCTCACTGACACTCTCACTGACACTCTCACTGACACACTCGCTGACACTCACTGACATTCTCACTGACACTCTCACTGACACTTTCAATGACACTGTCACTGACACTGACCCTCTCACTGACACACTCGCTGACACACTCACTGGCACTCTCACTCTCACTGACACTCTCACTGACACTCACTGACACTCTCACTGACACTCTCGCTGACACTCTCACTGACACTCTCACTGACACTCTCAGTGAAACGGACACTCTCACTGACACTCTCACTGACACTGACACTCTCACTGACACTGACACTCTCACTGACACACTCACTGACACTCACTGACTCTCACTGACTCTCACTGACATTCACTGACACACTGACACTCTCACTGACACTCTCACTGACTCTGACTCTCACTGACACACTCACTGACACTGACACTCTCATTGACACTCTCACTGACACTCACTGACACGCTCACTGACACGCTCACTGACACTCTCACTCAGACTCTCACTCACACTCACCCTTACTGACACTCTCACTCACACTCTCACTCACACTCTCACTCTCCCTCACACTCTCACTGACACTGACACTCACACTGAAACTGACACTCTCACTGACACTCTCACTGATACACTCACTGACACTCACTGACACTCTCACTGACACTTTCACAGACACTCTCACTGACACTCTCACTGACACTTTTACTGACACTCACTGACACTCTCACTGACACACTGACACTCTCACTGACACTGACACTCTCACTGAAACTCACTGACACTGACACTCTCACTGACACTCTCACTGACACTGACACTCTCACTGACACTGACACTCTCACTGACACTCTCACTGACACGGACACTCTCACTGACATGGACACTCTCACTGACACGGACACTCTCACGGACACTCACTGACACACTCACTAACACTCACTGACACACTCACTGACACTCTCACTGACACTGACACTCTCACTGACACTCTCACTGACACTCTCACTGACACTGACACTCACTGACACTGACACTCTCACTGACACTCTCACTGACACTGACACTCTCACTGACAATCTCATCAACACTCTCACTGACACTCACTGACACTCTCACTGACACTCTCACTGACACTCTCACTGACAATCTCATCAACACTCTCACTGACACTCACTGACTCTCTCACTGACACTGACACTCTCACTGTGGGGGGGTGGTGTGTGGGGGGTTGTGTGTGGAGTTGTGTGGGGTTGTATGTGTATGGGGTTGTGTGTTTGTGGGGGGTTGTGTGTGGGGGGTTGTGTGTTTGGGGTTGTGCATGTGGGGTTGTGTGTGTGTGGTGTGGGGTTGCATGTGTGAAGGTTTGTGTGTGGAGGGTTGTGTGTGGGGTTCTGTGCATATATGGGTTGTGTGTGTTAGGGGTCTTCTGTGTGTGGGGTTGTGTGTGGGGGGGTTGGTTGTGTGTGGGGGGGTTGGTTGTGTGTGTGGGGTTGTGTGTGTGGGGGGTTTGTGTGTGTGTGGTTGCGTGTGTGGGGGGATTGTGTGTGTGGGGTTGTGTGTGTGGGAGGTTGTGTATGTGGGGCTGTGTGTGTTAGGCCTTGTGTGTGTGGGGTTGTGTGTTTGTGTGTGCGGAGGAGGTTGTGTGTGGGGGTCGTGTTTGGTGGGTTGTGTGTGTGTAGGGTGGTGTGTGTGGTTGTGTGGTGTGTGGTTGTGTGTAATGTGTGGGGTGTGTGTGGTGTGTGGGGTGTGGTGGAGTTATATGTGTGTGTGAGGTTGTGTGTGGGGATAGCCTGTGTGTGAGGTTGTGTGTGGGGATAGCATGTGTGTGGGGTTGTGTGTGGCTGTGTGTGTGTGGTTGTGTTGGTTTCTGTGTGGTTGTGTGGGGTTGTGGTGTTGTGTGTGGGGTTGTGGAGTGTGTGTGGGGTTGTGTGTGTGTGGGATTGTGTGTGTGTGGGGGGAGGTTTTGTGGTTGTGTGGAGTTGTTTGTGTGGGGTTGTGTGTGGGTGTTTGTGAGGGGTGTGTTTGTGGGGTGTTGTGTGTCGGGGGATTGTGTGTGTGGGGGGTTGTGGTAGTATGTGTCTGGGGGTTGTGGTTGTGTGTGTGGGGGTTGTGTGTGTGGGGGGTTGTGTGTTTGTGTGTGGGGTTGTGTGTATGTGGGGTTGTGTGTGTTTGTGTGGGTGTGTGGTTGTGTGTGGTGTGTGGGGTTGTGTGTGGTGTGTGGGGTTGTGTGTGGGGGGTAGTGTGGTTGTGTGTGGTTGTGTGTGGTTGCGGGGTTTTGTGTGGGGGGTTGTGTTGTGTATGTGTGGGGGGTTTTGTGTGTTTGTGGGGGTTTGTTTGTGGGGGTGTGTGTGTGGGGGGTTGTGTGTGTTGTGGTTGTGTGTGTGGGGTTGTATGTGTGGGTGTGTGTGGGGGATTGTGTTTGTGGGGTTGTGTGTGTGTGGGGGTTGTGGTTGCGTGTGTGGGGTTATGGTTGTGTGTGGGGGGCTGTGTGTATGTGGGGTTGTGTGTATGGGGTTGTGTGGGGGGGTTGTGTGTGTGTGGAAGGGGTTGTGTGTGGGGGGTTGTGTGTGGGGTTTGTGTGTGGGGTTGTGTGTGGGGGTTTGTGTGTGGGGTAACAGAATGGGATGGGAGGGGAGGGAAGGTAAGGCAGTGAATGGGATGGAAGGGAAGGGGGAGTGACAGAAGGGTAGAGGATTAAAGAGATAAAGAAAGTAATGGAAATAAAGGGGGGACATGGACGGAGAGGGGTAGTTGGAGAGTGGGGTAAAGGGAAAGAAGGAATGGGTTGGGGAATGGAATGGAAAGGAATGAGAGGAAGAAGACGGAGAAGAGAAAGGAGGAGAAAGGCAGGGAAAGGAAGGGAGAATGGAGGGGAGAGGGCAAATGAGAGAGAGGGAGGTGAGGGGAAGGGTAATGAGGGGAAGGGATGGGTGAGGGGAAAGGGGAGGGAATGGTGAAGAGGAAGGGAGGCGAAGGAAGGAAAAAATAAGGAAAAAAGGATGGGTAAGTGGAAGGGGAGCAGAAAAGGAGCAGAGGCGATGGTTACAGATTGGAAGGGAAAGAGGTTGTGAATGGGAGGGAATGGAGGGGAAGAGAAGGGAAGGGGAGGAGTGGAGAAGGAAAAGGAGATAAGAGAGTGCAGGATGGGACCGGAATGCATTGAATGGGATGGGAAGGGGAGGGGAGTGACAGAAGGGGTGAGGATTAAAGAGTGATGGAGAAAAGGGGAACTTAAAAGAAAGGGGGAGAAGGGGATAGGAGAGGAGAGATAGGAATGTAAAGCAGAGAAGGAAAAACGGGAAAGAGAAAGGAAGAGGGAAGGGAAGTTTCAAGTCAGTATCAAGTCAGTATCAAGTCAGTATCAAGCCAGTATCAAGCCAGTATCAAGTCAGTATCAAGCCAGTATCAAGCCAGTATCAAGTCAGTATCAAGCCAGTATCAAGTCAGTATCAAGCCAGTATCAAGTCAGTATCAAGCCAGTATCAAGCCAGTATCAAGTCAGTTTAAAGTTTGGATTCAAGTTCGGTTTCAGTTTGGTTTCAAGTTCGGTTTTCATTTGGTTTCCATACTCACCTTGTCCCTTTCACCCAGCCCCGTCCAGTTCTTTTTGGAGCCTGTGAGGCCCCGGCCCCCTCGGCCTCTCGGGGGCCTCGGCTCCGGCCGCCAGCAGTGGTCCTCTCCATCCGGTGCTCATGAGTGCAATGCCGCGGCTGCCTGGTTACCAGCCTTGTATACCACGGACACGTCACAATAGACATTCAACCTGTCATCATGCATCACAGGCTTATGGGCGATGACAAGTGTTGCAGTGTAAGGGGGGGGGGGGGGAGCAGCCGAGACACGGATATTAATTCAATTACCTAAAAAAAAAAGAAAAAATCTATTTAGTCACAAAAGGATCCTGCGATGAACCTCAAAGACGATCTAATCCTGCCCGACCTTCTGCCCCCTCAGGGGACTCTCCTTGTCTCTGCTCCGGCGGAGGCCTCCCCTCTGCACTTAGCCTCGACCTCGTGACATCACAGGGGAGGGAGGGTCTGGAACGTCACAGGTGTTCCATCCACAGGATTCCCCTGCTGGTGCTAGCCTGTACCTCGTGACATCACAGTGCAGGGCCTGGCACGTCACAGGTGTTCCATCCACAGGATTCTGCTGCTGGGAAGGCGGGGTCCTAAGGCTGTCACAACTTGCACACACACACACATCCATACAAGCACGTGCGAAGACACTCACACAGGGGGGTCATACGCTACAATTTATTCCATCCTTAGGATTCCCCTGCTGGTGCTAGCCTCGACCTCGTGACGTCACAGTGGAGGGCCTAGCGCGTCACAGGTGTTCCATCCACAGGATTCCCCTGCTGGTGCTAGTGTGGATCTCGTGACATCACAGGGGAGGGCCTAGCGCGTCACAGGTGTTCCATCCACAGGATTCCCCTGCTGGTGCTAGCCTGGACCTCGTGACATCACAGTGCAGGGCCTGGCACGTAAATGTAAATGTAGTATACTTGTAAAGCGCACAGCTGCCCCAGCAACGGGGCGTCCCGGCGCTGTTTAACTCTGGGGAACCCGTCCTGGCTTTCCCTGTGGGATGGTCCCTTGCTGGGAGTCCCCAAGGTGGAGCCAGGCATCCCTGGAATTGGTGGGGCCATTGTGGAGATTAGGCAAGCTAATGCCCAGAGTTGCCGAGTGGAACCCCTGATTAGAGTAAGCACCGAAGCGAGAATTATCGAGTCCGCTGACCAAGGTCCACGACCCTGCCGCGTCGGGAATTGAACCCTGGTCCCGGGCTGACTTCTGCTCTCAGGCCTGCCGCCTCTAACCAGTGAGCCACACTACTCCTACGTCACAGGTGTTCCATCCACAGGATTCCCCTGCTGGTGCTAGCCTGGACCTCGTGACATCACAGTGCAGGTCCTGGCACGTCACAGGTGTTCCATCCACAGGATTCCCCTGCTGGTGCTAGCCTGGACCTCGTGACATCACAGTGCAGGGCCTGGCACGTCACAGGTGTTCCATCCACAGGATTCTGCTGCTGGGAAGGCGGGGTCCTAAGGCTGTCACAACTTGCACACACACACATCCATACAAGCACGTGCGAAGACACTCACACAGGGGGGTCATACGCTACAATTTATTATGAACTTTAACAGGAGAGCCCAATTAGGGCCACTCTTCATTGGTCACAGTGAGATAACTTCGGACCAATCACACCCGGGAGCAGTTGTTGCGTCCCTGCTGATAGATGGGTCACCCCTCGTGGACCGTATATCATTCACAGCAGGAGCTCTCATTCTTCACCAGGCTCGTGGCGGGGTCTCACTTGTGTGAATTTCTAGAACAATCTTTACTGTGGGTTGCTCCGGGGTGCTTCTACTTTCCCTGTGAGTCTTATCATAGCTGCCAAGTTTCTGCGGCCATTGTGTGAAGTGCGGCTCCAGTCCAGGTGTTTCCCTCTGAATTATGGGACATGTAGTCCTGTTTGATAATGAAATAAACAAGACTACAAGTCCCAGAATTCAAGGAAAAAACGTGGACTGGAGCAGCACACCACGGATGGACCTGAAAAACTTGGCAGCTCTGCAAAAAACCTGTGCTCAGGTCAGGAGAGCAACTAGACTCAATTTTTTTTGGGGGGGGGGGGGGCGGGGGGGGGAGTGGGGAGGGGGGGTAGGGGAGGGGAGGCTAACACTTCCAGCAAGTGGTGCGGGGCAAGAATTTCAGGCAATACGTGCAGAGCCACCTTGATAGCCAATATGAGGGAGAGAAGTGGAACATTTAGCGGTTTACGCACATTGGACAAACCCAATCTGATTATGATTGAAAGATTGGAGTCCATGTTTACCCCTATATTCCTCCCTAGGGTTGAGTTATGTGGGGGGCTAGCTACTGAGGCCAAATTGTTCATAGCAGTGTTTGATCCTTTTGCTGCACATACATATTTTGATTTGTGACATGTTAATTTATTGTTAGAAATGGGGTTCTTTACTTGGCAGAGGTAGGTCCCTTTGTCCAAATTGGGACCGTTGCTTCTAGGCAGGGTAAGGGGGATACACACTTAAGATAACCCCTGCTCACCCCCTGGGTAGCTAGGCACCACAGACATCCCAAAGGCAAGCGTTTTCAGCATTAATGAATTATTCTATGGTTAGGAAGATTAAAGGTAATAAATTGTAGTTGCTTTCATGTTTTGTTTTCTGTTGAACTGGGCTGTGCTGCTAGAATTATGGTTGAGCAGTGGGAAGGCAAGGAGGAAGACTGACACAGGTGAGTGGGAATTATTTCAGGTGTGTCCTGCAGACCGCCAGGGTCAGGGGTGTGAAGGCCTTTTTAGTGTGTTGCGAAGGAACCAAGATGTCTTTAGATACTACCACTTCAGGTATTGCGGATGAAGGAACCTTTCTGCTCTGAACTCTTCTAGAGGGGCTGTTGCTTGTGACTTACAGGCCCCTTGTCAGGTTTACAGGCCACTCAAGCTCTCTCTATTCAGATTTCCTTTCTTGTGTTCTGGGCTCTCGGCTGCTGTCCACTCTCCAAGCTGCAGCTCACATCCCCAGGTCAAAGGGCAGGTCTCCTTGAAGCAAGGAAGTCCTCAGGTATCGCTTCAGCCAGCTTTCTTCACGACCTTCTTCAGAAGTAAATAACATAAAACATCCTCATTGTTTACCATTTACAGGCTGAAGAGCAGCTATTTCCGCATGTGTGCATGGAAATAATGTATGTTTATGCCAGTGACTATACATTGAGCCACACATGTGCACTTGTTTAGTATCCACAAAACATCAGATTTACACCTGCAGAGTGGAAAGACCATAAGGGAAGCCATATTAATTTAGGAAAACATAATATTGCCTGAACATGCTATTGGGATGGGAATATTCCCTGTGAGGTACAAGTCATGATGCCCTATCCTGAAAACTTGACTGTGAGTAGCTGGTAATGGTAATCCAGAGATTATTTCATTTTGGCCCTAGCCTTGTGGTAATGTAGTGCATAGAGGCCTATGCTGTCCCTTGACGTGATGAGGTCATGGACCTATCCTGTCACCTTGAGGGACATGTCAAGTATGCCCTCATTTTCCTGATATTGGACTACCAGCCGGACACAGGTTTAGCCTGTAGATCGATGGCGCAGCATACCATGTTTTGTGTATACATAGTCATGATCAGGCCTTTTCATATGTCACTGGAGTAACTCTTGTGCTAACATTCCAAATATATGCTGTGTGTGTTTATGCTGTGTCTTGTACGGTACATGCAATATGTACACAAGGGTGCCCGTGTAATGGATGCCCCTGGATTCCATTTTGGAAGCGCCAAATCTGCTCCTGTGCACAAGATGGAGGTGAGATTGTTTGCCCAGACAGTGGAAGTGTTTTGCTGACATTCCTAAAGCTGGAGGGAAGAGACAAAGACAACAAAGTGGGGACAGAGGAGACAAGACACCTTCAGAAAGTCACTGAAGCCCGTTTGCTGAGAGGAGCTGCTGATTAATCTTCCCGTAGCACTGCCACTTGGAAGGTGGTGGCGGTGAAGGTTGAGCTGAAGTCTCCTTTTCAGTGTGGAAAGGATCTTTTAGGTGAGCCAGCCTTGTGTATTTCCCCTGATCACTGCATGGTGTGGTTGTTGAAACCCCAGGTATAGAAAGCTCACACCTCTTTGTGTCTCTGATGTGGTTACTCCTGGATGGAGACTACCGTACTACAGGGAGCATCACTCTGCTCTGCAGCATACGCTGATGACTGCTGGGCACCCAGAGCTACAGAAACTGGAGGGGGGCGATAGTCCCAAAGGACCAGAACCAGGTAGGGGTTTTACTAAATTCAATACAAAAAGAGGAACCTGGCTCAGTTTGACATTATGCTCTTATTATTTTTGAGCAATGACCACTATCTTTTCTGTTTGAATGGGATTTTTATTAAACCATTCCTTTCTTTGCAATTGTTTATATTTACCTTAGAGCTGGCATCTGTCTTACAGTCAACTTCCCAGATGACAGGGGTTATTCCCTGGACTCTTGCCTTGCTGGAAGAGCTGTATCTCTGACCTTAAGTGCCTGGAAGCCAGCCGGCCTACTGAGAGAGGGAAATCTCCTGCCAACCCTGCAGGAGGAGTTGGAGTAACAGCCAGACCGAGTGCTGAGGGTCTAGCCAGGAGAATGGAGACGGCAAAGACTGATTGGTGAGCCCAATAGTATGGGCACAGTCTCTCCAGAAGTGAGGTGGCAAATGTAAATTGTGGTTTGGCCGCTAACCTTGCAGCAGTGCAATAAGAACGATTGGGGGTGTCCTTGCTGGTAAAGTGAAACAACTGTGACCATGGAGTTCTTTGCCATCAAAGCTAAGACTTGTGCCTGTGACCGTCACCACTGCTGCGTTTACAAAGTGCTCACTGTGACTGCTAGCATGCCGCTGTGCCCCTGTCTAAATGGCTACCCATCTCGTGCTCAAGTGACCCAGAAGTGGGTCCAGTGCCTGCCCTGTGACCCCCACCACCAGTATCTGCATTTGTCGAAGAACTATCCATCCTGTTAACAGCTTACCAAGATCAACTGCCTCTTCTGCAACCACCACGTCTCATCCCAGAAGTGGGAGAGATTGGAGACACTTGTGTCAAAAGGACATGGAGGCTGTGTTGTGGTGAGACTGTGTCCAAGGAGACTGGATGGAACTGAACTCAAACATTACCGAACTATGGTGTCTGCGTCTGAGCCTTGAAGAGTGTTACACAAAACTCTGTAAGCTAAGGGGGACATGTTGGGCGTAGTTTGCAGAGTTTTGAAAAACTCAGTAAGTTCCACGAGTGATGGAGTGCAGTGCGATCTGCAGTTTGTGCTGGTATTTCTGCTACTCGGGTAAAAATTGTTCCCGAGCGGCAGCTTACGCTCGCAAACTTACTGTTTGCGATCGTGAACTTACTGTTCGCAATCGCAAGCGGGGAAAAAACTCCACTGCACATCGAAAGCGGAGTTTTCTGCACTCTGCGAGCTCCGCGGAGTGCAGAAAACCCCGCAAACTCCGCGAACGGAGTGAAGTTCAACGCCCAGGCCTAGTCCAGATACGCAAGAGGAGCGAGCATTGCTGTTCACTTACGGACCATTTGTGCTTGTTGGGGGTGGTGCACAGACCTTCCTGAAGCCCTGCTGAGTGGGGGCTTCATAACTGAACCCACACTGTCGACTCATCTGCCTAACGGGGGAGCCGCCGTAGCTGATTGCCACCACCACTGGGGACTCCAAGTCCCACATCCCAATGCTGGACCCTCACCTAATGTCTATTTTCCGCCCAAAATGTACTGTTGTTTGGTATATCTTCAACCCCTTGTTAAATCTAAGCATCTTAAGCTGTATGACTGGGTCAGTTTGTATTGATCTGATAAGTAAGCTTGTTGCCCTGATTGTTCTAGTCTACCTCACTGAAATGTTCTAATCCACCATTTCATAGCTCTGCTTGCAGCTCTGGTATACGCCCGTGTCTTTTACAAATGGAGAAAAGGAATGCCACTAAAGGGGATGGGTAAGGGGGTTGGTAAAAAAAAAAAAATTGCAAAAACATGCTGGAGGCAATTGTGTGCTTGACCGCCATGACAATCTGTTGGTTGAATGTGGGAGATACTCCCTCCAGTCCCCGCTGCCTTGCTTCCTCACCCCATTCACCGCCCCCCCCCCCCATGCAGCACAAACAAGCAAAAGCAAATCCAGGGGATGTTTAAGGAACATACTCTTCAGGCCCAGGAGCAACATACTGTGTGTAAAGCACACTCACTGTTAACAACCGCACTAGTACACCCCGATTCTGGTCAGCGACTACAATCAACACTTGAGGATGCTTTACCTTACAGTAAACGCTTTGCCCCATTGGCCAAGATGACAAACGACCAGGATGTTGCTATTAATTTGGTGCGTTCTTCCACGGCACCTGATGTTTCTGTTCCCATCTCCCCTGACCAGACCTCTTACACAGCTTCTAGCTTAGATTTGTTTTTTTTGGGTGGCCAATACTTGTTTTAAAAATAAATATATTTTATTAACTTTTCTGATAACAATTTACATCCATATCTGTGAATTATATAATTTTGCTAACGTTTACGTTTGTCACAACATTATATATATCTATTATCAATAAACGTGTTAAAAACTGTTAAAGGTTATTCACCATCCCCCTCCTTGCTTTTATCTTAGATTTGAAAACTGAGGTGGGGTGTCTAAAATCCATGATTACATCACTGACCAATTCTTTGAAACAGCTTCTAGCTCTTAGCAACAAGCATGCATTTATTGGGTAATTGATCTACCCGGAACCATCTCCAGACCATCTTCTGCTGTAACCAGACAGTGACTCCTGTGAATAAGGGTGCCGATCCCATATTCGATGATGTTCCCACTGCTAATCACGATCAGCAAATTCCCAGTCATGTGCCTTTGTGGCCGCTTAACTACGACGGGGTAACTTCCAATACCTCGAGTACTCAAAGCTTAGGCGCTCATACTGTGCACTTGACTCTGGATAGTTTTCCCTCTTCTTCTTCCTTTGAGGCCAATCTCGGTCATAAACCTAACAACTCCCTGTGCCCCACTAAAAGTAGACCTGCCAGTGCTGATTCCATCATGATGATCGGTGTTCCTAAGCCCGGCTTCTCCAATGAGTAGCTCGTGAGCTACTGGCTGCTCTCCAACCACCTGTAAGTAGCTCTCCTGTGTGCAGCCCAACCTACTAAATTAGACACTTTTGGTTAGTTGAATTAGTCGTGTTGACCAAGTTTTAAAAGTGTCTATTCAACACAAAAATACTTGTATTTTTAAACCTCATAATTTCGCAAACATATTTAAAGCTGATATTTCAGTGATAAATCAGGTGGCATTGGGGAGACGTAGTACTAATATTAATACCTTGGTGCCAGCTGCATTGCATCTACGGCTGTTATGTTTTATCCATGTAGAGCAGAGGTCTTCAAACATTTTCCCTCTGAGCCCCACGTAAGCAAAATGTTTTGAGGTCAGCCCCCCTTTAAAACATTGTAGCAAGGATTGGGGGAGCGGGAGGGACATGGCTCGTGCACGGAGTGGGGCTTATGAGACGATTTCAAGAATGCTTTTCCTATAGCTTATGAACCGCACTAAATATGAGACTTATAAGACAGCAAATGCATCATACAAAAACAGACATTATCCCAAACAAACTGCTCCCCATAGTTGGGGTGTTGTGAGCCTCTCATAATCTTTGACCCCAAAGCAACTATACCTGCTGCACTAATGATAACCTCAGTCCTGAGTAGCAGGCCATCTCCTCTGCATCTTTTACCTCTTCCCCACCATGATGGATCATCACCTCGGTCCTAATGACCCTTTTTTAAAGGTAGACAGTCATACCCTCAAATTCCCGGGCCGCAGTCCTGATGCATCTGCTTCCTTAATGATAACCATCATTGTCTACTTACACACTTGGCAGCAGTACCAGCTTCACTAATGAATGTCCCTAAAAAACAAAACTCATATTGTGCCCTTCTTTGGAGTATATCTCTGAAGAAGCTGTCTCTGGCCCTTTGTAACATAAAAATAAGTCCCCATACAGTGCTCCCTATTCTGGGCCTTCTCTGTGACAAAATCTATGAATCTCGCTCCTTTCCTCTGTCTCCTAGACCATTACTGTGAGGCCCCAGGGATCGAGAGGATTAGAGCTCTGCATGTGAATGCCACCCTGCTTGCCTTCTACCTGCAACCCAATCGACTCAGCTTTCACAAAACAAGCATTTATGATGCAATAGGTCTCGCAGCATTCAAGTTAGAGTTTTTGGCATTGTTTATGGCATGGTATTTTTGTAATTAGTTAGCATTATTTTCAGTCGCCAAGATGAGTAGCATTTTTTGTTTTTTGGCAAAATAATTATTATTTTGTAATAGTTATATTTTGCATGTTGTTATTGATAATGATATATAGTGATATACTAAGACATGGTTGTCTACCTATTGGGGCATTTACGTGTAAATGGAATGGACGAGAAGAGGGAATCTGCCCAATCTGTAACAACACCAAAGAGGATATTGCCCACGTCTTATTTTTCTGCCCAGCCTACAGTACAATAAGGAGATGTTGGTTGACACCGCTATGCAAAAACCTTGGTGTAAGACAATGTGCTCAAGCTGCTAGAATTTTACGATATGATACCTCCCCCCCTATTGTGTTTGCGGTATCCCGCTTTTTATATGGTATGTGGCGCAGAAGGCTCACTTTAATGAATTGCAACAATTGTGATTACTAGGGATGTTTTGATACCATTACCTTGATATCTTACTGTTTAATAACTTTTTAATTATGTATTTTATAACTACTAACGTATTTTATTCTGTGTATGTATATATTTTATTTGTGCTTTTATGGTCTATGACCGCAATAAAGTTATCAAGAGAGAGATATTTCTTTTGATAATAGGTAGCAGTAAGGCTTTAAAACATTCTTATTATTATTATTATCTTGAGCATTTAGAGATAAGGATACATTTTTTGTGTTAAGTAAATATGTAAACATTGGTATTTGCGTTTGAAGTTGTATTTATTTTTTTCTGTAAAAACACTTCTATTTATAGTAAAATAGTAACATCTAAATTGAAAGAAAACATGTAACGTTGTAATTACATAGATGCAAACTTACATTTTTAGTTGTGCAAAATTATGAAATGAAAATAGTGTATAAAAGTTGAAAGTGCATATACATTGAAGGTAAATAATCAAAACGTATTTGCGTACAGTAATACTATTTCAAAATATAATTGCAAACATTATTTAGCATTTGAAAGCAGCATGTTGCATACAGATATTTTTCTAGAAAAAAGACTAGGAAACTAATCACATATTGGGTAAATGGCAACTAGTGGTAATGTAACAGTATGTACATTAATAGCGCTTTCTGTACATGAAAACTGTTGTTAACATTTTTTTGGTGCAGGTTCATTCTATTTATTTAATGATGCTAGTTATGCACCCATTACAAAATGTTACATTTACAGAAATTGGTAAATGTTCCATTAATGCGTACTTGTTTGATGTATGTCTGAGTGAAGCTTGCACTGCTGCTTGTGCTGTACTTGTTTGATGTATGTATGAGTGAAGCGTGAACTGCTGCTTGTGCTGTACTTGTTTGATGTATGTATGAGTGAAGCTTGACTGCTGCTTGTGTTGTACCTGTTTGTATGTATGAGTGAAGCTTGCACTGATGCTTGTGTTGTACTTGTTTGATGTATGTATGAGTGAAGCGTGCACTGCTGCTTGTGCTGTACCTGTTTGATGAATTTATGAGCGAAGCTTGCACTGCTGCAAGCTTGCACTGCTGCTTGTGCTATACTTGTTTGATGTATGTATGAGTGAAGCTTGAACTGCTGCTTGTGCTGTACTTGTTTGATGTATGTATGAGTGAAGCTTGACTGCTGCTTGTGTTGTACCTGTTTGTATGTATGAGTGAAGCTTGCACTGATGCTTGTGTTGTACTTGTTTGATGTATGTATGAGTGAAGCGTGCACTGCTGCTTGTGCTGTACTTGTTTGATGTATGTATGAGCAAAGCTTGAACTGCTGCTTGTGCTGTACCTGTTTGATGTATGTATGAGTGAAGCTTGACTGCTGCTTGTGTTGTATCTGGTTGATGTATGTATGAGCGAAGCTTGCACTGCTGCTTGTGCTGTACTTGTTTGATGTATGTATGAGCGAAGCTTGAACTGCTGCTTGTGCTGTACCTGTTTGATGTATGTCTGAATGAAGCTTGAACTGCTGCTTGTGCTGTACCTGTTTGATGTATGTATGAGCGAAGCTTGAACTGCTGCTTGTGCTGTACCTGTTTGATGTATGTATGAGTGAAGCTTGACTGCTGCTTGTGTTGTACCTGTTTGATGTATGTATGAGTGAAGCTTGCACTGATGCTTGTGTTGTACTTGTTTGATGTATGTATGAGTGAAGCGTGTACTGCTGCTTGTGCTGTACCTGTTTGATGAATTTATGAGCGAAGCTTGCACTGCTGCTTGTGATGTACTTGTTTGATGTATGTATGAGAAAAGCTTGAACTGCTGCTTGTGCTGTACCTGTTTGATGTATGTATGAGTGAAGATTGACTGCTGCTTGTGTTGTATCTGTTTGATGTATGTATGAGCGAAGCTTGCACTGCTGCTTGTGCTGTACTTGTTTGATGTATGTATGAGCGAAGCTTGAACTGTTGCTTGTGCTGTACCTGTTTGATGTATGTATGAGTGAAGCTTGACTGCTGCTTATGTTGTATCTGTATGATGTATGTATGAGTGAAGCTTGCACTGCTGCTTGTGCTGTACTTGTTTTATGTATGTATGAGTGAAGCTTGCACTGCTGCGTGTGCTGTACTTATTTAATGTATGTATGAGTGAAGTTTGCACTGCTGCTTGTGCTGTACCTGTTTGATGAATTTATGAGCGAAGCTTGCACTGCTGCTTGTGCTGTACCTGTTTGATGTATGTATGAGCGAAGCTTGCACTGCTGCTTGTGCTGTACTTGTTTGATGTATATATGAGCGAAGCTTGCACTGCTGCTTGTGCTGTACTTGTTTGTGTATGTATGAGCGAAGCTTGCACTGCTGCTTGTGCTGTACTTGTTTGATGTTTGTATGAGCGAAGCTTAAACTGCTGCTTATGCTGTACTTGTTTTATGTATGAGCGAAGCTTAACTGCTGCGTGTGTTGTACCTGTTTCATGTATGTATGAGTAAAGCTTGACTGCTGCTTGTGTTGTACTTGTTTGATGTATGTATGATTAAAGTTTGACTGCTGCTTGTGTTGTACCTGTTTGATGTATGTCTGAGTGAAGCTTGCACTGCTGCTTGTGCTGTACTTGTTTGATGTATGTATGAGCGAAGCTTGCACTGCTGCTTGTGCTGTACTTGTTTGATGTATGTATGAACGAAGCTTGCACTGCTACTTGTGCTGTAATTGTTTGATGTATGTATGAGCGAAGCTATTTGTTTGATGTATGTATAAGCGAAGATTGCACTGGTGCTTGTGCTGTACTTGTTTGATGTATGTATGAGCGAAGCTTGCACTGCTGGGTGTGCTGTACTTGTTTGATGTATGTATGAGCGAAGCTTGAACTGCTGCTTGTGCTGTACCTGTTTGATGTATGTATGAGTGAAGCTTGCACTGATGTTTGTGTTGTACCTGTTTGATGTATGTGTGAGTCAAGCTTGAACTGCTACTTGTGCTGTACTTGTTTGATGTATGTCTCAATGAAGCTTGCACTGCTGCTTGTGCTGTACCTGTTTGATGTATGTATGAGCGAAGCTTAACCTGCTGCTTGTGCTGTACCAGTTTGATGTATGTATGAGTGAAGCTTGACTGCTGCTTGTGCTGTACCTGTTTGATGTATGTATAAGTGAAGCTTGCACTGCTGCTTGTGCTGTATCTGTTTGATGTATGTATGAGTGAAGCTTGACTGCTGCTTGTATTGTACCTGTTTGATGTATGTATGAGCGAAGCATGACTGCTGCTTGTATTGTACTTGTTTGATGTATGTATGAGTGAAGCTTGCACTGCTGCTTGTGCTGTACCTGTTTGTATGTATGAGTGAATCTTGCACTGCTGCTTGTGCTGTACCTGTTTGATGTATGTATGAGCGAAGCTTGAACTGCTGCTTGTGCTGTACTTGTTTGATGTATGTATGAGTGAAGCTTGACTGCTGCTTGTATTGTACCTGTTTGATGTATGTATGAGCGAAGCTTGACTGCTGCTTGTATTGTACTTGTTTGATGTATGTATGAGTGAAGCTTGCACTGCTGCTTGTGCTGTACCTGTTTGTATGTATGAGTGAATCTTGCACTGCTGCTTGTGCTGTACCTGTTTGATGTATGTATGAGTGAAGCTTGCACTGATGCTTGTGTTGTACCTGTTTGATGTATGTGTTAGTCAAGCTTGAACTGCTACTTGTGCTGTACTTGTTTGATGTATGTCTGAATGAAGCTTGCACTGCTGCTTGTGCTGTACCTGTTTGATGTATGTATGAGTGAAGCTTGCACTGCTGCTTGTGCTGTACTTGTTTAATGTATGTATGAGTGAAGCTTGCACTGCTGCTTGTGCTTTACTTGTTTGATGTATGTATGAGCGAAGCTTGCACTGCTGCTTGTGCTGTACCTGTTTGATGTATGTATGAGTGAAGCTTGCACTGCTTCTTGTGCTGTACCTGTTTGATGTATGTATGAGCGAAGCTTGAACTGCTTATTGTGCTGTACCTGTTTGATGTATGTATGAGTGAAGCTTGACTGCTGCTTGTGTTGTACTTGTTTGATGTATGTATGAGTGAAGCTTGCACTGATGCTTTTGTTGTACTTGTTTGATGTATGTATGAGTGAAGCTTGCACTGCTGCTTGTGCTGTACCTGTTTGATGAATTTATGAGTGTAGCTTGCACTGCTGCTTGTGCTGTACTTGTTTGATGTATGTATGAGCAAAGCTTGAACTGCTGCTTGTGCTGTACCTGTTTGATGTATATATGAGTGAAGCTTGACTGCTGCTTGTGTTGTATCTGTTTTATGTATGTATGAGCGAAGCTTGAACTGCTGCTTGTGCTGTACCTGTTTGATGTATGTATGAGCGAAGCTTGACTGCTGCTTTTGTTGTACCTGTTTCATGTATGTATGAGTAAAGCTTGACTGCTGCTTGTGTTGTACTTGTTTGATGTATGTATGAGTGAAGCTTGACTGCTGCTTGTGTTGTACCTGTTTGATGTATGTCTGAGTGAAGCTTGCACTGCTGCTTGTGCTGTACTTGTTTGATGTATGTATGAGCGAAGCTTGCACTGCTGCTTGTGCTGTACTTGTTTGATGTATGTATGAACGAAGCTTGCACTGCTACTTGTGCTGTACTTGTTTGATGTATGTATGAGCGAAGCTACTTGTTTGATGTATGTATAAGCGAAGCTTGCACTGCTGCTTGTGCTGTACTTGTTTGATGTATGTATGAGCGAAGTTTGCACTGCTGGTTGTGCTGTACTTGTTTGATGTATTTATGAGCGAAGCTTGAACTGCTGCTTGCGCTGTACCTGTTTGATGTATGTATGAGTGAAGCTTGCACTGATGCTTGTGTTGTGCCTGTTTGATGTATGTGTGAATCAAGCTTGAACTGCTACTTGTGCTGTACTTGTTTGATGTATGTCTGAATGAAGCTTGCACTGCTGCTTGTGCTGTACCTGTTTGATGTATGTATGAGCGAAGCTTGAACTGCTGCTTGTGCTGTACCTGTTTGATGTATGTATGAGTGAAGCTTGACTGCTGCTTGTGCTGTACCTGTTTGATGTATGTATAAGTGAAGCTTGCACTGCTGCTTGTGCTGTATCTGTTTGATGTATGTATGAGTGAAGCTTGACTGCTGCTTGTGTTGTACCTGTTTGATGTATTTGTGAGTGAAGCTTGAACTGCTACTTCTTGTTTAATGTATGTATGAGTGAAGCTTGCACTGCTGCTTGTCTGCTTGTGCTGTACCTGTTTTATTATATGTATGAGCGAAGCTTGCACTGCTGCTTGTGCTGTACCTGTTTGATGTATGTATGAGTGAAGCTTGCACTGCTTCTTGTGCTGTACCTGTTTGATGTATGTATAAGTGAAGCTTGACTGCTGCTTGTGTTGTACCTGTTTGATGTATGTGTGAGTGAAGCTTAAACTGCTGCTTGTGCTGTACTTGTTTAATGTATGTATGAGTGAAGCTTGCACTGCTGCTTGTGCTTTACTTGTTTGATGTATGTATGAGCGAAGCTTGCACTGCTGCTTGTGCTGTACCTGTTTGATGTATGTATGAGTGAAGCTTGCACTGCTTCTTGTGCTGTACCTGTTTGATGTATGTATGAGCGAAGCTTGAACTGCTTATTGTGCTGTACCTGTTTGATGTATGTATGAGTGAAGCTTGACTGCTGCTTGTGTTGTACTTGTTTGATGTATGTATGAGTGAAGCTTGCACTGATGCTTTTGTTGTACTTGTTTGATGTATGTATGAGTGAAGCTTGCACTGCTGCTTGTGCTGTACCTGTTTGATGAATTTATGAGTGAAGCTTGCACTGCTGCTTGTGCTGTACTTGTTTGATGTATGTATGAGCAAAGCTTGAACTGCTGCTTGTGCTGTACCTGTTTGATGTATATATGAGTGAAGCTTGACTGCTGCTTGTGTTGTATCTGTTTTATGTATGTATGAGCGAAGCTTGAACTGCTGCTTGTGCTGTACCTGTTTGATGTATGTATGAGCGAAGCTTGACTGCTGCTTTTGTTGTACCTGTTTCATGTATGTATGAGTAAAGCTTGACTGCTGCTTGTGTTGTACTTGTTTGATGTATGTATGAGTGAAGCTTGACTGCTGCTTGTGTTGTACCTGTTTGATGTATGTATGAGCGAAGCTTGCACTGCTGCTTGTGCTGTACTTGTTTGATGTATGTATGAACGAAGCTTGCACTGCTACTTGTGCTGTACTTGTTTGATGTATGTATGAGCGAAGCTACTTGTTTGATGTATGTATAAGCGAAGCTTGCACTGCTGCTTGTGCTGTACTTGTTTGATGTATGTATGAGCGAAGTTTGCACTGCTGGTTGTGCTGTACTTGTTTGATGTATTTATGAGCGAAGCTTGAACTGCTGCTTGCGCTGTACCTGTTTGATGTATGTATGAGTGAAGCTTGCACTGATGCTTGTGTTGTGCCTGTTTGATGTATGTGTGAATCAAGCTTGAACTGCTACTTGTGCTGTACTTGTTTGATGTATGTCTGAATGAAGCTTGCACTGCTGCTTGTGCTGTACCTGTTTGATGTATGTATGAGCGAAGCTTGAACTACTGCTTGTGCTGTACCTGTTTGATGTATGTATGAGTGAAGCTTGACTGCTGCTTGTGCTGTACCTGTTTGATGTATGTATAAGTGAAGCTTGCACTGCTGCTTGTGCTGTATCTGTTTGATGTATGTATGAGTGAAGCTTGACTGCTGCTTGTGTTGTACCTGTTTGATGTATTTGTGAGTGAAGCTTGAACTGCTACTTCTTGTTTAATGTATGTATGAGTGAAGCTTGCACTGCTGCTTGTCTGCTTGTGCTGTACCTGTTTGATATATGTATGAGCGAAGCTTGCACTGCTGCTTGTGCTGTACCTGTTTGATGTATGTATGAGTGAAGCTTGCACTGCTTCTTGTGCTGTACCTGTTTGATGTATGTATGAGCGAAGCTTGAACTGCTTATTGTGCTGTACCTGTTTGATGTATGTATAAGTGAAGCTTGACTGCTGCTTGTGTTGTACCTGTTTGATGTATGTGTGAGTGAAGCTTAAACTGCTGCTTGTGCTGTACTTGTTTAATGTATGTATGAGTGAAGCTTGCACTGCTGCTTGTGCTTTACTTGTTTGATGTATGTATGAGCGAAGCTTGCACTGCTGCTTGTGCTGTACCTGTTTGATGTATGTATGAGTGAAGCTTGCACTGCTTCTTGTGCTGTACCTGTTTGATGTATGTATGAGCGAAGCTTGAACTGCTTATTGTGCTGTACCTGTTTGATGTATGTATGAGTGAAGCTTGACTGCTGCTTGTGTTGTACTTGTTTGATGTATGTATGAGTGAAGCTTGCACTGATGCTTTTGTTGTACTTGTTTGATGTATGTATGAGTGAAGCTTGCACTGCTGCTTGTGCTGTACCTGTTTGATGAATTTATGAGTGAAGCTTGCACTGCTGCTTGTGCTGTACTTGTTTGATGTATGTATGAGCAAAGCTTGAACTGCTGCTTGTGCTGTACCTGTTTGATGTATATATGAGTGAAGCTTGACTGCTGCTTGTGTTGTATCTGTTTTATGTATGTATGAGCGAAGCTTGAACTGCTGCTTGTGCTGTACCTGTTTGATGTATGTATGAGCGAAGCTTGACTGCTGCTTTTGTTGTACCTGTTTCATGTATGTATGAGTAAAGCTTGACTGCTGCTTGTGTTGTACTTGTTTGATGTATGTATGAGTGAAGCTTGACTGCTGCTTGTGTTGTACCTGTTTGATGTATGTATGAGCGAAGCTTGCACTGCTGCTTGTGCTGTACTTGTTTGATGTATGTATGAACGAAGCTTGCACTGCTACTTGTGCTGTACTTGTTTGATGTATGTATGAGCGAAGCTACTTGTTTGATGTATGTATAAGCGAAGCTTGCACTGCTGCTTGTGCTGTACTTGTTTGATGTATGTATGAGCGAAGTTTGCACTGCTGGTTGTGCTGTACTTGTTTGATGTATTTATGAGCGAAGCTTGAACTGCTGCTTGCGCTGTACCTGTTTGATGTATGTATGAGTGAAGCTTGCACTGATGCTTGTGTTGTGCCTGTTTGATGTATGTGTGAATCAAGCTTGAACTGCTACTTGTGCTGTACTTGTTTGATGTATGTCTGAATGAAGCTTGCACTGCTGCTTGTGCTGTACCTGTTTGATGTATGTATGAGCGAAGCTTGAACTGCTGCTTGTGCTGTACCTGTTTGATGTATGTATGAGGGAAGCTTGACTGCTGCTTGTGCTGTACCTGTTTGATGTATGTATAAGTGAAGCTTGCACTGCTGCTTGTGCTGTATCTGTTTGATGTATGTATGAGTGAAGCTTGACTGCTGCTTGTGTTGTACCTGTTTGATGTATTTGTGAGTGAAGCTTGAACTGCTACTTCTTGTTTAATGTATGCATGAGTGAAGCTTGCACTGCTGCTTGTCTGCTTGTGCTGTACCTGTTTGATATATGTATGAGTGAAGCTTGCACTGCTGATTGTGCTGTACCTGTTTGATGAATGTATGAGCGAAGCTTGCACTGCTGTTTGTGCTGTACCTGTTTGATGTATGTATGAGTGAAGCTTGAACTGCTGCTTGTGCTGTACTTGTTTGATGTATGTATAAGTGAAGCTTGACTGCTGCTTGTGTTGTACCTGTTTGATGTATGTGTGAGTGAAGCTTAAACTGCTGCTTGTGCCGTACTTGTTTGATGTATGTCTGAGTGAAGCTTGCACTGCTGCTTGTGCTGTACCTGTTTGATGTATGTATGAGTGAAGCTTGCACTGCTGCTTCTGCTGTACCTGTTTGATGTATGTATGAGCGAAGCTTGAACTGCTGCTTGTGCTGTACTTGTTTGATGTATGTATGAGTGAAGCTTGACTGCTGCTTGTATTGTACCTGTTTGATGTATGTATGAGCGAAGCTTGAACTGCTGCTTTTGCTGTACCTGTTTGATGTATGTATGAGCGAAGCTTGAACTGCTGCTTGTGCTGTACCTGTTTGATGTATGTATGAGTGAAGCTTGCACTGATGCTTGTGTTGTACCTGTTTGATGTATGTGTTAGTCAAGCTTGAACTGCTACTTGTGCTGTACTTGTTTGATGTATGTCTGAATGAAGCTTGCACTACTGCTTGTGCTGTACCTGTTTGATGTATGTATGAGTGAAGCTTGCACTGCTGCTTGTGCTGTACTTGTTTAATGTATGTATGAGTGAAGCTTGCACTGCTGCTTGTGCTTTACTTGTTTGATGTATGTATGAGCGAAGCTTGCACTGCTGCTTGTGCTGTACCTGTTTGATGTATGTATGAGTGAAGCTTGCACTTCTGCTTGTGCTGTACCTGTTTGATGTATGTATGAGCGAAGCTTGAACTGCTTATTGTGCTGTACCTGTTTGATGTATGTATCAGTGAAGCTTGACTGCTGCTTGTGTTGTACCTGTTTGATGTATGTATGAGTGAAGCTTGCACTTCTGCTTGTGCTGTACCTGTTTGATGTATGTATGAGTGAAGCTTGACTGCTGCTTGTGCTGTACCTGTTTGATGTATGTATAAGTGAAGCTTGCACTGCTGCTTGTGCTGTATCTGTTTGATGTATGTATGAGTGAAGCTTGACTGCTGCTTGTGTTGTACCTGTTTGATGTATTTGTGAGTGAAGCTTGAACTGCTACTTCTTGTTTAATGTATGTATGAGTGAAGCTTGCACTGCTGCTTGTCTGCTTGTGCTGTACCTGTTTGATATATGTATGAGCGAAGCTTGCACTGCTGCTTGTGCTGTACCTGTTTGATGTATGTATGAGTGAAGCTTGCACTGCTTCTTGTGCTGTACCTGTTTGATGTATGTATGAGCGAAGCTTGAACTGCTTATTGTGCTGTACCTGTTTGATGTATGTATAAGTGAAGCTTGACTGCTGCTTGTGTTGTACCTGTTTGATGTATGTGTGAGTGAAGCTTAAACTGCTGCTTGTGCTGTACTTGTTTAATGTATGTATGAGTGAAGCTTGCACTGCTGCTTGTGCTTTACTTGTTTGATGTATGTATGAGCGAAGCTTGCACTGCTGCTTGTGCTGTACCTGTTTGATGTATGTATGAGTGAAGCTTGCACTGCTTCTTGTGCTGTACCTGTTTGATGTATGTATGAGCGAAGCTTGAACTGCTTATTGTGCTGTACCTGTTTGATGTATGTATGAGTGAAGCTTGACTGCTGCTTGTGTTGTACTTGTTTGATGTATGTATGAGTGAAGCTTGCACTGATGCTTTTGTTGTACTTGTTTGATGTATGTATGAGTGAAGCTTGCACTGCTGCTTGTGCTGTACCTGTTTGATGAATTTATGAGTGAAGCTTGCACTGCTGCTTGTGCTGTACTTGTTTGATGTATGTATGAGCAAAGCTTGAACTGCTGCTTGTGCTGTACCTGTTTGATGTATATATGAGTGAAGCTTGACTGCTGCTTGTGTTGTATCTGTTTTATGTATGTATGAGCGAAGCTTGAACTGCTGCTTGTGCTGTACCTGTTTGATGTATGTATGAGCGAAGCTTGACTGCTGCTTTTGTTGTACCTGTTTCATGTATGTATGAGTAAAGCTTGACTGCTGCTTGTGTTGTACTTGTTTGATGTATGTATGAGTGAAGCTTGACTGCTGCTTGTGTTGTACCTGTTTGATGTATGTATGAGCGAAGCTTGCACTGCTGCTTGTGCTGTACTTGTTTGATGTATGTATGAACGAAGCTTGCACTGCTACTTGTGCTGTACTTGTTTGATGTATGTATGAGCGAAGCTACTTGTTTGATGTATGTATAAGCGAAGCTTGCACTGCTGCTTGTGCTGTACTTGTTTGATGTATGTATGAGCGAAGTTTGCACTGCTGGTTGTGCTGTACTTGTTTGATGTATTTATGAGCGAAGCTTGAACTGCTGCTTGCGCTGTACCTGTTTGATGTATGTATGAGTGAAGCTTGCACTGATGCTTGTGTTGTGCCTGTTTGATGTATGTGTGAATCAAGCTTGAACTGCTACTTGTGCTGTACTTGTTTGATGTATGTCTGAATGAAGCTTGCACTGCTGCTTGTGCTGTACCTGTTTGATGTATGTATGAGCGAAGCTTGAACTGCTGCTTGTGCTGTACCTGTTTGATGTATGTATGAGGGAAGCTTGACTGCTGCTTGTGCTGTACCTGTTTGATGTATGTATAAGTGAAGCTTGCACTGCTGCTTGTGCTGTATCTGTTTGATGTATGTATGAGTGAAGCTTGACTGCTGCTTGTGTTGTACCTGTTTGATGTATTTGTGAGTGAAGCTTGAACTGCTACTTCTTGTTTAATGTATGCATGAGTGAAGCTTGCACTGCTGCTTGTCTGCTTGTGCTGTACCTGTTTGATATATGTATGAGTGAAGCTTGCACTGCTGATTGTGCTGTACCTGTTTGATGAATGTATGAGCGAAGCTTGCACTGCTGTTTGTGCTGTACCTGTTTGATGTATGTATGAGTGAAGCTTGAACTGCTGCTTGTGCTGTACTTGTTTGATGTATGTATAAGTGAAGCTTGACTGCTGCTTGTGTTGTACCTGTTTGATGTATGTGTGAGTGAAGCTTAAACTGCTGCTTGTGCCGTACTTGTTTGATGTATGTCTGAGTGAAGCTTGCACTGCTGCTTGTGCTGTACCTGTTTGATGTATGTATGAGTGAAGCTTGCACTGCTGCTTCTGCTGTACCTGTTTGATGTATGTATGAGCGAAGCTTGAACTGCTGCTTGTGCTGTACTTGTTTGATGTATGTATGAGTGAAGCTTGACTGCTGCTTGTATTGTACCTGTTTGATGTATGTATGAGCGAAGCTTGAACTGCTGCTTTTGCTGTACCTGTTTGATGTATGTATGAGCGAAGCTTGAACTGCTGCTTGTGCTGTACCTGTTTGATGTATGTATGAGTGAAGCTTGCACTGATGCTTGTGTTGTACCTGTTTGATGTATGTGTTAGTCAAGCTTGAACTGCTACTTGTGCTGTACTTGTTTGATGTATGTCTGAATGAAGCTTGCACTACTGCTTGTGCTGTACCTGTTTGATGTATGTATGAGTGAAGCTTGCACTGCTGCTTGTGCTGTACTTGTTTAATGTATGTATGAGTGAAGCTTGCACTGCTGCTTGTGCTTTACTTGTTTGATGTATGTATGAGCGAAGCTTGCACTGCTGCTTGTGCTGTACCTGTTTGATGTATGTATGAGTGAAGCTTGCACTTCTGCTTGTGCTGTACCTGTTTGATGTATGTATGAGCGAAGCTTGAACTGCTTATTGTGCTGTACCTGTTTGATGTATGTATCAGTGAAGCTTGACTGCTGCTTGTGTTGTACCTGTTTGATGTATGTATGAGTGAAGCTTGCACTTCTGCTTGTGCTGTACCTGTTTGATGTATGTATGAGCGAAGCTTGAACTGCTTATTGTGCTGTACCTGTTTGATGTATGTATCAGTGAAGCTTGACTGCTGCTTGTGCTGTACTTGTTTGATGTATGTATGAGTGAAGCTTGAACTGCTGCTTGTGCCGTACTTGTTTGATGTATGTCTGAGTGAAGCTTGCACTGATGCTTGTGCTGTACCTGTTTGATGTATGTATGAGTGAAGCTTTCACTGCTGCTTCTGCTGTACCTGTTTGATGTATGTATGAGCGAAGCTTGAACTGCTGCTTGTGCTGTACTTGTTTCATGTATGTATGAGTGAAGCTTGACTGCTTCTTGTATTGTACCTGTTTGATGTATGTATGAGCGAAGCTTGACTGCTGCTTGTATTGTACTTTTTTGATGTATATATGAGCGAAGCTTGAACTGCTGCTTGTGCTGTACCTGTTTGATGTATGTATGAGCGAAGCTTGAACTGCTGCTTGTGCTGTACCTGTTTGATGTATGCATGAGCGAAGCTTGAACTGCTGCTTGTGCTGTACTTGTTTGATGTATGTATGAGTGAAGCTTGACTGCTGCTTGTATTGTACCTGTTTGATGTATGTATGAGCGAAGCTTGACTGCTGCTTGTATTGTACTTGTTTGATGTATGTATGAGTGAAGCTTGCACTGCTGCTTGTGCTGTACCTATTTGTATGTATGAGTGAAGCTTGCACTGCTGCTTGTGCTGTACCTGTTTGATGTATGTATGAGTGAAGCTTGCACTGATGCTTGTGTTGTACCTGTTTGATGTATGTGTTAGTCAAGCTTGAACTGCTACTTGTGCTGTACTTGTTTGATGTATGTCTGAATGAAGCTTGCACTGCTGCTTGTGCTGTACCTGTTTGATGTATGTATGAGTGAAGCTTGCACTGCTGCTTGTGCTGTACTTGTTTAATGTATGTATGAGTGAAGCTTGCACTGCTGCTTGTGCTTTACTTGTTTGATGTATGTATGAGCGAAGCTTGCACTGCTGCTTGTGCTGTACCTGTTTGATGTATGTATGAGTGAAGCTTGCACTGCTTCTTGTGCTGTACCTGTTTGATGTATGTATGAGCGAAGCTTGAACTGCTTATTGTGCTGTACCTGTTTGATGTATGTATGAGTGAAGCTTGACTGCTGCTTGTGTTGTACTTGTTTGATGTATGTATGAGTGAAGCTTGCACTGATGCTTTTGTTGTACTTGTTTGATGTATGTATGAGTGAAGCTTGCACTGCTGCTTGTGCTGTACCTGTTTGATGAATTTATGAGTGAAGCTTGCACTGCTGCTTGTGCTGTACTTGTGTGATGTATGTATGAGCAAAGCTTGAACTGCTGCTTGTGCTGTACCTGTTTGATGTATATATGAGTGAAGCTTGAACTGCTGCTTGTGCTGTACCTGTTTGATGTATGTATGAGCAAAGCTTGACTGCTGCTTTTGTTGTACCTGTTTCATGTATGTATGAGTAAAGCTTGACTGCTGCTTGTGTTGTACTTGTTTGATGTATGTATGAATGAAGCTTGACTGCTGCTTGTGTTGTACCTGTTTGATGTATGTCTGAGTGAAGCTTGCACTGCTGCTTGTGCTGTACTTGTTTGATGTATGTATGAGCGAAGCTTGCACTGCTGCTTGTCCTGTACTTGTTTGATGTATGTATGAACGAAGCTTGCACTGCTACTTGTGCTGTACTTGTTTGATGTATGTATGAGCGAAGCTACTTGTTTGATGTATGTATAAGCGAAGCTTGCACTGCTGCTTGTGCTGTACTTGTTTGATGTATGTATAAGCGAAGTTTGCACTGCTGGTTGTGCTGTACTTGTTTGATGTATTTATGAGCGAAGCTTGAACTGCTGCTTGCGCTGTACCTGTTTGATGTATGTATGAGTGAAGCTTGCACTGATGCTTGTGTTGTACCTGTTTGATGTATGTGTGAATCAAGCTTGAACTGCTACTTGTGCTGTACTTGTTTGATGTATGTCTGAATGAAGCTTGCACTGCTGCTTGTGCTGTACCTGTTTGATGTATGTATGAGCGAAGCTTGAACTGCTGCTTGTGCTGTACCTGTTTGATGTATGTATGAGTGAAGCTTGACTGCTGCTTGTGCTGTACCTGTTTGATGTATGTATAAGTGAAGCTTGCACTGCTGCTTGTGCTGTATCTGTTTGATGTATGTATGAGTGAAGCTTGACTGCTGCTTGTGTTGTACCTGTTTGATGTATTTGTGAGTGAAGCTTGAACTGCTACTTCTTGTTTAATGTATGTATGAGTGAAGCTTGCACTGCTACTTGTCTGCTTGTGCTGTACCTGTTTGATGTATGTATGAGTGAAGCTTGCACTGCTGATTGTGCTGTACCTGTTTGATGAATGTATGAGCGAAGCTTGCACTGCTGTTTGTGCTGTACCTGTTTGATGTATGTATGAGTGAAGCTTGAACTGCTACTTGTGCTGTACTTGTTTGATGTATGTCTGAATGAAGCTTGCACTGCTGCTTGTGCTGTACCTGTTTGATGTATGTATGAGTGAAGCTTGCACTGCTGCTTGTGCTGTACTTGTTTAATGTATGTATGAGTGAAGCTTGCACTGCTGCTTGTGCTTTACTTGTTTGATGTATGTATGAGCGAAGCTTGCACTGCTGCTTGTGCTGTACCTGTTTGATGTATGTATGAGTGAAGCTTGAACTGCTTCTTGTGCTGTACCTGTTTGATGTATGTATGAGCGAAGCTTGAACTGCTTATTGTGCTGTACCTGTTTGATGTATGTATGAGTGAAGCTTGACTGCTGCTTGTGTTGTACTTGTTTGATGTATGTATGAGTGAAGCTTGCACTGATGCTTTTGTTGTACTTGTTTGATGTATGTATGAGTGAAGCTTGCACTGCTGCTTGTGCTGTACCTGTTTGATGAATTTATGAGTGTAGCTTGCACTGCTGCTTGTGCTGTACTTGTTTGATGTATGTATGAGCAAAGCTTGAACTGCTGCTTGTGCTGTACCTGTTTGATGTATATATGAGTGAAGCTTGACTGCTGCTTGTGTTGTATCTGTTTTATGTATGTATGAGCGAAGCTTGAACTGCTGCTTGTGCTGTACCTGTTTGATGTATGTATGAGCGAAGCTTGACTGCTGCTTTTGTTGTACCTGTTTCATGTATGTATGAGTAAAGCTTGACTGCTGCTTGTGTTGTACTTGTTTGATGTATGTATGAGTGAAGCTTGACTGCTGCTTGTGTTGTACCTGTTTGATGTATGTCTGAGTGAAGCTTGCACTGCTGCTTGTGCTGTACTTGTTTGATGTATGTATGAGCGAAGCTTGCACTGCTGCTTGTGCTGTACTTGTTTGATGTATGTATGAACGAAGCTTGCACTGCTACTTGTGCTGTACTTGTTTGATGTATGTATGAGCGAAGCTACTTGTTTGATGTATGTATAAGCGAAGCTTGCACTGCTGCTTGTGCTGTACTTGTTTGATGTATGTATGAGCGAAGTTTGCACTGCTGGTTGTGCTGTACTTGTTTGATGTATTTATGAGCGAAGCTTGAACTGCTGCTTGCGCTGTACCTGTTTGATGTATGTATGAGTGAAGCTTGCACTGATGCTTGTGTTGTGCCTGTTTGATGTATGCGTGAATCAAGCTTGAACTGCTACTTGTGCTGTACTTGTTTGATGTATGTCTGAATGAAGCTTGCACTGCTGCTTGTGCTGTACCTGTTTGATGTATGTATGAGCGAAGCTTGAACTGCTGCTTGTGCTGTACCTGTTTGATGTATGTATGAGTGAAGCTTGACTGCTGCTTGTGCTGTACCTGTTTGATGTATGTATAAGTGAAGCTTGCACTGCTGCTTGTGCTGTATCTGTTTGATGTATGTATGAGTGAAGCTTGACTGCTGCTTGTGTTGTACCTGTTTGATGTATTTGTGAGTGAATCTTGAACTGCTACTTCTTGTTTAATGTATGTATGAGTGAAGCTTGCACTGCTGCTTGTCTGCTTGTGCTGTACCTGTTTTATTATATGTATGAGCGAAGCTTGCACTGCTGCTTGTGCTGTACCTGTTTGATGTATGTATGAGTGAAGCTTGCACTGCTTCTTGTGCTGTACCTGTTTGATGTATGTATGAGCGAAGCTTGAACTGCTTATTGTGCTGTACCTGTTTGATGTATGTATAAGTGAAGCTTGACTGCTGCTTGTGTTGTACCTGTTTGATGTATGTGTGAGTGAAGCTTAAACTGCTGCTTGTGCTGTACTTGTTTAATGTATGTATGAGTGAAGCTTGCACTGCTGCTTGTGCTTTACTTGTTTGATGTATGTATGAGCGAAGCTTGCACTGCTGCTTGTGCTGTACCTGTTTGATGTATGTATGAGTGAAGCTTGCACTGCTTCTTGTGCTGTACCTGTTTGATGTATGTATGAGCGAAGCTTGAACTGCTTATTGTGCTGTACCTGTTTGATGTATGTATGAGTGAAGCTTGACTGCTGCTTGTGTTGTACTTGTTTGATGTATGTATGAGTGAAGCTTGCACTGATGCTTTTGTTGTACTTGTTTGATGTATGTATGAGTGAAGCTTGCACTGCTGCTTGTGCTGTACCTGTTTGATGAATTTATGAGTGAAGCTTGCACTGCTGCTTGTGCTGTACTTGTTTGATGTATGTATGAGCAAAGCTTGAACTGCTGCTTGTGCTGTACCTGTTTGATGTATATATGAGTGAAGCTTGACTGCTGCTTGTGTTGTATCTGTTTTATGTATGTATGAGCGAAGCTTGAACTGCTGCTTGTGCTGTACCTGTTTGATGTATGTATGAGCGAAGCTTGACTGCTGCTTTTGTTGTACCTGTTTCATGTATGTATGAGTAAAGCTTGACTGCTGCTTGTGTTGTACTTGTTTGATGTATGTATGAGTGAAGCTTGACTGCTGCTTGTGTTGTACCTGTTTGATGTATGTATGAGCGAAGCTTGCACTGCTGCTTGTGCTGTACTTGTTTGATGTATGTATGAACGAAGCTTGCACTGCTACTTGTGCTGTACTTGTTTGATGTATGTATGAGCGAAGCTACTTGTTTGATGTATGTATAAGCGAAGCTTGCACTGCTGCTTGTGCTGTACTTGTTTGATGTATGTATGAGCGAAGTTTGCACTGCTGGTTGTGCTGTACTTGTTTGATGTATTTATGAGCGAAGCTTGAACTGCTGCTTGCGCTGTACCTGTTTGATGTATGTATGAGTGAAGCTTGCACTGATGCTTGTGTTGTGCCTGTTTGATGTATGTGTGAATCAAGCTTGAACTGCTACTTGTGCTGTACTTGTTTGATGTATGTCTGAATGAAGCTTGCACTGCTGCTTGTGCTGTACCTGTTTGATGTATGTATGAGCGAAGCTTGAACTGCTGCTTGTGCTGTACCTGTTTGATGTATGTATGAGTGAAGCTTGACTGCTGCTTGTGCTGTACCTGTTTGATGTATGTATAAGTGAAGCTTGCACTGCTGCTTGTGCTGTATCTGTTTGATGTATGTATGAGTGAAGCTTGACTGCTGCTTGTGTTGTACCTGTTTGATGTATTTGTGAGTGAAGCTTGAACTGCTACTTCTTGTTTAATGTATGTATGAGTGAAGCTTGCACTGCTGCTTGTCTGCTTGTGCTGTACCTGTTTGATATATGTATGAGCGAAGCTTGCACTGCTGCTTGTGCTGTACCTGTTTGATGTATGTATGAGTGAAGCTTGCACTGCTTCTTGTGCTGTACCTGTTTGATGTATGTATGAGCGAAGCTTGAACTGCTTATTGTGCTGTACCTGTTTGATGTATGTATAAGTGAAGCTTGACTGCTGCTTGTGTTGTACCTGTTTGATGTATGTGTGAGTGAAGCTTAAACTGCTGCTTGTGCTGTACTTGTTTAATGTATGTATGAGTGAAGCTTGCACTGCTGCTTGTGCTTTACTTGTTTGATGTATGTATGAGCGAAGCTTGCACTGCTGCTTGTGCTGTACCTGTTTGATGTATGTATGAGTGAAGCTTGCACTGCTTCTTGTGCTGTACCTGTTTGATGTATGTATGAGCGAAGCTTGAACTGCTTATTGTGCTGTACCTGTTTGATGTATGTATGAGTGAAGCTTGACTGCTGCTTGTGTTGTACTTGTTTGATGTATGTATGAGTGAAGCTTGCACTGATGCTTTTGTTGTACTTGTTTGATGTATGTATGAGTGAAGCTTGCACTGCTGCTTGTGCTGTACCTGTTTGATGAATTTATGAGTGAAGCTTGCACTGCTGCTTGTGCTGTACTTGTTTGATGTATGTATGAGCAAAGCTTGAACTGCTGCTTGTGCTGTACCTGTTTGATGTATATATGAGTGAAGCTTGACTGCTGCTTGTGTTGTATCTGTTTTATGTATGTATGAGCGAAGCTTAAACTGCTGCTTGTGCTGTACCTGTTTGATGTATGTATGAGCGAAGCTTGACTGCTGCTTTTGTTGTACCTGTTTCATGTATGTATGAGTAAAGCTTGACTGCTGCTTGTGTTGTACTTGTTTGATGTATGTATGAGTGAAGCTTGACTGCTGCTTGTGTTGTACCTGTTTGATGTATGTATGAGCGAAGCTTGCACTGCTGCTTGTGCTGTACTTGTTTGATGTATGTATGAACGAAGCTTGCACTGCTACTTGTGCTGTACTTGTTTGATGTATGTATGAGCGAAGCTACTTGTTTGATGTATGTATAAGCGAAGCTTGCACTGCTGCTTGTGCTGTACTTGTTTGATGTATGTATGAGCGAAGTTTGCACTGCTGGTTGTGCTGTACTTGTTTGATGTATTTATGAGCGAAGCTTGAACTGCTGCTTGCGCTGTACCTGTTTGATGTATGTATGAGTGAAGCTTGCACTGATGCTTGTGTTGTGCCTGTTTGATGTATGTGTGAATCAAGCTTGAACTGCTACTTGTGCTGTACTTGTTTGATGTATGTCTGAATGAAGCTTGCACTGCTGCTTGTGCTGTACCTGTTTGATGTATGTATGAGCGAAGCTTGAACTGCTGCTTGTGCTGTACCTGTTTGATGTATGTATGAGGGAAGCTTGACTGCTGCTTGTGCTGTACCTGTTTGATGTATGTATAAGTGAAGCTTGCACTGCTGCTTGTGCTGTATCTGTTTGATGTATGTATGAGTGAAGCTTGACTGCTGCTTGTGTTGTACCTGTTTGATGTATTTGTGAGTGAAGCTTGAACTGCTACTTCTTGTTTAATGTATGCATGAGTGAAGCTTGCACTGCTGCTTGTCTGCTTGTGCTGTACCTGTTTGATATATGTATGAGTGAAGCTTGCACTGCTGATTGTGCTGTACCTGTTTGATGAATGTATGAGCGAAGCTTGCACTGCTGTTTGTGCTGTACCTGTTTGATGTATGTATGAGTGAAGCTTGAACTGCTGCTTGTGCTGTACTTGTTTGATGTATGTATAAGTGAAGCTTGACTGCTGCTTGTGTTGTACCTGTTTGATGTATGTGTGAGTGAAGCTTAAACTGCTGCTTGTGCCGTACTTGTTTGATGTATGTCTGAGTGAAGCTTGCACTGCTGCTTGTGCTGTACCTGTTTGATGTATGTATGAGTGAAGCTTGCACTGCTGCTTCTGCTGTACCTGTTTGATGTATGTATGAGCGAAGCTTGAACTGCTGCTTGTGCTGTACTTGTTTGATGTATGTATGAGTGAAGCTTGACTGCTGCTTGTATTGTACCTGTTTGATGTATGAATGAGCGAAGCTCGACTGCTGCTTGTATTGTACTTGTTTGATGTATGTATGAGCGAAGCTTGAACTGCTGCTTTTGCTGTACCTGTTTGATGTATGTATGAGCGAAGCTTGAACTGCTGCTTGTGCTGTACCTGTTTGATGTATGTATGAGTGAAGCTTGCACTGATGCTTGTGTTGTACCTGTTTGATGTATGTGTTAGTCAAGCTTGAACTGCTACTTGTGCTGTACTTGTTTGATGTATGTCTGAATGAAGCTTGCACTACTGCTTGTGCTGTACCTGTTTGATGTATGTATGAGTGAAGCTTGCACTGCTGCTTGTGCTGTACTTGTTTAATGTATGTATGAGTGAAGCTTGCACTGCTGCTTGTGCTTTACTTGTTTGATGTATGTATGAGCGAAGCTTGCACTGCTGCTTGTGCTGTACCTGTTTGATGTATGTATGAGTGAAGCTTGCACTTCTGCTTGTGCTGTACCTGTTTGATGTATGTATGAGCGAAGCTTGAACTGCTTATTGTGCTGTACCTGTTTGATGTATGTATCAGTGAAGCTTGACTGCTGCTTGTGTTGTACCTGTTTGATGTATGTATGAGTGAAGCTTGCACTTCTGCTTGTGCTGTACCTGTTTGATGTATGTATGAGCGAAGCTTGAACTGCTTATTGTGCTGTACCTGTTTGATGTATGTATCAGTGAAGCTTGACTGCTGCTTGTGCTGTACTTGTTTGATGTATGTATGAGTGAAGCTTGAACTGCTGCTTGTGCCGTACTTGTTTGATGTATGTCTGAGTGAAGCTTGCACTGATGCTTGTGCTGTACCTGTTTGATGTATGTATGAGTGAAGCTTTCACTGCTGCTTCTGCTGTACCTGTTTGATGTATGTATGAGCGAAGCTTGAACTGCTGCTTGTGCTGTACTTGTTTCATGTATGTATGAGTGAAGCTTGACTGCTTCTTGTATTGTACCTGTTTGATGTATGTATGAGCGAAGCTTGACTGCTGCTTGTATTGTACTTTTTTGATGTATATATGAGCGAAGCTTGAACTGCTGCTTGTGCTGTACCTGTTTGATGTATGTATGAGCGAAGCTTGAACTGCTGCTTGTGCTGTACCTGTTTGATGTATGCATGAGCGAAGCTTGAACTGCTGCTTGTGCTGTACTTGTTTGATGTATGTATGAGTGAAGCTTGACTGCTGCTTGTATTGTACCTGTTTGATGTATGTATGAGCGAAGCTTGACTGCTGCTTGTATTGTACTTGTTTGATGTATGTATGAGTGAAGCTTGCACTGCTGCTTGTGCTGTACCTATTTGTATGTATGAGTGAAGCTTGCACTGCTGCTTGTGCTGTACCTGTTTGATGTATGTATGAGTGAAGCTTGCACTGATGCTTGTGTTGTACCTGTTTGATGTATGTGTTAGTCAAGCTTGAACTGCTACTTGTGCTGTACTTGTTTGATGTATGTCTGAATGAAGCTTGCACTGCTGCTTGTGCTGTACCTGTTTGATGTATGTATGAGTGAAGCTTGCACTGCTGCTTGTGCTGTACTTGTTTAATGTATGTATGAGTGAAGCTTGCACTGCTGCTTGTGCTTTACTTGTTTGATGTATGTATGAGCGAAGCTTGCACTGCTGCTTGTGCTGTACCTGTTTGATGTATGTATGAGTGAAGCTTGCACTGCTTCTTGTGCTGTACCTGTTTGATGTATGTATGAGCGAAGCTTGAACTGCTTATTGTGCTGTACCTGTTTGATGTATGTATGAGTGAAGCTTGACTGCTGCTTGTGTTGTACTTGTTTGATGTATGTATGAGTGAAGCTTGCACTGATGCTTTTGTTGTACTTGTTTGATGTATGTATGAGTGAAGCTTGCACTGCTGCTTGTGCTGTACCTGTTTGATGAATTTATGAGTGAAGCTTGCACTGCTGCTTGTGCTGTACTTGTGTGATGTGTGTATGAGCAAAGCTTGAACTGCTGCTTGTGCTGTACCTGTTTGATGTATATATGAGTGAAGCTTGAACTGCTGCTTGTGCTGTACCTGTTTGATGTATGTATGAGCGAAGCTTGACTGCTGCTTTTGTTGTACCTGTTTCATGTATGTATGAGTAAAGCTTGACTGCTGCTTGTGTTGTACTTGTTTGATGTATGTATGAATGAAGCTTGACTGCTGCTTGTGTTGTACCTGTTTGATGTATGTCTGAGTGAAGCTTGCACTGCTGCTTGTGCTGTACTTGTTTGATGTATGTATGAGCGAAGCTTGCACTGCTGCTTGTCCTGTACTTGTTTGATGTATGTATGAACGAAGCTTGCACTGCTACTTGTGCTGTACTTGTTTGATGTATGTATGAGCGAAGCTACTTGTTTGATGTATGTATAAGCGAAGCTTGCACTGCTGCTTGTGCTGTACTTGTTTGATGTATGTATAAGCGAAGTTTGCACTGCTGGTTGTGCTGTACTTGTTTGATGTATTTATGAGCGAAGCTTGAACTGCTGCTTGCGCTGTACCTGTTTGATGTATGTATGAGTGAAGCTTGCACTGATGCTTGTGTTGTACCTGTTTGATGTATGTGTGAATCAAGCTTGAACTGCTACTTGTGCTGTACTTGTTTGATGTATGTCTGAATGAAGCTTGCACTGCTGCTTGTGCTGTACCTGTTTGATGTATGTATGAGCGAAGCTTGAACTGCTGCTTGTGCTGTACCTGTTTGATGTATGTATGAGTGAAGCTTGACTGCTGCTTGTGCTGTACCTGTTTGATGTATGTATAAGTGAAGCTTGCACTGCTGCTTGTGCTGTATCTGTTTGATGTATGTATGAGTGAAGCTTGACTGCTGCTTGTGTTGTACCTGTTTGATGTATTTGTGAGTGAAGCTTGAACTGCTACTTCTTGTTTAATGTATGTATGAGTGAAGCTTGCACTGCTACTTGTCTGCTTGTGCTGTACCTGTTTGATGTATGTATGAGTGAAGCTTGCACTGCTGATTGTGCTGTACCTGTTTGATGAATGTATGAGCGAAGCTTGCACTGCTGTTTGTGCTGTACCTGTTTGATGTATGTATGAGTGAAGCTTGAACTGCTGCTTGTGCTGTACTTGTTTGATGTATGTATAAGTGAAGCTTGACTGCTGCTTGTGTTGTACCTGTTTGATGTATGTGTGAGTCAAGCTTAAACTGCTGCTTGTGCCGTACTTGTTTGATGTATGTCTGAGTGAAGCTTGCACTGCTGCTTGTGCTGTACCTGTTTGATGTATGTATGAGTGAAGCTTGCACTGCTGCTTCTGCTGTACCTGTTTGATGTATGTATGAGCGAAGCTTGAACTGCTGCTTGTGCTGTACTTGTTTGATGTATGTATGAGTGAAGCTTGACTGCTGCTTGTATTGTACCTGTTTGATGTATGTATGAGCGAAGCTTGACTGCTGCTTGTATTGTACTTGTTTGATGTATGTATGAGCGAAGCTTGAACTGCTGCTTTTGCTGTACCTGTTTGATGTATGTATGAGCGAAGCTTGAACTGCTGCTTGTGCTGTACCTGTTTGATGTATGTATGAGTGAAGCTTGCACTGATGCTTGTGTTGTACCTGTTTGATGTATGTGTTAGTCAAGCTTGAACTGCTACTTGTGCTGTACTTGTTTGATGTATGTCTGAATGAAGCTTGCACTGCTGCTTGTGCTGTACCTGTTTGATGTATGTATGAGTGAAGCTTGCACTGCTGCTTGTGCTGTACTTGTTTAATGTATGTATGAGTGAAGCTTGCACTGCTGCTTGTGCTTTACTTGTTTGATGTATGTATGAGCGAAGCTTGTACTGCTGCTTGTGCTGTACCTGTTTGATGTATGTATGAGTGAAGCTTGCACTTCTGCTTGTGCTGTACATGTTTGCTGTATGTATGAGCGAAGCTGGAACTGCTTATTGTGCTGTACCTGTTTGATGTATGTATCAGTGAAGCTTGACTGCTGCTTGTGTTGTACCTGTTTGATGTATGTATGAGTGAAGCTTGCACTTCTGCTTGTGCTGTACCTGTTTGATGTATGTATGAGCGAAGCTTGAACTGCTTATTGTGCTGTACCTGTTTGATGTATGTATCAGTGAAGCTTGACTGCTGCTTGTGCTGTACTTGTTTGATGTATGTATGAGTGAAGCTTGAACTGCTGCTTGTGCCGTACTTGTTTGATGTATGTCTGAGTGAAGCTTGCACTGCTGCTTGTGCTGTACCTGTTTGATGTATGTATGAGTGAAGCTTTCACTGCTGCTTCTGCTGTACCTGTTTGATGTATGTATGAGCGAAGCTTGAACTGCTGCTTGTGCTGTACTTGTTTCATGTATGTATGAGTGAAGCTTGACTGCTGCTTGTATTGTACCTGTTTGATGTATGTATGAGCGAAGCTTGACTGCTGCTTGTATTGTACTTTTTTGATGTATACATGAGCGAAGCTTGAACTGCTGCTTGTGCTGTACCTGTTTGATGTATGTATGAGCGAAGCTTGAACTGCTGCTTATGCTGTACTTGTTTTATGTATGTATGAGCGAAGCTTAACTGCTGCGTGTGTTGTACCTGTTTCATGTATGTATGAGTAAAGCTTGACTGCTGCTTGTGTTGTACTTGTTTGATGTATGTATGATTAAAGTTTGACTGCTGCTTGTGTTGTACCTGTTTGATGTATGTCTGAGTGAAGCTTGCACTGCTGCTTGTGCTGTACTTGTTTGATGTATGTATGAGCGAAGCTTGCACTGCTGCTTGTGCTGTACTTGTTTGATGTATGTATGAACGAAGCTTGCACTGCTACTTGTGCTGTACTTGTTTGATGTATGTATGAGCGAAGCTATTTGTTTGATGTATGTATAAGCGAAGCTTGCACTGGTGCTTGTGCTGTACTTGTTTGATGTATGTATGAGCGAAGCTTGCACTGCTGGTTGTGCTGTACTTGTTTGATGTATGTATGAGCGAAGCTTGAACTGCTGCTTGTGCTGTACCTGTTTGATGTATGTATGAGTGAAGCTTGCACTGATGTTTGTGTTGTACCTGTTTGATGTATGTGTGAGTCAAGCTTGAACTGCTACTTGTGCTGTACCTGTTTGATGTATGTCTCAATGAAGCTTGCACTGCTGCTTGTGCTGTACCTGTTTGATGTATGTATGAGCGAAGCTTGAACTGCTGCTTGTGCTGTACCTGTTTGATGTATGTATGAGTGAAGCTTGACTGCTGCTTGTGCTGTACCTGTTTGATGTATGTATAAGTGAAGCTTGCACTGCTGCTTGTGCTGTATCTGTTTGATGTATGTATGAGTGAAGCTTGACTGCTGCTTGTATTGTACCTGTTTGATGTATGTATGAGCGAAGCTTGACTGCTGCTTGTATTGTACTTGTTTGATGTATGTATGAGCGAAGCTTGAACTGCTGCTTGTGCTGTACCTGTTTGATGTATGCATGAGCAAAGCTTGAACTGCTGCTTGTGCTGTACTTGTTTGATGTATGTATGAGTGAAGCTTGACTGCTGCTTGTATTGTACCTGTTTGATGTATGTATGAACGAAGCTTGACTGCTGCTTGTATTGTACTTGTTTGATGTATGTATGAGTGAAGCTTGCACTGCTGCTTCTGCTGTACCTGCTTGTATGTATGAGTGAAGCTTGCACTGCTGCTTGTGCTGTACCTGTTTGATGTATGTATGAGTGAAGCTTGCACTGATGCTTGTGTTGTACCCGTTTGATGTATGTGTTAGTCAAGCTTGAGCTGCTACTTGTAAATGTAAATGTAAATGTAGGTGTACTTATATAGCGCAAACCTGTCACCCAAAGGGCATCCTGGCGCTTGCTTAGGGAACCCGTCCTGGTATTCCCCTGTGAGAAACCCCGGCAGGGTGTCCACAAGGAACTTGTGCTGTACTTGTTTGATGTATGTCTGAATGAAGCTTGCACTGCTGCTTGTGCTGTACCTGTTTGATGTATGTATGAGTGAAGCTTGCACTGCTGCTTGTGCTGTACTTGTTTAATGTATGTATGAGTGAAGCTTGCACTGCTGCTTGTGCTTTACTTGTTTGATGTATGTATGAGCGAAGCTTGCACTGCTGCTTGTGCTGTACCTGTTTGATGTATGTATGAGTGAAGCTTGCACTGCTGCTTGTGCTGTACCTGTTTGATGTATGTATGAGCAAAGCTTGAACTGCTTATTGTGCTGTACCTGTTTGATGTATGTATGAGTGAAGCTTGACTGCTGCTTGTGTTG
Organism: Lissotriton helveticus; assembly: GCF_964261635.1. Classification (NCBI taxonomy): domain Eukaryota; kingdom Metazoa; phylum Chordata; class Amphibia; order Caudata; family Salamandridae; genus Lissotriton; species Lissotriton helveticus. Next base: position 1,513,015,875 of record NC_136059.1, on the reverse strand, counting down.
TACTTGTTTGATGTATGTATGAGTGAAGCTTGCACTGATGCTTTTGTTGTACTTGTTTGATGTATGTATGAGTGAAGCTTGCACTGCTGCTTGTGCTGTACCTGTTTGATGAATTTATGAGCGAAGCTTGCACTGCTTCTTGTGCTGTACTTGTTTGATGTATGTATGAGCAAAGCTTGATCTGCTGCTTGTGCTGTGCTTGTGCTGTACCTGTTTGATGTATATATGAGTGAAGCTTGACTGCTGCTTGTGTTGTATCTGTTTTATGTATGTATGAGCGAAGCTTGAACTGCTGCTTGTGCTGTACCTGTTTGATGTATGTATGAGCGAAGCTTGACTGCTGCATTTGTTGTACCTGTTTTATGTATGTATGAGTAAAGCTTGACTGCTGCTTGTGTTGTACTTGTTTGATGTATGTATGAGTGAAGCTTGACTGCTGCTTGTGTTGTACCTGTTTGATGTATGTCTGAGTGAAGCTTGCACTGCTGCTTGTGCTGTACTTGTTTGATGTATGTATGAGCGAAGCTTGCACTGCTGCTTGTGCTGTACTTGTTTGATGTATGTATGAACGAAGCTTCCACTGCTACTTGTGCTGTACTTGTTTGATGTATGTATGAGCGAAGCTACTTGTTTGATGTATGTATAAGCGAAGCTTGCACTGCTGCTTGTGCTGTACTTGTTTATGTATGTATGAGCGAAGTTTGCACTGCTGGTTGTGCTGTACTTGTTTGATGTATTTATGAGCGAAGCTTGAACTGCTGCTTGCGCTGTACCTGTTTGATGTATGTATGAGTGAAGCTTGCACTGATGCTTGTGTTGTACCTGTTTGATGTATGTGTGAATCAAGCTTGAACTGCTACTTGTGCTGTACTTGTTTGATGTATGTCTGAATGAAGCTTGCACTGCTGCTTGTGCTGTACCTATTTGATGTATGTATGAGCGAAGCTTGAACTGCTGCTTGTGCTGTACCTGTTTGATGTATGTATGAGTGAAGCTTGACTGCTGCTTGTGCTGTACCTGTTTGATGTATGTATAAGTGAAGCTTGCACTGCTGCTTGTGCTGTATCTGTTTGATGTATGTATGAGTGAAGCTTGACTGCTGCTTGTGTTGTACCTGTTTGATGTATGTGTGAGTGAAGCTTGAAATGCTACTTCTTGTTTAATGTATGTATGCGTGAAGCTTGCACTGCTGCTTGTCTGCTTGTGCTGTACCTGTTTGTATGTATGAGTGAAGCTTGCACTGCTGCTTGTGCTGTACCTGTTTGATGAATGTATGAGCGAAGCTTGCACTGCTGTTTGTGCTGTACCTGTTTGATGTATGTATGAGTGAAGCTTGAACTGCTGCTTGTGCTGTACTTGTTTGATGTATGTATAAGAGAAGCTTGACTGCTGCTTGTGTTGTACCTGTTTGATGTATGTGTGAGTGAAGCTTAAACTGCTGCTTGTGCCGTACTTGTTTGATGTATGTCTGAGTGAAGCTTGCACTGCTGCTTGTGCTGTACCTGTTTGATGTATGTATGAGTGAAGCTTGCACTGCTGCTTCTGCTGTACCTGTTTGATGTATGTATGAGCGAAGCTTGAACTGCTGCTTGTGCTGTACTTGTTTGATGTATGTATGAGTGAAGCTTGACTGCTGCTTGTATTGTACCTGTTTGATGTATTTATGAGCGAAGCTTGACTGCTGCTTGTATTGTACCTATTTGATGTATGTATGAGCGAAGCTTGAACTGCTGCTTTTGCTGTACCTGTTTGATGTATGTATGAGCGAAGCTTGAACTGCTGCTTGTGCTGTACCTGTTTGATGTATGTATGAGTGAAGCTTGCACTGATGCTTGTGTTGTACCTGTTTGATGTATGTGTTAGTCAAGCTTGAACTGCTACTTGTGCTGTACTTGTTTGATGTATGTCTGAATGAAGCTTGCACTGCTGCTTGTGCTGTACCTGTTTGATGTATGTATGAGTGAAGCTTGCACTGCTGCTTGTGCTGTACTTGTTTAATGTATGTATGAGTGAAGCTTGCACTGCTGCTTGTGCTTTACTTGTTTGATGTATGTATGAGCGAAGCTTGCACTGCTGCTTGTGCTGTACCTGTTTGATGTATGTATGAGTGAAGCTTGCACTTCTGCTTGTGCTGTGCCTGTTTGATGTATGTATGAGCGAAGCTTGAACTGCTTATTGTGCTGTACCTGTTTGATGTATGTATCAGTGAAGCTTGACTGCTGCTTGTGTTGTACCTGTTTGATGTATGTATGAGTGAAGCTTGCACTTCTGCTTGTGCTGTACCTGTTTGATGTATGTATGAGCGAAGCTTGAACTGCTTATTGTGCTGTACCTGTTTGATGTATGTATCAGTGAAGCTTGACTGCTGCTTGTGCTGTACCTGTTTGATGTATGTATGAGCGAAGCTTGCACTGCTGCTTGTGCTGTACCTGTTTGATATATGTATGAGTGAAGCTTGCACTGCTGCTTGTGCGGTACCTGTTTGATGTATGTATGAGCGAAGCTTGAACTGCTGCTTGTGCTGTACTTGTTTAATGTATGTATGAGTGAAGCTTGACTGCTGCTTGTGCTGTACCTGTTTGATGTATGTATGAGTGAAGCTTGTACTGCTGCTTTTGCTGTACCTGTTTGATGTATGTATGAGCGAAGCTTGAACTGCTGCTTGTGCTGTACTTGTTTGATGTATGTATGAGTGAAGCTTGGCTGCTGCTTGTGTTGTACCTGTTTGATGTATGTATGAGTGAAGCTTGACTGCTGCTTGTATTGCACCTGTTTGATGTATGTATGAGTGAAGCTTGCACTGATGCTTGTGCTGTACCTGTTTGATGTATGTATGAGTGAAGCTTGTACTGCTGCTTTTGCTGTACCTGTTTGATGTATGTATGAGCGAAGCTTGAACTGCTGCTTGTGCTGTACTTGTTTGATGTATGTATGAGTGAAGCTTGGCTGCTGCTTGTGTTGCACCTGTTTGATGTATGTATGAGTGAAGCTTGACTGCTGCTTGTATTGCACCTGTTTGATGTATGTATGAGTGAAGCTTGCACTGATGCTTGTGTTGTACCTGTTTGATGTATGTATGAGTGAAGCTTGCACTGATGCTTGTGTTGTACTCCCTATGTGCGTGTGTTTGTCGTACTTTTGTCAGCAAAGTGACATCGTGAAACCAAAACACATAGTGCCAGGTTAGCCGCCGTAACTGAAACGTAGCTAACTGATTACAGATTAGCAGGCCATGGTACCATGTTGTGCTTCCTTGTGAAGCCGCAAATTACATTGTACTACAATTGTGCACACGTCATGGCAGGTATCAAAATGCTTTACTGACAGACTACAGAATCCTCACGTTATGAAGCCACTCCTATGGTGGTAAATAGAGACATCACATCACCTACAAAACGCGTCACAAAAAAGCTATTTTAAAAAGCCAAAACACATAGCGCCAACTTAGCGTGTCTAACTGAACACAGCAAAGGGGAAACACAGTTACAAATACACGACGCGATGTGCTTGTGCCTGCTATTGTTTTGTGAGCAAACTCAGACACGCGGTGCCATGTAAACAAATGCCATCACCTCACATGGTGTGAAAGTCTCACATGGTGCGAAACTACCACATCACACCACCCTCAAAACTCATGAATATTTACATTTACTACCGACAGCAAGGCGCCACTTCCTTTTAACTACACGCTGCGTTTACAAGCCACCTACACAATGGAGCGCGAAAGACATCTGGACAGCACTAAGAACAAAACTGAAACTTAAAGTAACTAAAAGCTGTGAAAAGCTGGGAACGAAAAAAACAAAAGGTTAAAAGTTCACTGCCTCTGCCTGTAAAAGCACGCTTTGTAAGGGAATCATAAGCTTCTTAAGAGAATGCGCGATCACATGCGCGTGGCCCGCTCAATTCCGAGTGTGCGGCCAGCTCCTGTCTCCTCTCCTTGAACGAAAACTCACTGACAATAGGGCCTCTGGCGAGACCGCGCTTCGCGCGGCTAACGCCTACGAGACCTAAAAACCTGCCCCTGAATGATTAATACTGACTTTGAGGTGCCTCTGCCTGAAAGCGAAGGGTGTGGTGGTAGTGCAGATAGTTTGAAAAAACAGCCTTCTTACCAGCTATTAATTGATTGAGTCACTTAAAGCCAGGGCCGCTGGAATTACGTGTTTCTGCATCAGCAGTGTTTTCCACATAATTATAGTTTTACTGCATTTGCTCCCTAATCTGCAGATTTGAACTAAAGAAACATGATTCTAGCTCAAACGGAACAAAAGTTATTAAAGCATGACAAAGTGTTCTGGAGAATTGGAAGGCCCTTTGCAAAGATTCACTGGTAGTCTTGTAGTTGCTTACTGCTGTATTTGGGTGTTAAACTGGTAATAATGAGGTGAAATTTTTCCCCTGACAGCGTTACCTTGAGTTAAAATGACAAAATAATTAAGTAATGCTAACCACAAAATGTGGCGCATTGTGCTGCATAATTTACTTTTTCTTGCTGCATAATTTAGTCAAACATGCCACACAATGAGGTCCTCTTCTGCTGAATAATTCCAGTGGCTCTGCTTAAGGCTTCATGGTGGCAAAGATTTATTCTTTTTGAGATGTAATGTAAGGGTGTTATCAGCCGAGATCTGGAATAGGGGAAACACTTACAAAAATGTCTGTATTGGATACATATCCAGCAACCTAGCTTAGAGTATGTAAATATTGTTTTAAAATAATGACTTACATATTGACAGTGCTTTCTGCCACAGGCTGAGACCTCATAGCACTATAAACAGGGGGGCACTGGAATTATTCCGCAGGAGAGGCCAAATTATGCAGCAGGGTTGACTAAATTCTGCAGCAATTAAGGCGAATTATGCTGCATAATGCTGCATATTTCGTCATTAGCATTACTGCATTATTTTGCAATTTGTACACTTGTTAACACTGCCCTGGGTTTTATTGGCCCTCATAAGTACCACATTAGTACCCACATATAGCAATAAGCAACATTAAGTAGATCAGTCAACCTTTAGAAAGGACCTTCCACTGTGAGGTAATGTGTTGCTGCATTTTTAGTAGCTTTTGAACCATTTGAGCTAGAAACAAGTTTTTTTTTTTAAATCTGCAATTTATGTAGCAGACAATGGATTATGTGGCAAATGCGGGAAATCCATAACTATGCATAAAATGACCAAACCGCACAATTGCATAATTCCAGTGACCCTGACTATAAGTTCAAAGGTCACTGTTCCTCTGCACCAACTAGGGTTCAATTATGTGTTGCTTAGCTTTAACACACGCAGACATCTGCAGTGATGGTAGTCACGAACTGAGGTTTCATATCCTAAAAGAGTGCAGTTATCACCAGTTAGTTTAACTTGCATTTATTATCCAATTAAGTTGTTATTGCATTATTTTATACACACCTGCAAGACTGTGAAAACACATAACGCGTAGCCTTTTCATTTTATTTTAAGCAACCTCTTTGATCCTGCCAGCACACCAGGGTCGCAACTAGACCCGAACTTCTGGGGGCTAACACTCCCAGCCAGGGCTGGCCCTAGCACTGGCTGCACACAATGTAACAGTATTTTTTTGCGCCCCTCCCCCATTTTCCACTCCATGAATTCCCTCACTACTACTCACCAGCAATGCACCTCATCTCTTTATAGCCCCTTGCAGACAAACATTTCATTTTTTAATAGCTCTACTCATAGTTTACTCACACTCAGTTCTGTGATCCACATGGCACCCGTTCTTTGTAGCAGGCACATCAACCCTCTGCGCTGTGTGGGTGTTAGGAGTGCCAATGTGAGTGCACGGTGAGCGATGCGACAGTGAGAGAGTAGGGTAAAAGGAGTGACTGCAGGGTGAGTGAGGTGACCATATGATTTTGGGTGCGGATGTAAGTGCAGAGTGGGACGAATGAATGCATGGTTAGTGATGGGCTTGTTTGAATGAGATTGCAGATTGAGCAGTGAGGGGGAGAGGTGAGTGAAGTATCACATGAGTGAAAGGTGAGTAGTGTGCTCGTGTGACTGCAGGGTGAAATACAGGCTGAACAGAGCAAGTGCATTGTGAGTGCAGGGTTTTCACTGTGAGTGCAGGGGGAGCGGGTAAATGATGTGAGTGCATGGTGATCACTGTGAGTGCATTGCGATCGCTGCGAGTGCAGGGTGAACGTGAAAGTAAAGGGCAAGAATGAGGAGTGAGTTGTCTGAATGCAGGGGGCATTCCCAGACACTTGAAGTAACGCAGCATGTTATTGATGGCGGCATAGGGTTTCAGATATAAGTTAAACTGTTGCTTTTATAGCATTATTCAGGGATCGAGGGTGGAGGAAACAAATGATGTGCTGATTCTGCAGCAAACTTCCAGTATTATGATTAGGGTTGCCAGCTCATTATTTTGATGTCGCAGACAGTAGAAAAATAAACAGGTGCACACTTCGAACAGCACATATAAATAGAAAGCACTTTTAATTGTGTTCCTGGTGTGGCCTCAATGATTCCCGACTGATAATTAAAGGGAATAAAGACAGAAAAGTCTTATTACAAATGAATACATACTTTTTATTTATAACCCTATTTAGTGTCAAGTCGAGATCTTTGCAGGTTCTTTAAACAACATATTGCTGGCATTTATCTTTTGGCAACCCTACTTTATATTCCTTTTCATGAAATGCATGCTCACACAAGTAAATGTAAAATACAAATGTAAGGAATAGGGGGTTCTGGAACCAGAAATATAACAGAGGCATACAACGGTATGTAAATATACAAATGGTCTTTAAAGACCTGTGAAAAACCTGGGTGTGCCAGAGATAAGACTCCAGACACTGCCCAGCCAAGCCGGCAGCACCACATTCACTGACATACGGCCCCACAGCACTCTGATCTCACTTCAAGGGTTTCAGAGTAAATGAAGACAGCCTGGAAATGCAGCAAATAAACATCGCTGCACTTCCAGGCCATCTTCATTTACATGTACTTGCAGAGGCATTTGCGCCCCTCTGAGAGGCACACCCCACAGTTTGAAGACCTCTGATGTAGGGGCATTCCGAACTGATAAAGGCTTATTAACATTATTGCCAGCAATCCTGACTGATGCACTGATGAGATCACTGTTAGTCATCTTGCATATGGAGACCACTAATGTAATCTTGTCTGATATGGTCACTATTATAACACTCGTACTATTATTAGCTCAGGATGACCTTCATTGAACATAACTAGCTATTATTACTGAAAAGTTTGGAGGCCCCTGTCCTAAGCTGACCCATTAAATTGGCCATGAAGAGGAAAAATATATAAAGAACAATGACACACTGGATATGTTACGTCAGGGGTTGTCATTCACTTATCCGAGATGACATTATCAGTGCCAAAACGATAGTCATCCCTGATTCCAACTTTGGCGCGATATACCTAATTCTCATTTACAAAGCTATGGTTGAGAATTTGGAGGCCCTTGATGTTAGGACAAGCCCCCCTAGTCATTCCAGTATTCAGTTTAAGTATCCCAGGACAGTACAGTTCCCTGGCGAGAGATACCAGAGGGTGTCTTTCAATTCCATCTCACATCTTAGTGATAATGACTGACTCAGGGGGTGGCTGTTCCACCTTGTGACCCATCAATATTGCTTACATTCAATTCTGCTCTGCCTGGCTGTCCAATGGATGCTAGGGGGTCTGACCATCCAACTCATTCCTGTTCCTCCTAGGTGTTGATAATGTCTAATACTAACTTTAATCCATCGCTTGCTTGTGAATATTCCTCTAGTGGTCCTAACAATTACGTCCCTTTTATGTCAAATAGTGTCATCTCAGTTGAGTTGTCTGAGAATGGTGCTCAGTGCCAGACTGGCCGGAGTAGTCACCGGGCATTTACCCAGTGGGCCGCCAGGGTGGGGGACCCATTTTGGACCCCAGGGAGGCCGTTTTTGTTACCGGGTGGTTTTGCAACAGAGCTGCAATATCGGCCTATTGTAAACTGCAGCGGTGAGATGGGAGTGGTGCTCTAAACTAGCACGCCCAGGGGCCGGCCGAGGTGTTTGCCAGGGCCGGTTTCGGTTCCCTGTCTGGCCGAGATGGTGTTATACACAAGGGACCTCCATATTTTAAGCCCAGTGAGCTGCTCTTTGTCTCCTGGAATTTGACAGAGCATAGATCCAAAGTAACCCTTCTAGACTGGAACCAATTTATGGACAATTTTGATAAATGTCTAGTACAAGAAACCTGGCCTCTAGATTCAATCCACAGGTAGGATTATCTTAGATTTTTCATTCTTGCAATTCCTAACCAGAGGGGGTCTAGTCATCTGGGTTAGAGCCTCACTAAACTGTTGAATACGTCAACTTAACATTAATTCTCCTGACATCTTGGGTATCTAGTTGAACACTAAAAATAACCACGGAATAACCATCTTCAATGTCTATGTAGGAGGGGTAAAGGACAGTATGGTTTCGCAAATGCTACAGGTTCTTGAAAACTTTCTTGAACAGCGCTCTTACCAACACTGTCTTATTGTAGCGAGTGACTTTAACATAACATTAGAGCCACTCGACAATGATGACGTTTATTTTACCAGGTATGAAGATTATGCTTGGGCTATTCCTTTGTTAGATATTCCACCAATAAACAGATGGGCAAAAGTCGCTCTCCAAATAAAGGCACTTACAGTGGAACATGGCCTCAGGGCCCTTAATGGTAGAAATAAATCTGATTAAAAAAGTGTCCACACTTACAACAAGCCACATCACACAAGCCGAATTGATTATATATTAGTCGACTTAAGGCTGTAGTCATCTGTAATCTATATGATTGTTTTAGAAAGATCAGAAAGCAATCACGACCCCCTCTCTTTGACCACCCATGCCTTTTGTGAGAGCATCCCTCAGATCTTGATCTGCCCTCTTACACCAGGGATATTACCATGACTGCTGACAAGCGTTACCTGAAATGACATCAGGTAGCTGCTCTTGCTGATATATTATCTGTCATAGATATGGACATTAAAACAGTCCTGCTCAAATTGAGATTGACCAGTTAGACACACCAGGCCAATTGATGCATATTCATAAGGCCCCCTTTGAGCGCATTTTGGGTAATGTCACCATCCCTGTTTCACGCAACGGGAAACTTACTGAGAAGAATCGATCCTGTTTTAATAAAGAATGCCGCAAACTCAATCATTCCCTAGTCTCAGCCATTACATCTAAGGATCTGTCCACATTCCCTTGTAGAGGAAGACCTGCAAGATGGCCATTGCTAATGCTAAATGGGACTGGGATGAACAGAGGTGGAGGGCCCTTTTGGATGTATGTTCAGCCACAGATTCTACCAAATTCTAGCAATTAGTCGAATGTGGTGGCTCTTCAGCCACATTGGAACCATAAAATAAAGTTTCTCCATCTGAATGGGCTGATTACTTTCACACTTTATATTCTCGTGACTCTAACACTCCAACACAGGCTACAACTGAAGTCCTTCCGCCTCCCTCCCGTGTTATGCCCATGTTTGCTATCACTGATATCATCGAGCCCCTAAACGCTGTCTCGCGGGGCCAAGCCGCAGTACCAGATGGTGTTCCAGCTGACACATTCTTATTTGATATGGAGGATTGTCCAGCTATATTTTATCCATTGCTAATGCCATCAGTCAGAGGGGGCAACCATTCCTGATTCTTGGAAGGGCGCAATGGTTTTACCCATCCATAAAAATGGTGACCGATCTCAACTGAGCAATTGCAGACCAATAAGCTCAATAGACTGCCTCCAAAAAGTGGTTTTGCCTCTGGCTGCTGCCAAAAATCCATATTCGGATTGTGGAACAAGATATCCTCAGTCCAAGTTCGGAGTAAGGTCTCAACCAGCGACCAGGTCTTCCATTTTTAAAAATCTATTGGAAGAACCATTGTGATTGGCCAGTCCAACCTTTACATTGCCTTTGTCAATCTAAAATTGGCTTTTGACCTGATCCCCCGTCTGCCCTTTGGAAATCCCTTGCTGATCTGGCTATACCTTCTCACATTCTATCATTACTAATCTGTTTATATGAGGACCATTATGTGCATATTAGGTGGGGGGGGGGGCGCAAAGTCAATTTACTGAAAGGTTAGCAGATCGCAAAGGGGTTTGCCAGAGTTGTGTTCTGGCCCCCACATTATTCTTGTTATTTATAATTGATATTGTTCACTTCCTGTCCCACTTTGATACAGATGCTCCCTCCTTGGCACAAATCATATCTCAGATTCTCCTCTTTGCAGACAACACTTTGTTGGGCTCAGACACTTTCGACTTGCTTGAACTAGTTTGCCTTGCTTGCTTTGGCTTGGAGATCAGCACCTCTAAAACCAAAGTGATGTTGTTTGATCCACATAAATCGTACAAGGGGAGTATAGTCCTGGGGGGGACTCTCCCCCTGCAGAGGGTTGATTCTTTTACCTATCTTGGGGTAACAATTTCTGGGGGTATGACTCCCACATCAATAAGGCAGCCTTGAAACTTAAGCAGACCACTGGTGTGTACCTCAAGGAGTATTCAACTTCATACACCCAACCCATTACGCCGGCTTTACAAGGCCAAAACACTGGGTTCCAACCTATACAGGGCGGAACTATGGGGATTTTCCAACCATGTAGAATTAACCATGACTGAAAATAAATTCTTTAGAAATCTTGACTATCTTCCTCCTAGCACTCCACTCTGTTTGCTTTTAATGGACCTGCGAGTAAATTGGGTTGCGGGTAAACTCCTTCTAAGGCCCCTATTTTATTGGAGATGCCTATGAACCACCCCTAAACTTGTCCACTATGTGATTTGTCTTAAGGATGTTATGCAGGCTGACCACTTCAGTAAGGTCCCCTGGCTCACGAGAATCAAGGAGGCGTTACACTGACTTGGGATGCCTGAGTTGTGGGATCAGCCAGATTCCACTAATTTCCTGTCCAAAGATTTTCTGTAAAAGCATTACTGGGCAACACTAACGGGCAATAAATCCAGAAAAACTGCCTCCTTTAAACTTACTAATGATTAGATTGATTTCAAGCCCACTTGTGGGTTTGAGCTCTTCTGGGATCAGGTGTCTGTTGTGCTGGACAGGAAGCTTTACTTCCAGGTCCGAGTGGGTACCCTCCCACTGAGAGTGTTCACTTCCAATTGGGCAGCTGGGGGAGCTTTGGCGTGCCCCACTTAGATCTCTACAGTCAAGAGCATTCCGCATGTTTCTTTGTGTGTCCAGTAACCCTGGGCTAAGCTGGCGGAGCGGGACTACGTTGAGGTCCACGGAGTTAAGAACAAACTCTGTGGAACTCCACTCCGTCACCCGCCTCCACTCCCTTAATAAGAATTAATAAAAAATTCATTAAAGGTAAAAGAAAAAAGACTTACCTTGACTGTGGAGACCCCGGGCTGCTGTCCTCCTCTTCCTCGCCGTCTCAGGGTGATCTGCGCATGCGTGCGCACCCGCGCATGTGCCTTTCTCACAAGGATGCCCCTGAGCGCTGCAGTTAAGGTACGCTTTTTTTCTTTCACCTTTAATGTATTTTTAATTAATTCTTAATAGGCGGGGTGGAGACGGGGGCTGGTCACATCCGCTCCGCTGTGGAGTGTGCGGAGATTTGCCTTCTCCACATTCTCCGTGGAGTAGGCAAATCTCTGCACACTCCGCGGGCGGAGCAGAGCGATCCGCTAGCACTTGTGTGCAGCTTACGCCTCCCCTGCCGCACCTGGCTAGCTACTATATTTATGCTGCTAGACATATGTAATTATTCCGCCGCCCTTGACATATTCAGGGTTGATAGCCGCCCAGTTGTTGCCATATCTGTTGCCAAATCCTTGGCTGCTATAAGGGGCCGTAGAAGGAAGGTACCCCTGTATTTGCCTGATATCACTTGGACTATTTATCCTGGGGAAATCCTGTTGTCGTATCTATGTGCACTTCTTATTTCAAATCCGTGATTAACATTGCACTTAGCTTTTATTTTTTAGGTCTCGCCTGTCCATCCCAAAGGAATGATAGGCGAAATTTATAGTAAGCAGACCTAAAAGGTCTACCCACTGCGGATCGCGTACAGATCATGTGAGCCAGGCGCGTGCACAGCAATTCGCTCCCCCTACCCCTCCCACAAAGCAAGACAAGACAAGAACATCAAAGCGACCGCGGCAGCTCTGATTCCATTTGCCAACACTTTACCCCATGGGGTGGCTACACACCCTCACCTCCACTTCCTCACTTCCACCCTCCCAAATTTCAGAGGCAGCCTGCCAGGCTTGCGACGAGTGATGGCGCTCTTGCGCTTCTCTGGTACCAGCTCTGCACTGACAAGTGGGGTTGTCGTCGGCCGAGCACTTTACGTCTCACAATGAGTTTTGTAAGCAACCAAGCGCTATATGAATTCAAGAAAAGAACAAAACACATGCTCGGGCAATTGGATCTCTTTTGCTGCCTCACTGAAAGCTACCTCACAATCCATTATAAAGGTGACAATGAACACACTGAGAGGACTGTGCATGTAACCTGCACGCTGTGACAAATCTTGTTACACTTCCGGTGTTTGGTCCTATATTTCAAGATTGTTTTTTTCACTTAATGTTACCTTTCTTTTGCTCTCTTGATGAACGGGTGCGCGCATGTGCTTGCTTAGGGCAGGTCACGGGAGTTTGCCCTGGCTCGACATTCGCCAGCATCTTTCATCACTGCAGTCATCTGCCTCCTGAGTTATGCCTTTGTAACTTGCACACATGTCACTTTTCCTCCTGTAATGCACCGTTTGCTACTTCTTGTATTTTGTTTGCTCACAATTGTCACTTTTACCTCATGTAACCCGCCCCCGCCACAGCAATGCCGAGAGCTTGGGTTTCTTTGAATCCATTTCAAGAGGCGGTGCATGTTGCCTTCCTCTTCCCCAGGATAAAACTAGTGCTGCAGGCCACTTTCGTCTCACTCCTGCGGATTCGGCAGAAATCAACATAACACTACACGGGGTGACAACGCGCAACTTTTCCGCCGAATAAACAGAATTTACATTTCAGAATGTTATCTCCCTACTTGTTTTAACGCACTATCATCGTGATGCATTTGTGACCCGCCAGTGCCCCTCCCCCTGTTATTTATCACGTGCAAGAAACAAACTACAGAAACCGTATCTTTTTCCAGTACAAACTGGGCGCAACCACTTTACCCCATGGGGTGGTTACACACCCCCGCCTCCACTTCCTCACTTCCACCCTCCAAAGTTTCAGAAGCAGCCTGCAAGGCTTGCGACGAGTGATGGCGCTCTTGCGCTTCTCTGGTATCAGCTCTGCACTGACAAGCGTGGTTGTCGTCGGCCGGGCGCATTACGTCTCACAATGAGTTTGGTAAGCAACCAAGCGCTATATGAATTCAAGCAAAGTACAAAACACGTGCTCGGGCAATCGGATCTGTGTTGCTGCCTCACTGAAAGCTATCTCACAATCCATTATAAAGGTGACAATGAACAGACTGAGAGGACTGTGCATGTAACCTGCACGCTGTGACAAATCTTGTTACACTTCAGTGTTTGATCCTATATTTCAGGTTCATTTTCCATTTAATTGCACCTTTCTTTGGCTCTCTTGATGAATGGGTGCGCGCATGTGCTTGCTTAGGGCAGGTCACAGGAACGTAGGACAGATCTCCAACTAATGTCTGTCCAGGCCCAGCACCACTCACGGTGAATCAGCAAATGACATGCCTCTGCCCTGGAAGAGTGGACTTGGTTCTTACAAAAACATAACTTTTTGTGTTTTATATCTTGAAGCACCAGAACATTTGTCTATTCCGGTGTACTTTTACGCAAAATATGGGCAGCTGAGCAGTCGCAGTTCAAAGCTGTACTATTTGAAACTAACTGTAGACATGCTCTCCGTCGCTCCCTCTTCTAATATTTCGCTCCTCTCTCCCTATTCGACCATTTTACTGTCTATTCTGCATTTCTCATCTCTTTTATTACCTCCTTTTGTCCTCCACTATCTTCACTTCTGTCTTTTTCTGGTCTCAACTCTCGTTTCTTCCTTTCAGTTTATTCTCTCCTGTCTTCCATCCTCAATCTATGTATAGACCAGTCGCCTGCTTCACCTCTCTGCTATTTTCTTTTCTCTCTCACGCTCTTTCCTACACCTCTGTTTCGCTACCTCCAAAATGTGCCCACTTTATTTTCTTTCTCTAATCTTCTCTTTTATTTAATCGCTCATTACATTTTCACCTGCCTTTCTCCCTGTTTCAACCCTGCCTTTGCTTCTCTGTCTGCCTTAAACAATTTATTTTTCCTTTGAATATAAACATTTAATGGTATCTATCTTTGTAACTCTCTCCAGACTGCCAGCCACTAGTTCTTTCTGTCTCACTCCCCACACAACCACACACACAACCACAACCACACACACAAACACACACACACACAACCACACACACACACACAGCCACACACACAACCACACACACAACCACATATACAACCATACATACAACCATACATACAACCACACACACAACCACACACACAACCTCACACACAACCTCACACACACAACCACACACCCAACCACACACTCAACCACACATTCAACCACACATTCAACCACACCTTCAGTGCACACTTTCACCAGGCCCAGACACCTTCAGTCGTCAGTGCAGACTTTCAACGGGCACAAACACCACTAGCCGTCAGTGCACGCTTTCACTGGGCACAAACGCCACCAGCCGTCAGTGCACGCTTCCACCAGGCACACACCACCAGATGTCCGTGCACGCTTTCGGGCACACACACAACACCAGCCGTCCGTGCACGCTTTCACCAGGCACACACACATACCACCAGACATCAGTGCACACTTTCACCAGGGACACACACACCGCCAGCTGTAAGTGCACGCTTTCACCAGGCACACACCACCAGCCAGCAGTGCACACTTCCAACAGGCACACACACCACTAGCCATCAGTGCACAATTTCTACAGGCACACACACCACCAGCCATCAGTGCACACATCAATTGTTTACGCATCCACAATTAACTATTGTAGCAATCGCAGTATGTCACACTTTACTAAACATATTCATCTACAGCGCAGCATGCCGCCATTGCTAAATAAATAGATACACATTTTTTGGCCTACAATTTATAGACTTTTTTTGCAATTGGTGTTGTAATATTTAGCAATGCCAATAGCTCAAACTTAATTAATGCGAGACCTATTGCATTGCAAATGCTTGTTTAATGTAGCTCTGGTCTGTAACTATGTTTTTATGAATTATGTTATCTATTTATTGTTGCTTTAACTTGTTTGTACTTTTATGGCCATGGTGGCCAAAAAATAAAGTGATTTGAGTGGCTGACTGACACAAGAGGAGTGACTTTGGGGAAACGGGGAAAAAAGGGCATTATCCCAAAGCACAGTAGTTCATGCTGCTATGTATATTATTGCACCTGCCATGTCTGAACTGGGGTGGCAGAGTGGGCTAAAGAACGGTGATGGATTAAACCCAGATCTTTTGACTGGGTGTGAGTGTTTGATTGATTCAGATGCTCCGTCCAACACCACCCCCTTTTGTACCACTATTATTGCACCTACTACTAATACCTATGTAACATCCCATTTATAGTGAGTTCTCAATGTATCCAATTTAAGCCCTGTACTGGGCAAACAAATTGCTCTGCTGGGTGGTTAAGTTCTGAGTTTGTACACCCCACACTACCTCCCTGAGAAGCCTGTGACTGTTTCCCATGGATACCACTGAAGTGTGGCAGAGAATGTATGTGACCCAGTTTTTACAGCCTTAAGAGGATGGCTTTCTGGACATCAGAGGCAAACAACTCCAGCCCTAAAAGTGAGGTCCAAGTAGCCCATGCTTACACCACGCCCCCTGAAAGGGTCTGACACATGTCCTCTAATAGAAAGAGTATGTACTCAAACTGACCAACTTTGCACTGTGTGACTCCTAACTCTATATAGTCACTACGATTCACTCAATACTACATTGCCAATAGTAGTCAAGGGCACAATGGATGCAGAAAGAAATGGTGCAAATTTCTTGGCACTAAAGACTTAAATCAAAGGAGTGAGAACAGGGGGATTTTAAATTAAACTAATACTGTTATTTGAAATACTTTACTGATGTTCACCAGTACTCCCCGCCACATGATATAACTCCATGCTTAATTGTCGAAGAGTTAATGCACTTGAATAGTGCTTTAGATTGTTTTTCAGCACCTTCATGGGTGTATTTCAGTACTTCAGAGACTTATCTTTTTTAGATTTGGCTTGATAGTGCAGCTGCCGCCAGTACTTGTGTGATCAACAGAAAGGGACCTAGGAAGGGCACAACTAAGAGAAGGTGTTGGCTCAACCCATGTTGGTTACCTTGAGTAAAGCACGTGATTGGGTAAGTATTATATGCTGCTGCAGAGAAAGAGGCCCCAATTCACAATGATAAAGAAGTCTAAGTTTAGACCTGAAGTCTAAAAGCCCAATTTACAAAGGTAAAGTTAAACCTCAAGTCTAAGTTTAGACCTGAAGTCTAAGGGCCAAGTTCACAAAGGTAAAGTTAGACCTGAAGTCTAAGTCTACCTTTGTGAATTTGGCCCTTACACTTCAGGTCTGAATTTACCTTTGAGAATTGGGCCCTTACACTTCAGGTCTAAATGTACCCTTGAGAATTGGGCCTTTAGACCTCAAGTCTAAACTTAGACTCCAGGACTACGTTTACCCTTGTGAATTAGCTGCAGAGTGTTTTCTGCACTCCTATTGCTCCTTAGGGTTATTACCTTACCTAACATGACTGCCCCATAAAAATGTAATAACATGGTAGTGTGCAAGAGGAACACCACAAAATCATGGTGTGATAGTACTGGCTAACAGTATTGCTCTGTGAGCCGTTAGCAGTATGACTGGTAGAAGTATTGGTGAATGGCGGATAAAATGAAGCTGGAGGGAACTAGGCTCGCATGTGGGCTATTGAATGCTAGATCAATGCGTAAACATAAGATGGATATTTTCGACTTGCTCACTGACAGGAAACTTGACCTCTTATTCCTCACCGAAACGTGGCTGGACGCTGACTCTGAGCCAGACGTGGTTGAGGCACTTCCTGGGGGGTATATGATGGTCAGGCTAGATAGGGCCTCTGGTAGAGGAGGGGGAATAGCAATTATATTTAAACAACCGTTAGGCTGTCAATTGGAACAGCAAACTGTAGCTGATAGCGAGGCGGGCGCCTTTACTATTAAGGTGAACCCGCACACTACGGTAAAAGGACTCCTGATTTATAGACCTCCGGGCCCCTGTACTAGATTCATCGATAGTCTGATGGAAGGCATGACGGAATCAGCTCTACGAAGGGACCGATTCCTTCTGTTAGGAGATCTCAATATACATTTAGAGAACTCACTTGATAAGGGGCCGGTAGATCTATGTCAGGAACTGCATGCACTTCAACTCAACCTAAAAGTAAAGGTCCCCACCCATCAGCAGGGTCATCTATTGGACCCTATATTTGCCAATTGGCGGGAAGTTGAAGTAAAGTCACCTATCCCCATCCCATAGTCGGACCATTTCTTTGTGCCCTTTGTGGTAAATATTCCTGAAACTAGAGGTCAGGAACAGCTCACTCGAAACTATCCGAGTCGTAAATGGGCTGATTTCTCCCAGTCCAAGTTTAATGCAGCTCTGGCTAAAGGAGGGCGGCCGGGAGGTATGGATGCAGAATCTGCATGCCGTAATCTGGATAGACGTATAAGAGATGTCCTGGATAGCACGGCCCCGTTATATTTGAACAACTCACGGAGGAGGTCCCAGAAATCGGCTCCATGGTATAATGATGACCTGCATCGAGCAAAGGCAGAGTGTAAACATCTTGAGAGGCAATGGAGGATAGCCTTTCCGAACCAGGCTAAGCTGGAATACAAAGCTAAGCGGAGGGCCTACCATGGGCTAATTAGAAGGGCCAAGGCAACCTACTATGCAGGGAGAATTGGCGAAGCAGAAAATTCCATGAAAGAATTATTTAAGATCTATAGGGAAATTACCTCGCTTAAACCGTCTGCTATGCCCACGGAAGACTCAGAAGACTCCTGCAATCGTATTGCGGGCTTTTTCTGAGAAAGTGGCCACAATATATTCCTCCTTTTAGGGAGAAAAAAAATGGGGTCAGAATTTGTGGAGACTAAGCGGGAGGATGGGGAGCTCATAGGCTGGAGAACGTTATCACCCCTCCCCCCGAGGTAATACGGCAGATCTGTTGCTCTATAAAATCGGGGTCCCCTAGGGATCCCGCCTCACCGAAATTGCTCACAGAAAGCCTGGATATCCTGGAGCCCTATATTAGTCACACGCTAGACATATCTTTTAGAACACATACTGTGCCTGAAGGGTGGAAGCAGGTGGTGGTACTTCCCCTTCAGAAAAAGCCAAATATTAGTTGGGAGAAATTGGAGAACCTCCGCCCCATTTCATTGTTACCTTATCTGGCCAAAGTGGCAGAGAAGGCCGCTAACTCCCAACTTATGACCTATGTGGAGGAAGCCAATCTGCTCCACCCTACTCAGTTTGGGTTCAGATCAGGCCACTCAACAGAGTCAGCTCTGCTAATGGCCGTCGAGACTATTAGACAGGGGGTGGATGAGGGCAGACCATGGCTCTTATCCTCCTAGACTTGAGCGCAGCCTTCGACACTGTAGCGCATTTCATGTTGAGCTGATGTCGAAACCCGAACCTGGTTCCCTAGCTCCGAGGTCCGCAACTCTGGTCACTATGCCACACCCTTTCCCCACTGCCTAGTTAGTAATTGGCTCTGTTTCAGGCAGTGTTACAGAAGAAATGGGCTGGTGCAGGCTGCCACCTGACGACAGTCCCTGCACGTATTTTTTTTACAAACTAACCACTGCAGCTCCTCCATAACCATCTCCCCTGTCTCACGCTAATCCCTATAGCCTCAGCTCAATCTTCCATCCAGTAGCAGCCCCTACAGTGCACTACCCCTATGCAAGGCAATGGGTACATATGCTGGTCTACATTGTGGCTTCAGAAGCAGTGACAACAATTTTGGCCACTGGTACCCCTAACTCTTTCCTTCACAGCAGAAAGCGTGAAGGGGGAGAGAATGTGGCCTAACGGCTAGGGCGGTCGACCTCGGAGCTGGGGACCCCGGTTCGAGTCTCAGCAGGGACGCTAAACATTCTGTGATTCTGGGCAAATCGCGTAATCTCCCCGTGCCTAACAAAAATGTATATGTCCTTCTGTAACCTAACTAGTGCTTATGTAAAGCGCTCTGATACCTTCGGGTCTAGTTTGCGCTATATAAAACTTCCCAAAAATATATATATATATATATTGTTGGAGTTGGCCCTTCTGGCAGGTTAACCCCTAAACTTTTTGCTTTTAATGGTGACCTGGTGATGGTGATTTTTGGGTTCTGCGCACTTTCACTGTGTCCTAGTGGAAAGTGCGTGCGCACTCTGAGTGCGTGGATTAAGGTTGGCCTGCCCTCCCATAGGAATGCATGGGAAATGTCTGTGTCCCTGGTAGTTCCTGAGGCGTGGGGTGTACAGGCTCGAGTCTGGTATGTGCGGACTCGTGTGATTGAATGCTGCGAAATGATGTATGCGGAGTGTATGTGTCTAGTGTGGAAGTGCCACTTCTAGACATGGCTGTGCGTGTGCTGTAAAGGTGCTGGCGTGTGATTGGCTGGGGCTGGCTGGTGAGCCTGGCTCCAGGAGTCTGGATGGGTCTGCCCGGTGGTGAGTGTGGAGATTAGCATGCTGATGGCTGGGGAGGAGTGCACCTGGGTCCTGAATAGGGCTGGGCTTTCCCCACACAATGCTGGCTGACCCTAACCCTGCCAGTGAATAGAGTGGGGGGCTGAGCACATCAAGGGTGCTCCCAGACCAGCTGCAACTGGTTCTTCCCCCACCCTACCCACAGACAAAGGAATTTACAGTATAAGAAGGGGCTGTGTCCCCTTACAATGTGTTCTCTTCCAGGATCCTTTTGCTGAGGGGGGCTGTTGCTGTTGGGCACCAGGAGGACCGCCCCTTGGACTGCCTCCCTGCCTGGAGGCCCAGTGAGCTGGCTCTGGTCCCAGCCTTGCCCCCCTACCTGCTTCCAAAACTTTGCTGGACTTGTGGGCCTCTAAGCGCCTGTGAGCGATTTATTTGTACCCTAGCGCTGGGGAGCGCTTTATCCTTGCTGCTAGCGCTTGGGAGCACTTTAATTGCCTTCTGAGCGCCTGGGGGCGCTTTATTCACTTTGGCCGGTGGCTACCCGGCATTAGACCCGTTTTTGCAGATTTCGTACCCCTGGCAGGTGCCCACCCCGCCAGGGACCTGGTGCCGTTTTTGGGGCCCCGATCGAGTGCCCACCTCGATTTAATATTTATGTAAAAGGAGCCGGTGCCAACCCGGCATTTGCCCCGGATCGTGCCACCAGCTGCTGTCCTCCCCGCCGGGCCGCCGCGCTGCCTGCAACAACCCGGAAGCCGAAGGGGCGACCCGGAAGTTCTGCCCACGCAGCACGAGGAGAGGAGCAGGGCGGTGGAGAGAGCAGGCGGGGCTCCGTTGTCGCAGGAGAGCACCGCACAGCCAAAAATAAGCAACCGGTGTTCTCCCCCCATCGGGGCTCCCGTGAAAGGAGGGAGAGCCCCGCAGCCCAGGAGCCGAGAGGAGACACCGCCGAGGGGAGACGCCGCCTACTACCGGTGAGTGCGGGCGTCCCCGCGGGTCCCTCCTCAGCCCTGTGAAAGGCTCTTGGGCCTTATGGTATACAGAGCCCTTGTCAGAGTCCCCAGGAGGGGGACTCCAACGACGGCACATTGGTGCTGAGAGCCACGAGAGGCTCACGGCGCTACATTTGTATTTATGAGCCTGCGAGGCTGGAGGCGGCATTTCTCTTGTCTTATAGTCCCCAGGAGGGGGACTCCAACGACGGACCATTTGTTTAGTTAGAGCTTGAAGAGCTCTGGGGGCATTTGTTCAGAAGCCCACGAGGGCTCCGGGGGCCATTGTCGTTTTTGAGTCCCCAGGAGGGGGACTCCAGCCAAACAGGCAGCAGTTGTTTTCAGAGCCCAGAGAGGCTCGGGGGCATTGCTTGTTTTTGAGCCCAGCAAGACTCCAACAACGGCCGCAGTTTGTGTTCGAGCCTGAAAGGCTCTTGGCGGCATTTCTTTACTTGAAGCCCAGAGAGGCTCCAGGCATTCCTTAAGTTGTGAGCCCAGAGAGGCTCATGGGGGCATTTCCTTCTTCAGAGCCTGAGAGGCTCAGGGGGCATTGCATTTGTTTAGGGCCACAAGGCTCCAGCGTTGGCCCCAGTGTCTCCACAGATGCCCAGCACTTCGTGGGCAGCTGCTACGTTTAGGCTCCCCCTGACTTTGGGACACAGGGCGTCCTAGCCCCCACAAGGCCAGTTGGCCTATGGACAGTCACAGGTGGTGACTTATGTGAGTTTGGCGCAATTGTTCTTTCCCTGCACCTCTGAATGTGTTTTAATGCGTCATGTGCCATGTTCTTACACCGCTAAATGTATGTTATGCATCATGTGTTTTCCTTCCCTACACCTCTGAATGTGTTGTGATGCATCATGCGTAATGTGGCTATGCCCCTACAGGTATTGTGATACTTAAGTGGTTGTTTTTCTCCTAGTGCAGGTGTTGCTAGTGAGGTCCTGGTTCCCTGCGCAATATTCTCCTAAGGTGGTTAGGGTTGCGTAGGTGGTACTTACCTGTTACCAGTAGTTACTGGTTGAGTGCTACATTTTCTAATTTGTGCTACAGTGATTTTACATTCTATGTGATATGTTATAAGTGATATTCTAAGTGCTAGTTCTAAAAGTGCTGATTCCTGACAGTGGTCCAGGTGGCCCTGTCTTGTACATATCCCCTGTAAATTCTGCCCGTGCCTGTTGGCACATTGTAAAGTGTGTGTTTTTATCTAATGTGTTTTGGTGTAATACAAAGGCTATTTTTATATATAACCTTGTGTGGAGTTTCCTTTGTGGTGGGCCTTGGGTGTTGGTGCTGGGGTGCGTGCGCAAACACTTAACTCACATTGCCTCCAAGTTTAGCCTTACTGCTCGTGCTACGTTACCAAGGGGGTGAGCAGGGGTTATCTTGGCGTGTAACTCCCTTGCCCTGACGTGGAAGTGGTGGTCTCTGACTGACTTTGGTGCAAGCCCTGGCCAGCCAGGGATCCCATTTCTATCATATATGAAGGCCAACAAGGCTCAAGTTCACTACCAACTAGTACATCTACAACCTGTGCCCACCCTCATCATATCCTAGCCTGCTACTCCCACTCAGCTCTCACACCAGCCCACAGCCTCAGATGCAGTGCTTCACCCTTAGCCTGTGCTGCTTGCTCCCCATCCAGCAGCTTTCGCCTGCTTTCCCCTGCCAGACTACAGGACCACTCCCTGCTGGCTCACCCCCTCACCCCCTCAGACTCAGACTGATCTCGCCTCACACCAGCCCCCACAGCCTCAGCCCAATCACTCTTCCCATTCCATCCCACAGTCTCTGTACACTCTTCTCTCTGGCACCACCCTGTGGTTACAGATGGAACTGAAAGGCAACGAGTACTATGGGAAGAGCAGATACTCTGTGGGTGCATTTGTGGATATATGTGCATGCTTACAAGTGTTGAGTAATTTAATGTGTGCTGTGTGAAAGGTGTGCCCATGGGGTGACAGTGAGTGGTGTGAATGCATGGTTAGCGTTGAAAGTGCGTTGTGGAAGGTGTGCCTAAATGAGTGCAAGGTAAGTGGGGTGCCCATGTGGCAGCAGGGTGTCCAATATGTTGATGGAAAGGGAGGGTGAGCTGTGTGAGTGATGGATGAACGGAGTGCCCTGTGAGTTAGATGAGTGGTGAACCTGTGTAAGGTGAGAAGTGGGATTTGTGTGAATTCAGGACAGTGTATCCCTGGACGCTCTAAATAACTCACCATGTCATTGACAATTGGCAAGTGAAGTGTCAGGTGTAATTTAAACTAGGATTATTGTGACATCAATAAGTAACTTGAGTGTAAAAAATAAATCATCAGTTGATAATGCAACAAAATTCCACCAAACATGAGACACCACCCCAACAAACATAGGGTATCATCCCACTAAACATGGGGCATCATCCCACCAAACATGGGGCATCATACCACCAAAGAAGAGACGTCATCCCACCAAACATGAGGCATCATTCCACCAAAGAAGAGACGTCATCCCACCAAACATGGGGCATCATCCCACCACATCTTGAAGGGGCCGTGGAAAGATAGATGGTGGCTGTGCGCCCCTCTACTCCCAAAGTTCTGCCCAGATCACTTGGAAGCCTCCAAAAGAGAAAAAAATCAATCGAGTTTCAGATTGGAAAAGTGATTGGATGTCAGAATATCAAAAATATTGTTTGCCATATTGTTGCTTAAACATCTTTAACAAAAATATATTGCTGCACTGCGTGGTGATTTATTATTAACTCTAAAGGGGCAATAGTATTTAAACAATATTTAGAGCATAATATTTTTATCAGTCGATATTTAGGCCATGTAATCCTGGCACTATACTTTGTAAGGTCAGAAGAAAAAAACCGAACATAAATTGACAACCTTGAAGCATTTGACTGTAGATGGTTTCCCTGATAGAACAGGGAAACTAGTTGATGCCATAGCATTACTGGCACACAGACAAAATAAAACAATATATGTTTCTTTTCCTGGATTCTTGATGGATTGAATAAGGAATTACAGATGCTAACAGTGTGGACCAAAACCTTTTGTTTTAACAAGTTCATGTTTCCGTGTCAGAACAAAGGGTACATTGTGCTATAAACAGGGTCTCTGGAATTATGCGATTGTGCTACTGCAGTGAATTTCGCATGATTATAGATTTGCCGCATTTGCCACACAATCCATCATCTGCTGCATAATTTGCAGATTCTAACAACAACAACAAAATATGTTTCTAGCTCAAACCATTTGCGGCCCATGCAGATAAGCACGTTGCAGCGGTAATTGGTTTTATTTATTTATTTATTTTATTTTCCCCACTCTGTCGTTTGTCACTTTCACTTCCGCCCACCCGGCCCCACCCCACCATGCGTACCTGCATGGGCCGCGACTGGCTCAAATGGTTTAAAAGTTCATAAAAACGCAGCGACATGTGTTGCAGTGCAGTCGAAGGCTCATTTGAAATGTTGACTCGTCACGTTTCTGTAGCGTATTTTTTTTTGGGGGGGTGTTAAACTGGGGATGTACGTTGTTACAACGCATGCTTTTACCACGCATGCTTTTACAACGCAGGTTTTTCAACGCAAGTCGTTACAACGACTTGCGTTGGGGGGTGCTGGATAGTGAATAGTTTAATTTACTATTCCAACTCCAGTTCCCGTGGATAGTAGGGAAGGTGTTGGATAGTAAATTAAACTATTACCTATCCTAGAGCGCCCCCCCAGCGCAATTCGTTGTAATGACTTGCATTGAAAAACCTGCGTTGTAAGGCGCTGCGTGGTAAATGTTGCTTCGTAAAGGATGTTTCCCTTAAAGTGGTACTAATGACTTGCAATTAATGCACGGAGAGTGATAATAAGTTTAAAAATGACAAAATAATGAAGTATTACTCTCCCAAAATGTGCCGCATAATGCCTCATAATTTGTCTTTTCTCACCCAATTTACTCATCCCTGCTGCATAATTCGGCCCTCCCCTGCCTCATAATTCCAGTGGTTCTGGCTATAAGGGGACGCTTCTTCATTGGGTTGAATCTGATACTGACATGCTCTGTAGTTAAAATGCACCGTGCATCACTAGCATGTTGAGACCACAAAGAGTAAGGGACTTGTACTAATGCGCCAGGAGTATTTAGTAGTGATATTGATACATCATTATTGAGAAATTTGCAGACTGATCGTTTTCGCCCAGGGTAGTCACTTTAATTTTCAATTGGCACATCCAGACAGGCACTGTTACTACTACATTATACATGATAGTTCAGTTTATATGCCAAAGGTCTCTCCCCAGAAGATTTGTGGAGAAAGCGGGATTCAAAAGGAAAGCCGCAGGTGTGTAATTGAAACCAGTGAAAGATACATGGGATAAGTAAGAGGGTGAGGAACAAGTGCATTTGAAATGCCTACTCTATCACTAACTTTGCCTGAGAGTGGAATAGAGGAAGACTCAGGAGTTTCTGTGTGTATATATATATATATATATATATAGGAGGCGATTACTTTATATTTCTGCGCGTTTTCCAGAGACGCGGTTCAGAAGCCCCCCCATCTCAAGTGGTCTGGAGATTCTGGTGTCTGCTTCGGCATTGCGTGTTTCTTCATTTACTGAATTCTCCAGACTCGCCGGCAGTCCGAGTATCTGCAGCGACACAGCGAGACATTTCTCTCAGCCAGGGCGGGTTGTATGCACCTCCTGCTCACGCTACACTTGTGTGCTCGGACTTATGGTTGATGGGGTCTAGGGGACCTATGGCGAGACCACCAGTTTCATTTTGCGGGATCAAGAACGCTGTGCAGCGCACCTCTCCTACAGCTATTCCTTTGGATTTATCCAATACCGTCCCCCAGCATCACTTACCTGGGAGCCACTGTTGCATCCTGGGCAATGGAGTCCATTGATTGTCTTGGACCCTACTCAGTATCACCTGAAAATCCTTTTGCTGAGGGGCGGAGCTGATATTCTCACCTATCCAGTGCGGTGGGGTGCACTTTATACTGCAGAGCGTGAGGACTTCCGTTACACCACCGCAGGCGCTGAAGAGGCCACACCGGCCGAAATGCATCCGCCATCAACTTGAAATAAAGGGCTTCGCCATTGAAATCCCCGTTGAGGCTCCTGCTTCTTTCTTCGAGAGGAGGCGATTACTTTATATATATATATATATATATATATATATACTGCTCCAAGTCTCCTCCCCCGGCCGGGAAAGAAGAAAGAGCACTCGCGGGGTGTTTTTAGTCAGTTTCTTTCTTTATTAAAGCGCTCCTCACAGACGCGTTTCGGGTCAAGCCCTTTATCAATGTGTCAACACGAGTGTTGCACAGGAGCCATTTTCCCTGTAACGAAAGCCAACCGCTGGAAACAGCATTTTGCACGCTGACAGCGGGCATCCGGTAAACCTGAAACTAAGTATTCCCTACGGGGAGCTATTGCACCTCAAGCGCAACTGCTCGCGTGAGGAGGACTTCCAAAATGCAGCAAAAGATAGCATTGCAAGGTTTAAAGTCAGAGGCTATAGTCCAACCCTCCTGAGCCAGACACTAAATAGAGTAACCAGGATTCCAAGGAATGAGTTGTTAAAACAGAACACCAAAAAGAATGAAGATGGAAAGTTCCGTCTAATAACAACTTACTCTAAAGATGCCAATTTTCTGAAGGGAACGTTACGTAGAAATTGGCACATTCTGAAAACCGACCCCATTATCTGGATGGATATCCCGAGTGGTCCCCAAGTGACTTTTAAGAGAACAAAATCCCTAAAGGACCTCTTAGTACATAGCCATCTAAACGCTCCAAGAATGAGAACCAATACTGTGGCAGATATGAAAGGCTTCTTTCCTTGCGGGAAGTGCAAGGCCTGCGCATATAGCAAAAGGGTTCTAGGCTATGAAATACCAGGCCTAAAAGATCGAAAACCCATTAGCTCATTCATTACCTGCCAAACACCATATGTAGTGTATTGTCTGATGTGCCCCTGCAAGTTAAGATATATAGGGAGCACTATCAAAAGCGTGAAACTGAGAATCCTTGAGCACATGCGTGCTATAGCAAATAAGGACATGACATCACCTGTAGCTAAACATTTTGCGATTAAACATCGTAGCGATAGGGATGCTCTACAATACTTTGGGGTTGACCAGGTACCAGAACATGAAAGGGGCGGTAACAGATTAATCAAACTCAGACGCTTGGAATCCTGGTACATTATTGACCTGCAAATCAAAATTCCAAAAGGTCTTTCCTCATGGGATCGCACACTGCACTTTAAAAATGGCTCCTGTGCAACACTCGTGTTGACACATTGATAAAGGGCTTGACCCGAAACGCGTCTGTGAGGAGCGCTTTAATAAAGGAAGTAACTGACTAAAAACACCCCGCGAGTGCTGTTTCTTCTTTCCCGGCCGGGGGAGGAGACTTGGAGCAGTATTGATACACGGTGTACCAACCGTGTTTGCGGCACCCACCACTAGTGCCCCGTCATTTTGGTACAGACTGGAGCTTGAATATATATATATATATATATTTATATATTTATATATATATATATATATATATTACCTACTGGCGGTCGCCAGTAGGTATATATAGTTAGGATTTTTTCTCTATGGGATTTTTGAAAATTCTATGTCTAATAACTTTGGCGTTTGTGGACGGAATTGGCTGAAATTTTCAGGAAAATGGCACATTTTGTTTCTGAGCAGCCCCTGAAAATTTTGGGGGGGTTCGTCAAGGGGGGGCCGAGAAAAAAGGGGGGTCCCAAAACGCGTTTTTCCCATGTTAATTTCCATAGGGCGGTTGGCCTCACTTTTAGCCCGAACGGCTGAATGGATTTGCACGAAACTTGGCAAAATTGTAGGGACTGGTAGCCCGATGTGCCTTTTGTAGGTCTCAATATATGTGCTCCAGTGGATTTTGAGAAATTAACGTTTAAAAAAAGATATATATCTGTAACAGCGGACCGGGCAGCGTCCTAGGACGCGTACTTTTCGCGCAACGGAGCTTTGTGAAGCGAAGCTGATTGGTTCTCCGGCGTCTGTCAACATTCCAAACAGTCCGTAGCGGCCGCCATCTTGTCTCTCGGTAGGATCGAGAGACAAGAGGAGGCCAAAGCGAAGGGGCAAATGACCATAAGGGGGAATAGTAGATCCTCGCTGACCCCCTAGGTTTGATGTGGAGGTTTTAAAAGGGCCCCGCGGGGCAAAAAAAATAATAATAATAATAATCGAACGGCTGAATGGCTTTGCACGAAACTTGGCAAAATTGTAGGGACTGGTAGCCCGATGTGCCTTTGCTAGGTCTCAATATATGTGCTCCAGTGGATTTTGGGAAATTAACGTTCGAAAAAAGATATATATCTGTAACAGCGCTCCGCTTCGCGTACTTTTCGCGTTACGGAGGTTTGCGAAGCTGATTGGTTTTTCGGCGTCTGTAAACATTCTAAACAGTCCGTAGCGGCCGCCATCTTGTCTCTCGGTAGGATCGAGAGACAAGAGGAGGCCAAAGCGAAGGGGCAAATGACCATAAGGGGGCATAGTAGATCGTCCCTGACCCCCTAGGTTTGATGTGGAGGCTTTGAAGGGGTCTCGCAGGGCAAAAAAAAATATACAGTTTTTTTAGTTTTTTTGCGTGGAGTGCGCCCGGTTCGCGAACCGGGAAGCGTTCTGGGGAGCGTACTTTCTTGAAAATTAGTGAAAAAAGTTAGAGTAAAATAATAATTGAGAGTGATCAGATGTAGGGTAGCTCTGAGAAGAGCTTTTGGGTTTATGGTACATTTAGGTACTTATAAGTAGGTACCAATGCACATTCTTAAATTCAGAGTGAAAACTCTGTTGCCCTCATCTGAGAAGTGAACTCCATCTCCTCTGTAGATATCTTGCATGTAGTAACGCAAGTTATTGTTGTACAGGGAGCCCATTCCATGGTCTCTCATGTAAGCTGAAACAGATTTGTTTACATGCTTCCTCGACTTCTCAATTTGTGGACAAAATTGGTTCGACCACCTCCATTTCTGTCTTTGGCATATATTTGAATATACCAAGGCAGTCTGAGGAAAAAGTGCCATCAATTGCTGAAAGGTGTCCTTTAAAAGCATTTCCAGACCTACCCCAGTCAAAGTGCCCAAATCATTACCTCCACAGTGCACAATTAACAGGTCAGGTTTTGGCAAATGCATAAAGGTTTTCACCAATGGTATCAATTGGTGACATTTTAATCCTCTGTGGCCAAACCACTTAATTTCCACATCTTGTAAATTGAGGTTAGGTAAATTCCTGTTTTCAGCGTACCTTTGAGCCCAATATATGTAACTATGTCCAACAATCCAGACAGAAAACATGGTGAGAGAAGGTTCTGCTGCAGTCAGATGAAGTGTGGCAATGAAATGGCAGTTGAAAAAATGAGAGTGTAAAATGAAAAAAACTGAGGAGTTTCTGTGTTAATGAAGCAGTAAGAGTGATTGGTGGATTTTGATTGCTGAAAACAGAAAGTTAGTGTGCATGGATGAGTTCGTTGAAAGATGTATTTTGAGTGGCGAAGAAAAAATCATTAAATGAAAGAATGCTCTGGATATGCAGGTGCACTGAGAGTTCAGAGTTCAATTGCAACATTGTTGTGTGAGAGGTCTTGCAAGAGGTGGTTGCTATGCAGAAAAAGCAGAGAGGGGGCAGAGGGGGGAAGGGTTTTGCTTTGAAAAAAAGTGAGGGAAGGGTTTTGATTGGGTGACATGAGAGATATGTGTGAGGAATTACAGCATTTCTGTGCTTTTGATAGCTGCAAACTCTGGAGTGCATACCTTTTGCTCTGCTGAAGACAAATTGGTGTGTTTCTGAGACTGTTTTGAAACTCAAAGTATTTGCTAAGGTGAGAAAAGATTTCTTTAATTTAGATAGAAAATAGTGTGCTTTAAGGAGAAAATTATGAAGAAAGTTGTGTTTTTCAAATGTTGCTTTGTCTCAAGTGTTTCACAAATAGATTTTGTTTCTTTGAGAAATTGTAATTGGAGAAAATGTGAAGTATTAGTACTGACAGGGCTTTTATGTGCATAGGAGCTGTGGAGTGTTGTCAAATTATGACTTGTAAATCGTTTTTGAGAAAAAGCAATGGTTTTAATATTGATGAGAAGGACATAATGGTGTCTGCTTCTTTATAAGGTAATTGAGAGTCTCTGATGTTATTTTTCCCATTTCAATGTAAGAAGTTTGTCTGTGGAGCAAATTGCTTGTAAATATGCTCCCACCTGTGCATGGCAAATTTAGATTTTGAATGTTTCCGTTACATAGGCATGTTAAAGGTGACTGAAACATGCTGCAAAGGCAATCAAAAAATGCTTTTATGTGTCTTAAGGACATTTTAAGTCATTTCCCCATGTGCAGTGTTTTCAAATTATGAGTTGAAAATCGTTTTTGAGGTAAAGGAATGTTTTCAAAATTTATGTGCGCCATATGACCCCAAATTTCTTTTTCAGGGGTGCAGCAGGGTGTTCTTGAGACACCCCTGCATCGTCGGAAAAATTCGTAATTTGCGATGAGGTAATTGCTAATCGCAAATTGCACCTTCATTCTTATGGGCCTCCTGCTGCATGGAAATGAATGGGTCATCGCAAACTAGGAATGGTAAAGAATCGCTATTTATTCCTTAAAGTTCGCTATTTAGGAAATGCAAAAAACTTTGATGATACATATGGCGGTTTATCTCTAACAAGATAAGAAGCATAGGGATAGATTTATGATGACTGGCGCATCACCAGGGATGTGTTAGTCATTCTGTGCCGCTGTTCCGTCACCTATGGTGTGCTGCATTTACAATGCGGCGCATCATGGGGCAAAAACAGCACAGATGCGTGACGTATTTGTGCCGTAAAGTTGGCGCATTGCTGGAGTTGTATCGCAAGTGTGATGAAGCTCCAGTAAGGTTGAGGGGTGCCCCTGTCGCAGGGTTTCTGTTCTGACACAGAACTGTGGACAGAGGATTGGAACCTCGGCGAATTAGGGTGTCCCAAAACTCACCTTAGTAATCAAAACCCCTTAGCAAGCTAGGTACAGTGTCACATTGGATATAACAAACTCTCAATGTTTAGACAATCCAGAATATGAACTTATAGTACCTCAGGATACGTGGAACTCATGAACAGTCGGTCGTTATATATTTCTTAGAAACGAGAACATGGAGTTAAGAAGAACACATGTGTATTTGAAATGTTTATTTACTAATGCCGTCTTCTCAGGCGTAGTATCTTAGATTATACAAGTACACATATTATCAGTAGCAAAATTACCAGCATAGTCAATAGTACATAAAAAGCGAATGGTGACAGTATGTTAACATGCTGTAAATGAATAAGAGTTAGCAACACTTATAAGCAGCCGCGGGCCGTGGAGGGAGTTACGGTGGGCAGGGAGGCGGGGAGGGGGAGGGGCAGGGTGGAGAGGGCTCCACCCTGCCCCTCCCCCTCCCCGCATCCCTGCCCCACCGTAACTCCCTCCACGGCCCGCGGCTGCTTATATCTCACCCTCCCTAATACACATAATATATTATTTGCTAAGAAGGTCTCTTTGTGTTGGTTTAGGGCGTGCCGATACTTTAGTGTCTTAGATTTGAAGGAATCACATCAGCATAGAAAAGATAATCCATATGCCGTGCTTAATATCGCCAACGGCATTGTGCCATAATATTCTAGCATGCGATTGCGGAACAGTGTCAGCAGCTGCAGGGCGGGAGCTTGCACAGGAGGGACATCCATATTTAAAAATGTAAAAAAGCACAAGAGCGTCCGTTGGTAATGGAAGTAAAAATGGGAATCCACGAAGCAGAGTGGAAAAAATAGAATGTAAGAAAGCAGGGATGACTCCAAAGATTTTCTCAAATGAAGTCACGAGACCACTGGTAACAATTTTAAAAAAGTGCGCCAGGCCCTTTGTGGAGGACGCGTTAGAGATAGTCCGAACCATCTTGCTGAAATGGAAAGGCGAATCTGTATTTAAAAGGGTCTGCACCTCTGTACGGGTGTTCGCTGTGTGAAGCACGAAAGTTTCACGGGCCGAACTCAAGGCCACCTCTCTCTGAGACAAAATAGCTCTTATTCTTGCCATGCCGTTGAAATGTGCTGCCAAGGTTGGTATTTGTGGCCAGATTGAAAACTCCCTATGTTCATGTGTGGGAGGAAATAGAACATTTCTGCAGCAAATAACCCGTTCATTTACTGTTACGATAAAATGAATACTTTTAATTAACCCAGAACAATCTTCATTATTGAGCATCAAATAACTACCATTTTCCAAGAACTTGAACGTGGGGATGATAGCAGGAACTGGTGTGCCTTGCAACACGCAAGCCATATTTGGTCGGCGTTTGTTGCATGAACCGTGTAACTGTATGTGCCTACACATTAGTGAATGATCTGGCGTCTCAGTGCATTCCTCTCCATTCAGATAAAGTTCTTGATCATCTTTGTAAATCTGTATGTGTATGGAAGCGACCAGACTTCATGAAGAAAACCACTACCTAAAGGTTAATAACGACCTATTGGTATATATTTCATACAATTTGAAAACTTATATAAAGCAAAAGGCAGCGTTATTAAACCGTGGATAAGGCACGTTGCCAAAGCCGTCAACCTTTTGGATTTATACTGGAAATGTTAAAGGAAGAATTACGGAGTAGGGCCTGTAAATCTTTAATAGACAACGAGTAAAATTACTCCAACCATCATATTCCTCTAACTCCGGGATAGTAGGGGTGTTTAATTTTTTAGAAGTAGCCAATCCAAAGCATTTGGTCTGGGAAATTGTTTCATTCACAAACCACATATGTTTTGGGATGAGACATGCACGGTGGAAAGCCTCAGTGCCTTGTACCTGCCAGGTTCGTGAACCCCAAACTGATGTAGATCCTGGATATTTTTACTCTGTATTACGTTAGCATGGTCTCATTACTGGTTTAAACGCCATTTTTCCTTTTTTGTAACTTCTGCACACGACACTTAGTTGTTGCTTTAGCTTTCAGCCTACCTGCGTCAAGATCTATGCCTGCTTCAAGCAGGCGCAGGGTTTTGATGTAGCTTTGTCCTATCTGATTGTAAATGCGGCACACCGTGGGTGGCAGAGCAGCGGTGCACGTTAACTGGTGCATCCCTGGGGATGTGCTAGTTAATATAAATCTGCCCCTTTACATTTAATTATGTGCAGGGTACACAGAGTAGGTGAGGTTTATCCAAGGTTAAGAAGAGATGAGTCCTGTTCAGTGAAAAATTGGAGATAGGCTTCAGTATATTATATACTTAAGTAGTGTGTTAAGTTTTTGATGACTGTTATTAATTTACTGTTGGGTAATAGTGGTTAATAACATTTTTTATTATATTTTACCACAGATTCAACTGCAGATTATTTCAAGATTTTAGGATGCCTAGCAAAGAAAGAGTAAGAAAGGCTGCAAAACGTCAAAGACAGCAGGACCATGGAATAATGCAGCAGTCCTCTAACAAAAAGATTTGTCAAGTCACCAAGAAAGCACCGGGTAAGAGTCGAAAAACAGTCATAAGAAATATGTGTAGTAAAAAAAATATTACTACAGAAAATGTTTCAGTCCAGAAAAGGAGAAAGAATTCAAATGGTAAGGAAAGGCCAATGAGAAATGTTACTGCTAGAGTAAGAGATAACTCTATGCATGAAAGTAGAAGGAAACAACAGTTTAGGGATATTCCTAAACGAATGTTCCGCAACAGGATAATTGGGAATTTGTTAAAAAATATTAAGAAAGGTCAGCAGAAAGTGGTTTTTTATAAGAGAAAAAAAATAGTTGAGAAAGTTATTGATCAGGCATTTGAAATTAAACGTAAGTTATTTATTTGGACAATCAATAGAATTAGGAAGCTAAACAAGGTAATTTATGATTTCAAAAGAAATAGTAGATGGAAGAGAATAGTTAATCGTAGTAATTTTTGTGAAGTTTTTTCTGGAGAATGGATGCATAGTTCAAGCTCTGAGGCATTTTTTAATGAGGAGAGTTATTTCCAGGATAATGATTTGGTGCATGCAGTTGACACCAGTGGTCGAGCTTATGAAGTGAAAGATGGTTGTCCTGTTGAAAAAGAAAAACTTGTGAGAACAGAGATAGAAGAGGTGTTAGGTAATGAGGTTTTAGGGAGACGTCCTAAGGGTCCTGTGTACACCTGGAAGTGTAGTAGTATTTGCAGTGTACGACAGGATTCCATCAATTTGCTTTGTGATTTTATACGGTCATTTAGTAAGAAAAGTTTGAAGCAGAAAATGAAGTTGTTGCAAGAATTAGATCCTTGCAGAGTGAGAGAAGTGATAGGTTTGCATGGTCATTCACTGGCTTGTCTTTCCAGGAGAGTATGCCAGAGTGTTTTTCATCATTTCAGGATGCTAGCAGTGCATCATAATAAAGTGAGGAAATTAGTTAGAATGTTGTATTATGCTAAGAGTCCAGCAATTATGCTTAAACAATTATGCGCTGCTCTTTGCATGGTTCTGAAATAGATGTGAAGAATATATGTGAAGAAATTGAGTTTTGTTACTTTGGAAGTAAAGAGGAGAATGTTGAAATTGACCAAGAAGAAGAGAGTAATGTGGAAGATAGTGTACAGGTTTCCAGTACAGATAATTTCCAGAGGGAAATTGCGACGTTTGAGGTGAAATCAAGTGAGAGGCCAAATTTCACTTGTGTGTGTTGTCGACGCACTTATTATAAGAATCAGACTAAGTTAGTGGATTTATATGGAAAAAGTGAAAGGGAAAATAATAGTGAATGGAAGGATTTTACAACATACTTGATGGTAGAAAATTTTTTGATTTGGGATTGGATCAACGTGTGTGTACTTATTGTTGTAACAAATTAAATCAAAACCAGATGCCTGCTAGAGCAGTTCATAATAATCTGGAATTGGTTGAGATTCCTTCTGAATTGAAGGATTTAAATACTTATGAATCTATTTTGATTCAAAGTATCCATCCCTTTCAGGCTATTGTAAGAATGGAGCCAAAGACAGGGAAATTGCCTCCATCAGATTTACAGAGAGGATTAAAGGGAAGAGTTGTTTATTTGCCTCTAGATTTGAAGAAAAACATTAACACAATTGGAGTAGAAAAAGTGGAAGAGGAACCTCTTGTTATCTTAGTTAATGGGGTTCCGACAAAGAATAAGAAAATATGGCAAGATTTAGTAGATGTTAGGAAAGTCAAAAGGGCAACATTGTATTTGAAAAAATATAATAAATACTATAAAAATGTATATGTTGTAGAAGAGGAAGTAAGTGAGGAAGAGGATAGCGATTTGTGTGCTGGTCAAATTGAGAAAGTAGAACCCTGTACTAGTGAAGAAATATATGAACATTATAGTGTTCATCCTTTGCATTCCAAGGAAGTCATGGGGAATGCTATTGAGTTGTTTCAAATGAAACAAGCGAAAGGGAGTCCCATTAGTGTTTGGGAGGAAAGTTTGGAAGCTCGGTGTTTCCCACAGCTTTTTCCAACAGGTCAGGGAGGAAGATATGATGAGCGACCTCATCAAATTCCTGCTTCTGAATACCGGACTTTGCGATTGTATGCAGGAGATCCTAGGTTTCGACAATGCATTCCTTATTTGTTTCATCTCCTGTTTGAAAGCGATCTGTCTGGACTGTCATATGCAGTGAACCACATCTTGAAAAGTGGTATACACATGCAAAACATCTCGGCAAGTGACTTTATGGATAAAGTCAATGTCCAAGACAGTATTTTGGATTCTCACCTGATTAATCTCATGGCGTGTCAGCGTGGTACTAATGAGTACTGGTACCGTCGTCATGGTGATTTAAAATGTATGCTGAGGAACTTAGGAACTCCCACATGGTTCCTCACTTTGAGCTGTGCTGAGTATGGCTGGGAAGACTTACTTGAATTTCTACGAGAGGCAAATGCTAACGTAGAAAACATCGAATTCAAGACACCCGGAGAACTGTGCTCTTTGGATCCAGTCAATGTATGTAAGTACTTCAATCATAGATTTGAAGGTATGATGTCTTTCATCATGAATAAGAAGAATCCACCTCTTGGAGAGGTGTTGGATTTCTTCTGGAGGAAGGAGTACCAAGCAAGAGGTGCTCCTCATATACATATGTTGCTGTGGATCAAGGATGCACCTAAATTTGGAACGGATGCAGACGACTCAGTGATGAGTTTCATAGAACAGTATTCTACGTGTGCTGTTCCAAACGCAAAGGAGAAAAAAAGCCTAAGAGAAAAAGTTCTACGTTTCCAAAGCCATCGATGTGGAAAGTACTGTCGTCGTAAATTCCGGAACAAAGACAAGTTCTACACCAAATGTCGTTTCGGCTTTCCACGATCGGTGATTTCTAAAGGAAGAGTGAACAGTTTGATGTCTTCGCTGCGACATAATGTGATGAAGAAATCACCTAAAAACACATACAATTTGAAGAGGAACGAAGAGTCTAAGTACATCAACGACTACAACCCGGTGATTTTGTCCATGTGGAATGCTAACATGGATATACAGTTTGTGGCTGATAACTGTATGGCTGTGGCTCGGTATGTGACATCTTACATCACCAAAAAAGAGAAGACAGAATTGAAGGATATGTGGGAGGACATTTCCCATGAAAAGAGCCTCAGCAAGAAGTTGTACAGTTTCAGTCTGAAGATGTTGTCGCATCGAGAAATCGGAGCTTACGAATGTTCTGACCGGTTGTCTTCAGCAAGTCTCTATGCCAAGTCCAGGAGTATCGTTTGGGCGAGTGTTGGTCTTGCTGCAACGCGTAATCGAGTTCTGAAACCTGTGCGGGAAATTGAGTATTTGGCGGAAAAGGAGCCAAACAGTACCGACATTTTGAAGAGCAACATGTTGGATACATATTATCCAAATCGAAGCAGTCACCTCGAGAATGTTTGTCTGTATGAGGTTCTGCAAAATTACATATTCAAGAGGAACATCAAAGAAGATACTGAGAAAGGAGTGTATGCTGTAATAGGAAGTGAGGGATGTCTGGTCAAGCAAAGAAAATGCCACTTGATAAACCATCGAAAATTGAGTGGCGAATCTCCTGAAAAAAAGGAGTTTTTCTATTTAGCACTTTTGCAACTTTTTAAGCCTTGGCGTGCAGAAGAGGAACTGCTTGGAGATTTCCTTTGTTACGAAGACTCATTCAATGCTGCCAAGGAGACCATAGAATGTCCTGCTTTTCCCAAATATGTAGAAATGTTGAATGTGGAAATTGAGCAGGAAGCAACGATTGCAGCCGAGATTGCCAGAGACAGTTCTCAGGACAGTCAGAGTTCTGCTTCATTGAGTCAGGATCCACTAGGAGGACCTCTTATCGAAAATGAAGCTGCCACTGCTATGAATGAAGTGGAAAGAGCCATGGCACATGCTCAGGAGGATGTGGTTAACTTAGAAGAGTTGGAAAGACAACTCAACGTTGAGCAGAGGAAAATATATGACGAACTTACCATGCAAATTGATCATGGATTAAGTCATGACAAGAAAGAGTGCTCATGTACGTCGTTGAAGCCTGTCCGACTGTACGTGAGTGGAGAAGCGGGAACTGGAAAAAGTTTCCTTATTAAAGCAATTTCATGTTATTTGCAGGAAAGGACAGAGTCATCGCTGTCTTGTGTTGTCACCGCTCCAACTGGACTGGCAGCACATAACATTAAAGGGATTACTTTACATCGTTTACTGATGCTGCCAGTGGAGCATGACAACAAATTAGAATATCACAAGCTATCTGGAGATGCTTGTTTTGAAGTTTCAAGAGTCTTGAGGAAAATGAAACTTCTTATCATTGACGAAGTAAGCATGGTTTCCAATGTCATGCTTGCCTTTGTGCATTTGAGAATGCAAGAAGTTCTCAAAACAGAGTATGATGTGTTATTTGGTGGCAAACACATCATTGTTTTCGGAGATCTTCTGCAGCTGACACCAGTGAAAGGGCAACCTGTGTTCAAAATGCTCACGCATGAAGATACCAGGAAGTGCTTAGGGAGTATTGGCAACGTCAATATATGGTTAAACTTCAATTATGCTGAACTGCATGAAAATATGCGTCAGGCAAAGGATGAAGTTTACAAGACTATTCTACAAGATGTTAGAATTGGAAAAGTGACCGAGCATGGGAAAGAAGCTTTACATGCACGATTACTGACAAATTTATATCCAGACGAAGATGTTGTGCCTGAGAATATTTTTCAGAAAGTTACTGAGAAAAAATCTGGAATATGTTTGATGCCAACTCTTGTAGAATGTGCCAAATTCAACAACAAAATGTTGCATTTAGAAAAGCAAGAGATTGTGAAATTGGAAGCTATTGACAGAGTAGAGCATATGGGATCAACAATTATTTTGTCTGAGAATCTGAAAACAAAATTGGATTCATTAGAGAAGAGTATATCTAAAACTGCGGGTTTTGAAAAGACTCTGAATGTGTGCTTGAACTGCCGTATAATTTTAAGAAGGAATTTACATGTTGAAAGAGGTCTGGTAAATGGATCAATGGGTAATGTTGTTGATTTTGTGAAATACAGAAATAGAGATGGAATTGAATTTTTAAAAATTAAATTTGATGGCATTGAGGAAGTACAGCTAATTGCTCGTTGTTCTGCTAGCTTTTTGCTTGTAAAAGACTTATATGTTCGTCGTAAGCAGTTTCCTGTTTGCTTGGCATATGCGGTGACAATCCATAAATCGCAAGGTTTAAGTGTAGACTGTGCATTGGTGAATATTGGCAGTTCTGTGTTCAAGGAGGGTATGGCATATGTGGCATTGTCACGAGTTAGGACTTTATCGGGATTGTACTTGATTGAGTGTGATGTCACAAACATTTGTGAGGATCTAGATTGTGTTAAGGAATACAATAGGTTGAGAAGAGAGTATGCGCCACATTTGCCTCAGTATCCTTTGTTTGAGAAACGTGTGGTAGGCCGGAAACGAAGAAATGTGACCAATACTGGGGAGGTTGTAGCAAAAAGACGAAAAGTCGATGAACCTGAAATTATAAGCAGAAACAAAAAGGATTCTGTTGAAGATGTTGTTGGTTTTCAATTTGAAAACAGTTCTGGTGTCAACTGCTATGCTAATGTAGTGGTTAATGTTTTGTTTTCTCTACAAAATGTAAAAGAAGAGATTGTGGTCAATTCTGATCAAAGATTTTGCAGTTTGTTAAATTCTGTGTTAGAGAAATGTAGCACTGATAGAACAAACATAGAAAGTGTGTCTGAAATTCGAAATCTGTTAGACAGATGTTCAGGCCAAACACAATTCTCTCAAAATAGTCAGCAAGATTGTCAGGAGTTTTTAATGTATATGCTTGATGTATTGTATGCTGAAGGTGTAGATGTAGATCATCTGTTTGGGCTTTCTTATCAATGGCAGCATGACTGCGAGAACTGTAGGGTATCAAGTAGTACTAGTGTAGACTCAGAAAGATTTATATATTTAACTTTGCCAGACAGTAAATCAGTCTCTTTTAATAAGCTAGTAAAAGCAGCTGATCACAATATGGAGTGTAGGCAATGTAAATCTGAAATGATGTCCACATTATTTATACGAACATATGGCCAGTATGTCATTTTAATGTTCCAACGATGTAGGCCTGATGGAACAAAATTGACAACTTTAATTAAAAATTTTGTGGCTTCACAGTTGTCAATATCAGGAAGGACTTTTGTAACTGTAGCAATTATATATCATGATGGTTCTTCAATAACATCAGGACATTATACAGCTTATTTAAAGTGTAGAAATGGCTGGTCATTCTGCAATGATTCTGTTTTAATTTTCAAAAAAAAATTGCCATATGACCTTAAAAACTCTTACCTGGTGTTTTTAAAACCAAAATTTTAGGGAAAGAATCTCGGGATGTGCTCTGAGGAATTTCAAGAAGTTCTCATGGCTCCTACACTATTTGGCCTTGAAGATAAGTGTAGTACAGAGACATAACTTTTTACCATAACACTGGACGTTATTGAGAAATACGTGCACTTTGAATGAGTTCAGAAAAACTATTTCTTTTTATAAGCTAATTGAAGCAGCGAATCAAAACATGGAGTAGAGGGAATGTAAGTCTGCAATGCTGTCTACTGTTTTACATTGCTTTGTGATTAAAAGTGATGTAGAGAATTAAATAATTGTACTAGTCATAAAGGTAGTGTAAGTCTGCTTCATAGTAAGCAGTATCAGTGTGATAGGAAATGTAGAACATGATTGAGCAAGAAGGGGAAGATATTACTAGTCCAGGATTGTGTAAATGATCTTCAACATTTTAATTCTGAAAGTTGCGGAAATGCGAAAAGACGGGATTGGCTAACAAGAAATCCAAGAGTTATACATGGCTCTGACAAGATTTGGCCTTGTGGAATCTTGTGGTAGAGAGCAAGAAGTCATTTATTGTATGTAACATGTTTTTGAAAACGATGGAGGTTTTCTTTCAGAAAGTGGCGGGTTGAAAGTAATAACAGCACAACAGAGTGTAAGCTGTTCATAGGACATCCTTGGCCGTCATGGAAAGTAAGTTAACTTTAAGGAGTTCTGAATTCTGATTTCTAATGTTGTATGGGTTTTTTAAACACAATCATTTTGATTGTGTTTTTTTTTCCCCGCTGTTATATGATGAATACCTTCAAGTCACTGTTTTAGTGAAATTTGATACATTCTGAGAACAGCAAAAATAAACCATTTAACATGTATAATTAATTCTGTTCTGTTTGCATTTATGATGTACATGTAGAACTGTGTAGGAGGCATGGAGAAGGTGAGGCTTCTGTAAGTGTCAAAGTTGTTGCATACAGTGCTCATATTCTACGTAGTCTTTTATATTTCATTACTTTCACTGTTTCTGACTGATCTAAAAATTTTTTTTTAAAAAGAACAGTAAGTATAAGGGAAGGAAACAGACAGTTATGTTAAAAGAAACACAGCTATAGGGAATAAACTAGGGATACTGTTACCCGCAATCCTCTGCTGATGATGTCACTGAGCATGTCATGAATGATGTAATATGTGACATCATCAGCAGTGGATTACGGGTAATAGTATCTCTAGTTTACTCCCCTATAGCTGTCTTTCTTTTAACATAACTGTCTGTTTCCTTCCCTTATACTTACTGTTCTTTTTTAAAAAAAAAAAATTTTTGGTTCGCTTCCGGTTCGCGTACCGGGGAGCGAACTGGGAAGCGAACTAAGAGAAATAGAGGTTGGCACAGTTGCAAATATTGTACCAATTTTTTAATAACGGGGAGGTAGTTCTGAAAAGAACTTTTTTTTTATTGTTTTTGTTGTTTTATATTTTTTTTATTATTTTTCGGAACATTTTTTTACTTTTTTTGAATTTTTCTGAACAGTTTTATATTTTTGGGGGGTTTTCTTGGAGGGGGCAATGAAAACAATTCATTGTAAAGGGCTCAACAGGAGCAAGAAAACAAAAAAAAAGAATTTATTGTTTGGGGAGTTTCGGACAAACATGAGCATGATTGTCAATAGCTCTGTTGATCAGAGTGATGCTACTTTCTCCGTAGCAAATGAATCCACTGCAATGTACGCAGACTTGTTTTACTTCACGAAATCTCGTTTGTATATTTGGCACCATCTCCCTGCCCTCTGGTCCCGTTACTTCCGGTACAACAGATCTTCTGGCCATAATAGGGAGATTATCTAGGTCGTCCTGTTCCTCTTCTTCCTCTTCTTGCTGAATTATAACTTTAGCAGGTGGTCCACTCTTCCTTGGATGTGGTGGAGGTGGTGGGGAAGCACCAGCTGAAGCTAGTAAAGAAGCCATTGCTCACTGGTAACAAAGGGTCTTTCTCTCACAATGATGAAAGTCAGAGTGAGGAAAGAAGGAGGGATTTTCACCATTTGGGAAAAAAAATAGTTCTCAACCAATGAAAAGTGTTCATTTTAGATCATATGACCTAGTCTTACATCATTAGGAAACCGAAAGTGAAATGAACCAATGAAAAGTGTTATTACCAAGTCACATGACCTGCTGTGTTTACGTTACGCGCTTTGCAGGGCCTCCCGGTTTGCTTCCAGAAACCTGTGCTTTGCGACTCGGTAAGCGTACGAGTTCGCTAACGTAGCACGTCATATGACGTATCACGCGACAACGCGAAACGTCATGCGGACGGGAGGCGTCACGATGTTGTTTTCTAACGCGGCAGTTGCGGTAAAGAAACGTTTACCGGCTCGCGGTCTATTTCGCGGCATCAAGGTCAGCTAACGGGAAGCTTCCCGATTCGCGAAGCGGGAACGAAGAAAAAAAAATATTTAAAAAAAAAGTTATTAATAAACATATATAATATATTTTTGGATTTAAAGAAGAATACATTTTACAGCTACAGATATTAGCTGTTAAAAAACCAATGAAATTCACTGAAAAAACCATAGGTTATAGACCATATATAGTTAGGAATTAGCATTTACAAAACCTTGAAAATTCACTGAAAAAACCATAGGTTATAGACCATATATAGTTAGGAATTAGCATTTAAAAAACCTTATTTTACTCACACAAAACCATTGAAATTCCATATATAGTTAGTTGCACTAACTATATATCGCGCACCCGCAATCCACTGCTGATGATGTCACATATTACATCATTCATGACATGGTCAGTGACATCACTGATGACATCACTGATGACATCTCAAATGACATCACTGATGACATCTCACTTGACATCAATGATCACATCACTGATGATATCATTCATGTGATAATACAATGCATCTCCTCACACTCTAATATAACCTCCGTTACACCCAGTGTTAAATAGAGAGTATCATTTTTGAAACCATTGACACACCAATACTAGTTACTACATACGCACTCACTGATTCCTATGTCTACACACACATTCACTCATACAATCATTCATACATACAATCACTCATCTTTACAACACTATCATATGCACTCATACACCTATACAGACACTCACACTCTGCCACTCATCCATGGAGTTACTCACACACCTAGTCAGTCCTGAAAAGAATCAATCACACTTCCATTTTCTCATCTATACAGTTAAACACAGAACACCTTACATTTCTGAAACATATACTAACACATAGTTACTCTCTTATAGAATCACTGATACAAGTACACATTGATCTGCACAGAGTCACACACCTCCCAGCCAGCCATACACACACTCAGTCTCCCATACAAATACTTGTGCAACCAATCAATAACCCATATAGCTACTTATATAGCTACTGATCAACACATGCAGCAGCTTGCACAACAACAGACATACTGATGCACACTTTTAGACAGTTTAGTCACTAACCCGTGCATTCAGTAAGACACATTTAATCACTCACTCATACAGTCAATCACGCACCTACTAAAACCTTCATTCAGACACTTATACATCCACTCATTCTTCAATATGTAAAACATATTTAAACTTTACAGAAACACATAATCACTGGATGTTGTCATCAGTGATGTCATCAGTGATGTCACTGACCATGTCATGAATGATGTAATATGTGACATCATCAGCAGTGGATTGCGGGTGCGCGATATATAGTTAGTGCAACTAACTATATATGGAATTTCAATGGTTTTGTGTGAGTAAAATAAGGTTTTTTAAATGCTAATTCCTAACTATATATGGTCTATAACCTATGGTTTTTTCAGTGAATATATATATATATATATATATATATATATATATATATATATATATATATATATATATATATCTATATCTATATATATATATATATATATATATATATATATATATATATATATATATATATATATATATATATATATATATATATACATATATATATATATATTCCCCAAAAAAGCATCAGATGCGTTCCCCTGTTACCGGAGCTTCTGGCCCTTCAGGGTGGCCTCATAAACATGAGCACAGGGCAGCCCACCATCACCTTCCTGGCAAAACAAACAAGGTGAGGCCCAATACAGTAGAAACTGGCTTAATTCCAAAGTCTCAAAAGTGCCTGCTTCCGTGCGTCAAACGTTTCGGCTTCATGCCTGGCTCACAGACTGGCTCACAAGGACCCAGGTGCGCTCGAGCCTGATCTAACACGGTGCACCACATGACTGTAATGAGGAACTACTGCTCCCAAAGTGCATTGTGCGTGATATATGTATTCGGAGCAGTGTAGGCAAGAAGTGACGCTGCACTCGCAGCGTGATTATAAACGTTCTGCCAAAGTGGGCGTGTCATGTAGTGCATTCTGGTATTTAAAGTTCCGTTATTTCAATACCCTTCATGGGTTACCTCCCACTGTGCTTCTAATACTTTCATCCTTTAGTAGGTTCACATAAACACTGGGTAAGTAAACTGCCTCCTGTTTCGCAACCAATAGTCCCACGTTGCTCTCCTGGCACTTACTTGGCTTGTCAGTGCCTGAGACTTACAGTTATCGGCGAGGGGGCTTTCCGTGACCCAGGCAGGCCACAATATATTTCAAATGCGAACACCCAAACAATTGGAAAGCCTCACGCTGAGTGCTGTCTCATACTTTATTGGCAGCTTGCAGGATTCAAACACAGGATTCAGGCGCAGTGTGTCCCATTTGCCATACGCGATTCAAGACATCCGTCCATTTCTCACTGGCTGGGCAATTCGGAGCAGTGTAGGCAAGAAGTGACGCTGCACTCGCAGCGTGATTATAAACGTTCTGCCAAAGTGGGCGTGCCATGTAGTGCATTCTGGTATTTAAAGTTCCTTTATTTCAATACCCTTCGTGGGTTACCTCCCATTGTGCTCCTGATACTTTCTCATCCTTTAGTAGGTTTGCATAAACACTGGGTAAGTAAACTGCCTTCTGTTTCGCAATCAATAGTCCCACGTTGCTCTCCTGGCACTTACTTGGCTTTTCAGTGCCTGAGACTCACAGTTATCGGCGAGGGGGCTTTCCGTGACCCAGGAAGCCCACTGGGCCGGAGGATATTTCATGCGCT
The DNA here is from genome assembly GCF_964261635.1 of Lissotriton helveticus. Classification (NCBI taxonomy): domain Eukaryota; kingdom Metazoa; phylum Chordata; class Amphibia; order Caudata; family Salamandridae; genus Lissotriton; species Lissotriton helveticus. The sequence goes on along the minus strand of NC_136059.1, from coordinate 1,512,971,205 downwards.
GCGAGTGCGGCGTAAGACTATTGCAGCTGTGCCTCATTTGATGCCCGAGATCAAGGGCATGATGGCCCGAAACATGTTTGGTGAACCTGGGGTGTGGAGGCAACGTCTGGTTCCCTGCTACTTACCGAATAAAGAAAGTGACAAACACGGCTGTGTGCGGCTTCTCAATTCAGGGTTCTTTGCGTTTGGATATTGTTGCGGCCCGGCCCGGGTCGCGAGAAGCCCCGCTGCGGAAGAGCGGCTCCATTAGTGCAATGAACTTTGAAGTGCTTAACGGAACAGCGTGAACCGGTTTTGGTGAGCGACAAAAGCAAGGACCCAGCCGTGCTTTCTACATGCACAAACTACCACAAGGAGAGACATTGCTGCATTTCATTATGGCTGATGAATTTTTAGAACTACAGAGACCAGAATGCAAATGTGACACGCCCACTGGGCCGGAGGACATTTCATGTGCTGTGAGTGAGGTTAAGACTATTGCAGCGGTGCCTCATTTGATGCCAGAGATCAAGGGCATGATGGCCCGAAACATGTTTGGTGAACCTGGGGTGTGGAGGCAACGTCTGGTTCCCTGCTACTTACCAAATAAAGAAGGTGACAAACACGGCTGTGTACGGCTTCTCAATTCAGGGTTCTTTGCGTTTGGATATATATATATATATATATATATATATATATATATATATATATACACATACATATATAACACAGTGACGGTAGCCACTCTGCAGTTATAGTTAGGATTCCCAGAGGTAGGAATTCGTCAGATTTTTGCTTGCTAATAACTGTCACAGTTTGATGAATCTCCACGAAACTTAGCAGACCTATTCTTTTTTCTACATTGGCAGCCAACACAAAGTTTTGTGATGATTAGTTAAGACGGTGCAAATAAAAAATGATGGGTCCCAAAACAGGTTTATCCACCTATGTTTTTTCCATAGACTTTTTAGACAGGGGTAGCGACAAAATGACTGAACAGATGTACATGAAATCTGTCATGAATATAGATTATGGGGTGTGAAGGGTCTTTTTTGTCATGTGATCTGAATTTTTTCACTTGTTTTTCAGTAATAAGGCACAATAACTTAGTGATATATTGGGCCGCGGTATACTGCGGTACCTTGGCGGTATACCACGGTACATATGAATGAAGACACCCAGTATTATTGGTTAATCTAACCCCTTGAAAAATAAAAAGGCAGCTATATTGGTTAGACCACACTGTGTTTGTACTGTGTTTCAATGGGAAATCTACTTCATTATTATTTTTGGAATGTATAGGAAAAAAAAGATGAGTCAGTTTCAGGGGTGTGGACGTCTTTTAAAAATCTACTTGCCTAAAGGGCAAAATTATTCAGAAATCTGCTCGCCCTTCTAGAGAAATCCACTTGTCCTACTTAATAACTAAATCTTACATGAACCACAACAGACAAGTTCAAAACTTTTTATAGTAGCAAAAACATGTCAGTTCGGACAGATTGAGGTGATCTTGGGCGTGAAATGGTGCAATTTAGTATGTTTTAATATATTTGTTCAAGTTCTCTCATTTTAATCCCTATACCCTGATACAAAGCTCCTACTGCCAGTAAACTGCTGGAATGGAGGTACGTTTTTAGAATTGGAATTTTTGATACAAAGGTAACACAGATATGTGCAGAATCTGAGATTACCCACTTTCATAAAGGAGGAGGATCAGAACCTGGGACCCATAAATTACAAATAATCTCTGCATATGGTGCATTTACCTCCCGCCCCCCCCCACCCCCCCTTAAAAATCGCCACTCAACAGCAAATTACACCTATGACTCTTGAAAGGTCACAATCACGAGGCACCTAAATCACATTTTTAACACACACTTTTTGCAATTGATAAATAATGTTCCTTCTTTTCCCTTTCCTGCCCATATTCTCGAGTTCTGGCTCCCTCGCTTACATACTAATTTTTTTCATATTTTTGCTTATATCTTCTGTCTACTTCATCTACTTTTTCATTTTTATCTCAGTTTTTTCCCTCCTCTGGTCTCTTCTTGCTTTTCCAGCTCTCTCAGCTTGTTCTCTCCTTCCTGTTGAAGTGAGCAGTGTGAGAAGTTGGCCTGGTATGTGATGCTCACTAGTTCTAGTGATCACCTTGTACCATGCCAAGCAACCCTTATGGTGGAGGTTGTAAAGTCAACCTTATAGACAAGCTATCCTAGGGGTAGCATGGACTAAGCAGTCTTAGGCTAAACTCTGTAAAGGCATGTGAAGCAAGCTGTTTTACCATACACAATCCCCTTGAATACCAAATGAAAGGACACCACACAGATATATATTGAAAATATATATAGATTTATTTCTACAAATATCTCCTATACTCTTTATGAGCACAGAAGCATAAGCGTTAAAACAAAACACAGTTTAAATATACAAAAGTTGCACGAATATGGATGAGCCCTAGGGGCCACCTAAACCATATACTAAAATAGTGGTATAAGAACCACTATGGGGAAAGTGAGGAGGCCTAGGGCCTGGGGAATCGCTGGAGCTGTTCGGGACTAGCAGTGATGAAGTCGGGAAAGGCCCGCGGGACTCGGGTGCAGTGCGGAAAGCGCACGCATGCACCAATGCAATGTCAATGGTGCGTAAAAGTTACAAAGTTAGGGGCATATTTATGAAGGCCCGGCGCCGCCGGTGCGTCACTTTTTCCCATGTTAAAAGTGACGCACCGGCGGCGCAAGGCCTTCATAAATCTGCCCCTTAGTGTTTTAGGAACCTTCCGATGGACCTACAAGGATAAAACTTTAGACACAGGCACTAGAGGTGTATACCAGTGTGGGAACACCGGCGCTGCTGAGTTACCTCACCCACAGGAAGCGGGTGCACAGGTGCGAAGTAGTGTCGGGTTTCGTCACGCAGGTCGATAGTGCTTGGAGCTGAAGATGCTGCAGGCGGGTCGTCGAGGAGAGTTCCAGTGGATCCAAGGGTGGATCTGAAGAGGTAAAGACCTGAAAGCAGAGGGGACAATGTTCAAAGTCACTAGCCAGTGACTACCGTGGAACCAGGAAGGAACCAGGCAATGTCGGGTGCAAACAGGCGATGAGGTGAAGATTGTCTCTGCAGCCATGTGGACACGAAGAGGTCAAGGACGTCCAGGAGTCGATCACGAGCTGTCCCACGAAGGCTCTCGCTGATGGCGGTGTCGGCAACTTGATTGGAGCAAACAGGCCTTGGCTAAAGCAAGCCACGCAGGAATCGATTCAAGCTTCTCACTCGGACCAGCAAGGTCAGAGCGGGTGCTCCTTTTCAGGGGAGCAGGGGACAGTCTGGAGCAACCAGACCAGCAGTGTAGTTCGTAGTTTTCGTCGCTAAGATGGCCGCTAGCCACGTGGCAAGTGGCCAGGATGGCATGTCGATTGGCAAAGTGCAAAAGGGCCCTACGCAGATCGTGGAGATGCTGGGGGCTGATCTTCGGTGCAAATGCTGCTCGAGGTTGGGGCTTCTCAAACCCCAAAGCACAGCATCGAGGGTGCCTCGGGTGCTGCGCAGTCAGCTTCTCGGGGGTCTTCCAAGATGTCCGGTCCCACGTCTCTCGGTGCCTCCACGGGTCTCTTCCTTTCAGGGACTGTGGATCGGCCTCTGAGATGTCTGGGAGTCTGGGTCTTGTCAGGTTCTGGGCTCGGGCTCCGGCGGGAGGCGGCGGCAAAGCAGACGTCGAGTTGCTGGTTGGTGCCTGTATTCACAGGGTGGTCACTCCTTGGCCACAAGGGAGATTCTCTTCAGTCTTCTGTGCAGCAGAATGTCGAAGTCCAGTTTTCTTCTTATTTCAAGTCGAGTTCAGGATGATCTGAAGTCTCAGGACACAGCTCCTACTCTTATTCCAAATCTGGGGGCCGGATCACCTGCTAGGTCACACCTCTGGGTGGGACCAGGAAGGGGGGTGGTTACACCCCCTTTCCTTTGTCCAACTTCGCGCCAGGACTGGGGCTGGAAAGCCCCAGCACCGGTTTGAACTGGCAAATGCACGGGGACACCTTGTGTGCCCCGGGCATGTCTGATTCTATTCAGCCCTGTCCTACCCAATACACAAAATCCTGTCTGGGGTGGTGCTAGCACCTCCCAAGGCAGGAAACCCTTTGTCCAAGCTGCCCTAGCTGGAAGGACTCCCAGCAGCAGGAGGTCAGACTTGTGTTTGTGGTGGCAGCATCCATTTTGTGATGCTAAGGCTTAGTTTAACTTTAACCGGGGTTCAGGTTAGGTACATGTCGTGTCCCTCTAAAAGGGTGGAATGCTACCCCCGTTGCCAGAACTGGCAAGGGGGTAGTATTCCAATTCATATGACACCTTACTCGACATGTTTTGATAAAGCCAAACCAAAGAAAGCATTTAACCGCGAGGATTATAATGCACTTAAGAGTATATGGTATGGCAGTATCATGAAACAGCTAAAGGACATGGTTCCGAAAGCTGCAGACAGGCTCAACTCATGCCAGAGCACCGATTCAGAAAAGGGGGTGGTGATGAACAGAGTGTCTAAATTAAGCAGACCGCTCTTACCCAGTCCAAAGATCAGGGCTTGATCCATCACCGTTATTTAGCTCACTGCCCCATCCCAGCTCAGAACCTGGCTATATGCAAATTAGTCTGTCCCTGGCCCAGTGCATCATGGGAACAGGGCAGACCAAACTACCAAGCCAATTCTTCACCAGAAAGGAGACAAGCTACCGGGGACCGGTTTCTGGTATTTCAGCCTCGTCGGCCCGGCTTGCTTGAATCCTGATGGAGCAGTGAGCAAGGGACTCATGTCTGAGTATACCCTGCCACACCTATAGTGGCCAAAAACGATTCAGAAAAGGGGGTGGTGATGAACAGAGTGTCTGAATTAAGCAGACCACTCTTACCCAGTCCAAAGATCAGGGCTTGATCCATCACCGTTATTTAGCTCACTGCCCCATCCCAGCTCAGAACCTGGCTATATGCAAATTAGTCTGTCCCTGGCCCAGTGCATCATGGGAACAGGGCAGACCAAACTACCAAGCCAATTCTTCACCAGAAAGGAGACAAGCTACCGGGGACCGGTTTCTGGCGTTTCAGCCTCGTCGGCCCGGCTTGCTTGAAACCTGATGGAGCAGTGAGCAAGGGACTCATGTCTGAGTATACCCTGCCACACCTATAGTGGCCAAAAACGATTCAGAAAAGGGGGTGGTGATGAACAGAGTGTCTGAATTAAGCAGACCACTCTTACCCAGTCCAAAGATCAGGGCTTGATCCATCACCGTTATTTAGCTCACTGCCCCATCCCACCTCAGAACCTGGCTATATGCAAATTAGTCTGTCCCTGGCCCAGTGCATCATGGGAACAGGGCAGACCAAACTACCAAGCCAATTCTTCACCAGAAAGGAGACAAGCTACCGGGGACCGGTTTCTGGCGTTTCAGCCTCGTCGGCCCGGCTTGCTTGAAACCTGATGGAGAAGTGAGCAAGGGACTCATGTCTGAGTATACCCTGCCACACCTATAGTGGCCAAAAACGATTCAGAAAAGGGGGTGGTGATGAACAGAGTGTCTGAATTAAGCAGACCACTCTTACCCAGTCCAAAGGTTCTGGGCTCGGGCTACGGCGGGAGGCGGCGGCAAAGCAGACGTCGAGTTGCTGGTTGGTGCCTGTATTCACAGGGTGGTCACTCCTTGGCCACAAGGGAGATTCTCTTCAGTCTTCTGTGCAGCAGAATGTCGAAGTCCAGTTTTCTTCTTATTTCAAGTCGAGTTCAGGATGATCTGAAGTCTCAGGACACAGCTCCTACTCTTATTCCAAATCTGGGGGCCGGATCACCTGCTAGGTCACACCTCTGGGTGGGACCAGGAAGGGGGGTGGTTACACCCCCTTTCCTTTGTCCAGCTTCGCGCCAGGACTGGGGCTGGAAAGCCCCAGCACCGGTTTGAACTGGCAAATGCACGGGGACACCTTGTGTGCCCCGGGCATGTCTGATTCTATTCAGCCCTGTCCTACCCAATACACAAAATCCTGTCTGGGGTGGTGCTAGCACCTCCCAAGGCAGGAAACCCTTTGTCCAAGCTGCCCTCGCTGGAAGGACCCCCAGCAGCAGGAGGTCAGACTTGTGTTTGTGGTGGCAGCATCCATTTTGTGATGCTAAGGCTCAGTTTAACTTTAACCGGGGTTCAGGTTAGGTACATGTCGTGTCCCTCTAGAAGGGTGGAATGCTACCCCCGTTGCCAGAACTGGCAAGGGGGTAGTATTCCAATTCGTATGACACCCTACTCGACATGTTTTGATAAACCCAAACCAAAGAAAGCATTTAACCGCGAGGATTATAATGCACTTAAGAGTATATGGTATGGCAGTATAATGAAACAGCTAAAGGACATGGTTCCGAAAGCTGCAGACAGGCTCAGCTCATGCCAGAGCACCATCTCACATATTTCCAAGCACTCTGCCTCCAGGATTGATGAGGCCTTCCATAGGAGTGGCTGATAGGAACATATGTGTCCATTTTAGGTTAGGTATAGGCATACTACACCTAAGTAAGGGGTGGTTACACCGACTTACCCCAGCTGAGTGATCAGCCAGTTGTGTCAAATATGGAGGCCAGGCCAGGGGTGGCACAATACGTGCTGCAGCCCCTGGTAGGCCTTGGAAGCACCTATGCCCTGGGTACCTGGGGTACACTGTTACAGGGCCAATAAGGTGAACCAATTCCAATTGTGTATGTACCTAAGGTACATGGAGTCCATTTTAAGGAGCGAGCAATTAGCCTGGGGCCCTGAATAGCAGGATCCCAGGCCAACTAAAGTCAAAAACCAGCTAAACACCAGGCAAAAAGTTTGGGGGTAACCATAGTCAGATATCCACCTTCCTACAAGCAGAATTTCTTCAAGAGCTGTAAGTAAGTAAGTAAGTAAGTAAGTAAGTAATCTTTATTTAGCATAGTTACTTAAAACCATTGCAATATAAAATTGATTAAAAGGAGAGAACATAAAACTGCATTATAAAAGAATTACGAGTTAAAAAGTTCACATTCAATGAAGTTTAAAAGGGAGTTATTGGACTTCGTATTTGTGAGGTATTGCTCAGTGTCCTCATGAGCTCGTAATAATGGTCAGCAGAGCGATGTCAGGTCGGTTGAACTGGGACAGTTGTAGGTTAGGTTTTTAGGCATCTTCTTTTCAACTGCCCTCAGAAATTTTACAAAGCTGCAATTCAAGCCAGGGTCATTAGGGTGAAAGCAAGCAAGGACCGCCGTCCTTCTTGTACGGATCCCTTTTCGATTGAAGTGATGCTTTAGCCAGCGTTTCCTTTCGTCCTGTAGTTTTTCACAAGAGCATATCAAATGCAGCATATCCTCTTGTGCCAACCCGCATAGCCGACACAGGGGGTCAGCTTTGATTTTGAGCCAGCGTGGGAGGTTTTGAGTGCAAGGTAGCAGGCCCAACCTGTGCCTTAAAAAGCACATCTTGACACTTTTGGAGTATCCCTCGGCCAGGTAGCGCTGTTGTACCTTAGTAGTGTATGAATTCAGGGTCAGCCAGCCATGTGTTCTTTTCGAGAGAGCTTCTTTGTCTTGCAGCCATGATTGTAATTTTACTGATTTTTTAACCAGTTTTTTGAATGTTATGTGGTTTGTTGGGGTGTTCCAGAGCTGTTCTAGACCTAGATTAGCTAGGCTGCTCGTGAGGTACTTGGCTGCTGCTGAGGAGGGATGTTGTTCTAGCTCCTGCCACAGATGTTCGTTCAGAGTTCCTTGTTTTGCTTTCCTCACTTTGTCCCAGGCTATCATATAGGCTCCCTGCCTTGCCAGGGACTGTTGGTCGATGCCAAATTCGAGCCTGATTTGGGCGGGTGAGGTTTGCCTGGGTAGGCTAAAAATGGTTCTGTATGCAGCTATTATAGTGTTGTCAAGGGTCTTGGCATCCCTTCCTCTGAGTGCCTCGCTCCCGTAAGTAATTGTTGGGAGAAGTTTTGCACGGATTACTTGAGTCAAGGGTAGGAGAGAGGGGCCAGAAAGTTTGTGATTTAGCGACTTCAGCGAAATCGCCAGTGAAAGTCCTCTCCCTCGTATGCTTGTTCTCTGAACCGAGAACTGCCCGCCTTTATCAATCTTCACTCCTAGATATTTGTATATTGGAGTGTCTTCAATTCTTGTCGTATTCCAATGCCATGATGTTGGTTTCCTTTTTTTCTTGCTGATGGTCATTGTTTGGGTTTTCTCCAGGTTTATTGTAAGATCGTTCTTGCCAGAATACTTTTGTGTTGCATCCAAAAGATGTTGAAGTCCTACCTTAGTGTGGCTTATTAGGACGATGTCGTCTGCATATAGTAGACAAGGTAGCTGGAGCCCTCCTAGTTTAGGGGCGTGGGAGTTACAACCATTTAGAATTGGGACTAGGTCGCCTAGAAACAGGTTGAAAAGCGTGGGGGCCAGGACACAGCCTTGCTTTAGGCCCCTATTGGTCTGTATGGGCCTTGACAAGGCGGATCCGTCCCCTATTTTTATTTGTACCCAGGTCTCTGTGTGCAGGTTAATGAGCAGGTCCAGCAGGGGTCTCGAGATCCCCCAGTCATTTAATTTAGACCACAAAAGCTTCCGGTTTATGCTATCAAATGCGGCCTTGTAGTCGATGAAGCAGAAATGGATTGGTATTTTGTTAAATTCTGCTTTGTCAATGAGCATGCCCATGCTCAAGATATTCGTCATCGTGCCTACTGACTTAGTGAAGCCTGTCTGATTGACTGGGATTAGCGATCTCTCTGTTGCCCAATCTGTCAGCTCTTCTAGTAGGGTACCTGCAAAATATTTTGCCTCGTTATCGATTAGAGCCACCAGTCGATAGTTAAGTGGGGAAGCCTTATCTCCTGCCTTATAGATTGGGGAGATGATGGAGCCCCTCCAGGATCTTGGTATTGTATTGAATTGTCTGATTTCCAGAAAGAGGGGTTCCAAGGCTGCTGCCCAGCCTGACACATCTTGTTTGTAAAGAATAGGAGGTATACCGTTTGGCCCTGGTGCTCCCTCCTTTCTTCCTTTTTTGATTTGGCGTTGGATGATACTTTGTAAGTTCGGCAAGTTCTCGATGTCATTTGGAGTATAGAGTTCTGAATGCCTTGTATCGTTAATTGTTGTTAGATTTTTACAAGTGGCAGGCTGGCAGTGCTGGCTATTTCCTTCAGCCTGACTGAAGTGGGTGCATAGAAAGCTTGCCCAAATATCCTCTGAGATGTTTGATGAGACCCCATGGTGCGAAGGTCTTATGAATGCATTTATTGATTTCCAGAACCTTGCTCCGTCATTCCGTTTGATATCGGAGTGGAGTCTCGCCCATAGATTATCCTCAGCTGATTTGTTTGCTTCCCATTTTAATTTTTTTAGTGTTGATTTTAGTTTTCGTACGTGGTCTTGCTTTACGATATCCATGGGTTTCCGTTGGAGTTCTCTCATTGTACAGTAGATCGATTTCTTTATGTCTTTTATTTTTCTTTTGTCTTCTCGAGAGAATTTGCAAAAATGTGCATCCCCCAGTTGCGACTGAGGCTTAGATCTTGTAGCATACATAGACATAGTACTTGTAAAATTTTCCCATTTCGTAATTTCACTATGCCCGGCGCGGCTCTCGAAGTGCTGTTTAGCCCTTTCCACTAGCGTTCCATCTGTTACTGCTGAATATTTAATTTTTTTAAAGTTGATGGTTTGAGTTAACTCTTTTGACATTTTTGAACGCTCAAAATTTGGTTTTGTGGTCTTGATGGTAATTTCTTGGGGGCAGTGGTCGCTGTCCCCGCTGCAGCCGATCCGGTATGATTCTAGAAACTGAAAAAAGGGTAATGATAAAAAAGTATAGTCTAGAATGCTACTCATTTTTGTTGTGTGAAAGGTTGCGACTGGAGGATTATCTCCAGAGGTCCTACCATTGAGAGCCCTGATATTAAAATATTCCAGATTTTCCAGCGTCCTATTGCCTAATTTAGTTTTTTGGGATATCTGTGAAATTGCTTGTATTGGGATATCCCAAATTGCGTTTTGGGTTAGTTGTACATCTTCCTGTGTCGCACCCATGAGGTTAAGATTGAAGTCCCCAGTAAGAACAACATTTGGTGTAGATCTTTCCCTTATATGTGTCTCCATAAAGCTGCAGAGATCTTTAGCTGCTTTCCCCTTCCTTCTTGGATTAATATAGGCATTTATTAGAAGGAAGTCGGTCTCAGTAGTGCTTTGTTTGAGTTGTGGCAAGCAAATATTTACAGCCAGGGCAGCTGTAGAGGATGGCCCCTCTTCTTTTGCCATCAGCACACTTGTAACCAAAATATACGTTACTAGGCCGCCTTTGGAGTGCCCATATTTTGCCGTCCTAGTTGCGGCTGAGTAAAAACGTAAGTAACCATGGAGGTTGGGTGGGTCTACAAGCCATGTCTCTTGGAGTGCCACAATGTCAAATTTTCTGATGTAGTTCATGAAATCTGAGTCAGTTATTTTGGAAGCCAGGCCATTGATGTTCCATGAGCATATTTTTAATGAGTCGTAAACATCTTCCTTTGGCTTGTGGTCGATGTGTCATTCGTTGTTGTTTAGAGTTCTAGCTATCCATCCTGAGTCAAACATTCCAGATATTTGTGTGTGTTCATCTGCAGTGACTCCCTTGATGCTGCTGTCTTGGTCAGTTTTATTGCTCCCTGGTCCTACCGCTCCTCTGAGGACCGACTTTTTTAGGGTTTTCGTGATAGTTGGAGCCGCTGCTTTTTCCGCCGGGACAAGAATGTCTGGGTACCCTGGCTTAACATAAGGTTTTATTGTGATCCCCCAGTTTTTAAAGGTGTCAGCTTCGGCAATTAATTTTTGTGAAATTTCCAGGGTTCTCCAAGTTGCTTTTGTTTTTTCTTTGCCTGTATCCTCATCGGCTACAAATTCGATGGATACCAGGTCGGAGCTTTTTAATTCTGTCAAGGATGGAATATGGGATAGCAGCTTTAAGATGTTACCTCTGTTGAGAGTGTCGTGTCTTCCTTGCGACATGTAATCCGGGTTAAACCAGACGGTGCCTGTTGGATTTTTCCGTTCTCCCCCTATTGCACTCTCTATTGTTGATCGACTGAGTCCCATGTCCTCTACTCGTCGTATTGAAGTTGTTTCCGGTTGACTAGAGATGGATGCAGTGACTCTTAGCCGTCGACCAGGTGTGTGTTCATTTGATATATACGGCTCAGCATGTGGTCGTTCATCTGACCGTCGCTTAACCTCTACTAGTCGTGCTGCAGTGGTTTTAGCGTCATTTGTACTGCTTGTAGTTATTCTTAGTTCTTGGCCAGTGGTTTTAACGTTGTTTGTACTACTTGTAGTTTTTCTTAGTTCTTGGCCAAAGGTGTGTTGGTTCCTTAATGGCGACCCGTCTAGATGGGGAATTTCACAAGGTCTTGTGATGTTACTCGTGAGACCCGATGTCCCCATTATAGCTGAGTCTGCTTCTCTCCTTGCAGACAGTGCACTTTCCATAGTCCTTGCTGGATAGCTTTCTGGCAACCGTTTGCCTAACGCTGTGATAGCCGGTCCTCGAGCGATCCCAGACTGTGTTCCCCTAGTAGGTCCATGATTTTTTATTTGCTGGCAGGCCGAGCTGGATTGCATGCTGCTTTTTTGCGCTGGTTTCGTGCAGGGGGCAGGGGTTATGTTGCTGGTTTCGTCGAGTTGGAGGCATGAGTTTCGTGTACCTCTTCCGTACTCTTTTTGAGTGCGAGAGCTGTGTGGTTCCGGATTTGTTTTTGTTTTGCTGTTGCACTCTGGCCCTTTGATGGTTGTTACCTTGATCGGGGTCTCAGATGTGCCGATGACTTCATCCGATTCTGATAGATGTGTGGCACCCTCGGGACGTGCTGTACTTTGTTCCATATTAGGAGTGTTCCCAAATAGTTGTAGAAACCCATTGCGTTGAGAATCGATTTTCTGTTTCCTGCCTTTGCGTTTTTTTGCTCGTCTTTGTTTGGCGTTCATTTTTGGGTTTGTTATTTCTTCCTCTGTGATATTAGGAGATTGAGATTCTGTGTTTCTTGTTTTGCTAGCCACCGGGGTTGGTGGTTTTGTGGGTGCGAGGGCCTTTGAATTAGGATTGATTTGTCCGTTGCTCCTCAGCACCTCTTTGGTCATTAGATGGTTAGATGCAGCCACAAGAGGGCTGGTACAGGAGTTACTTTGCCTACACTTGGTTGTTCTTCTAAATTCTGTGCACAAATCGCTCATTATTGTTGGTAGTGTCGACAGTTTGTCGATTATTGGACCGCATCCGCATCCTTCTTTGTAACAGCCAGATTCTTGGTTTGTTAATGGCAGTTTATTTTGAAGGAAAGTATTCAGCGTGCCCAATTTCCCATCAATGGCCACCACAAATACAGCCAATGTGTCAAGTAGCGACAGTTGGGTGTCCATTTTGTCCGATTGGTAGTTGAGGGCTTCTACCAGGAGTTGTATTGTTTTGAGCAGGCTGCTCCACGCGGTTCCCTGATCTGTTTGCTTCAAGGTTTTGTCCTGGTAGTCCGCGGTCACGGGGCTTTTTTGGCCCACCTCTGGAGCCCCCGCGGCCTTCACTGGCTGATCCACTGAGACATCATTTATGGTGATCGGTAAGGACGTGTTCATTCTTGTTTCACTGATGCTTTTGTCTTGGGTGTATGCTACTAGGAGGTCTTCCCACTCCTCCTTGCCCAAGTATGAGGATATTTCTATCAAGTCTAGAGGCGAGGTTGGTGGCCTGTGTGAGTGTACAGTATCCTTCCCTGACCTCATCGTGCTGTTGTGGTCATTTGTTCGTTCGTTCTTCAAGAGCTGCTACTTTTGAGCTACTGATCCTAAATATCTCTCCTGAGAGGAGAGTCCCAGAAGAGCGTCTGACAACCCCTGGAACATCTGCTAAGACAGGCACTCTGCAAAGCGGTAGGCCCAAAAAACACTGCAAACACGCCTCATACAGACACACACACTGAATTCATTTTGGTCACTCCCTCTCTCCTGCTTTGCTTCTCTGATCCTACCTCCCATCACACAAGAACTTGATTTTTTGCAACTATACCCACTACACTACACCTTGCCAACTAAATTAATTATCTTTATTTTCTCAAACACAAAAGATAGCTTCACTGACTGCACATGAGAACACCAAAGTCATATTCATCAATCAATCAGACGGTATTTGCATAGCGCTGCTTATCACCCTGGGGGTAGCCTGGCGCTGTATACAGTTGGCAAAGTGCTGCCAGCTCTACAGCTCTACCCAAGTAACACATCAACATACGTCTTGTAGGCATTCAGATAATCTTAACCTAAATCTACTACACACATTGCATCAGTAACTTTTACCAGACTAGTGATGCTGCCAGAAAACAATCTCCCTTGGCCGGGCCAATGGACAACTGACCACCCAGCTCAATAAAAAACAAAAAAGTGCTTCAGCACACCACAAACTCCGACCACTAAAAAGGCCTTTACTAGAATCAGCTCATGCTAGTTTCATGTTAAGTAACAATAAACTTTACTAAACAAGACCTTTAAGGAATTACTACTAACCATCACAATCAAACACAACCAAACAATTAACAATGGATTGAAGGAAATCTGCCAATGTATGAAAGGTCACAAATGTGAAAGCACTAAAATACCACAGCGGCGGCTCCTTTGCTATGGCCGAGAAGTGTCGACCCCCCCCCCCCACACACACAGACCCCCTCACCCTGCCGGCTGTCTCAAAATGGCAGGAAAGGAATTGTAAAACGATAATTTTTATTATTGTTTTATTTTTCCTTTACTGACCAGTCTTTGGGGGCGGGCAGGGGGGGGTTACAGGCACTGAGCGGTAGTGGTGGGCCCTGCCTTCAGTGAGCAAGACGGTTTGGCCGGCCAAACCCACATGCGCACTGAAGCTGTCTGTATCCCGAGCTGCATTGCCGGGCTGGAGAAAGCAGGCAAAGGCTCCCAGTCTCACTGGGAGCGTAAGTTCATGGCGCTCAGGACAATCCTGACACTACTTTCATGCTGCAACCAGCAGCATGAGAGCAGCGTCCGGATTGGCCGCAGTGGAGTCTGGGAGCCTGTGCTTGGAGGAGAGGAGAGGAGCAAAAGAGTCTGAAGCGGCAGGTCGAAGGTACATTTTTTTTTCATTCTCCCCACCCGCCATTCTTGGTCAACACCAACCGCTATTGCAATACCATACTAATGGTACAAGCCTAGCAGAACAGATAACATGACACCATAACATTATAAAACCAGATACCTACACATTACAAACATTAACCCTTTGCTGCCAAGTCTAATGCCCCTTGACATACACTACTAACTCAGCATGGCACATATTCGCCCATTTTTCAGAACCCAATAGAAATGTACTCACTTGCCCCATTTCCACAATGTCACAACAATGCACATATTACCACAACATAGCACAATTCATTGACACACGGGCGGAGGAGTGCACCACATACAGAGAGGCTGGGTAATCAGCAGAAGGGTAGATACATGTGGTGGACAGGCAGAGGTTGGCAGGAAAAAGTTTGAGAAAATCAGCTTTCTGCTATGCAACACACATTGGGAATGGGCATGCCCAATCCATGTGCTGGTACTTCTATGTGGGGGGGGGGGGGCTTGAACCCGGTTCCTCCCCGTGCTACTCCTTCATTTACCACCAGACCCAACGACGACAACCAACAGTGGACAATGCAGTCAGTTAGAACTGGCCCATACTGGCTGTCAGTCTAGCACTGAGGGACAGCCAGCCTGTGCCTTGCCTTGCCCCTGCCAGTCCACAATCCACTTCCCGTCTACTCCAGCCTCCAATTATTCTGCCCTTGCACCACAGCCTCCATTTATTTTCACACTCATCAAACTGATGACATCTTCTGACTTCACTACCTCTCTAATCCCCCCAAAAGCTAATCCTCAACCCCAGTCAAACCCATGACCACATCGTCATCGTAGCAGCTCGGCCTTTGCTTGATAAACATGCCACAACTCTCTCTCCCTAAACCCACAACTCCTTCCTCGGACTCACCAAGCTCTACCCATTCCCTTAACTCTCCCCCGAGGTCTCCCTTTATCAGATTCCCCAGCCTCTACCGACCCCTTGACTCTCCCCGAGGTCTCCCTTCATCTTACTCCCCAGCCTCTACCGACCCATTGACTTTCCCCGAGGTCTCCCTTCATCTCACTCCTCAGCCTCTATCCATCCCTTGACTCTCCCCGAGGTCTCCCTTCCTCTCACTCCCCAGCCTCTACCGACCCCTTGACTCTCCCCCGAGGTCTCCCTTCATCTCACTCCCCAGCCTCTATCCATCCCTTGACTCTCCCCGAGGTCTCCCTTCATCTCACTCCCCAGCCTCTACCCATCCCTTGACTCTCCCCGAGGTCACCCTTCATCTCACTCCCCCGCCTCTATCCACCCCTTGACTCTCCCCGAGGTCTCCCTTCATCTCACTCCCCCGCCTCTACCCATCCCTTGACTCTCCCCGAGGTCTCCCTTCATCTCACTCCCCCGCCTCTACCGATCCCTTGACTCTCCCCGAGGTCTCCCTTCCTCTCACTCCCCAGCCTCTACCGACCCCTTGACTCTCCTTCCGGAGGTCTCCCTTCATCTCACTCCCCAGCCTCTACCCATCCCTTGACTCTCCCCGAGGTCTCCCTTCATCTCACTCCTCAGCCTCTACCCATCCCTTGACTCTCCCCGAGGTCTCCCTTCATCTCACTCCCCAGCCTCTACCCACCCCTTGACTCTCCCCTGAGGTCTCCCTTCATCTCACTCCTCAGCCTCTACCCATCCCTTGACTCTCCTTCCGGAGGTCTACCTTCATCTCACTCCCCAGCCTCTACCCATCCCTTGACTCTCCCCGAGGTCTCCCTTCATCTCACTCCTCAGCCTCTATCCATCCCTTGACTCTCCCCGAGGTCTCCCTTCCTCTCACTCCTCAGCCTCTACCCATCCCTTGACTCTCCTTCCGGAGGTCTCCCTTCATCTCACTCCCCAGCCTCTACCCACCCCTTGACTCTCCCCCGAGGTCTCCCTTCATCTCACTCCTCAGCCTCTACCCATCCCTTGACTCTCCTTCCGGAGGTCTCCCTTCATCTCACTCCCCAGCCTCTACCCATCCCTTGACTCTCCCCGAGGTCTCCCTTCATCTCACTCCTCAGCCTCTATCCATCCCTTGACTCTCCCCGAGGTCTCCCTTCATCTCACTCCCCCGCCTCTACCCATCCCTTGACTCTCCCCGAGGTCTCCCTTCATCTCACTCCCCAGCCTCTACCCACCCCTTGACTCTCCCCCGAGGTCTCCCTTCATCTCACTCCTCAGCCTCTACCCATCCCTTGACTCTCCTTCCGGAGGTCTCCCTTCATCTCACTCCCCAGCCTCTACCCATCCCTTGACTCTCCCCGAGGTCTCCCTTCATCTCACTCCTCAGCCTCTACCCATCACTTGACTCTCCCCCGAGGTCTCCCTTCATCTCACTCCCCCGCCTCTACCCATCCCTTGACTCTCCCCGAGGTCTCCCTTCATCTCACTCCCCAGCCTCTACCCACCCCTTGACTCTCCCCCGAGGTCTCCCTTCATCTCACTCCCCCGCCTCTACCCATCCCTTGACTCTCCCCGAGGTCTCCCTTCATCTCACTCCTCAGCCTCTACCCATCCCTTGACTCTCCCCGAGGTCACCCTTCATCTCACTCCCCCGCCTCTACCCACCCCTTGACTCTCCCCGAGGTCTCCCTTCATCTCACTCCCCCGCCTCTACCCATCCCTTGACTCTCCCCGAGGTCTCCCTTCATCTCACTCCCCCGCCTCTACCGATCCCTTGACTCTCCCCGAGGTCTCCCTTCATCTCACTCCTCAGCCTCTACCCATCCCTTGACTCTCCTCCGAGGTCTCCCTTCATCTCACTCCTCAGCCTCTACCCATCCCTTGACTCTCCCCGAGGTCTCCCTTCATCTCACTCCCCAGCCTCTACCCATCCCTCGACTCTCCTCTGAGGTCTCCCTTCATCTCACTCCTCAGCCTCTACCCATCCCTTGACTCTCCTTCCCGAGGTCTCCCTTCATCTCACTCCTCAGCCTCTACCCATCCCTTGACTCTCCTTCCCGAGGTCTCCCTTCATCTCACTCCTCCGCCTCTACCTATCCCTTGACTCTCCCCCGAGGCCTCCCTTCATCTCACTCCTCAGCCTCTACCCATCCCTTGACTCTCCCTGAGGTCTCCCTTCATCTCACTCCTCAGCTTCTACCCATCCCTTGACTCTCCTCCAAGGTCTCCCTTCATCTCACTCCTCAGCCTCTACCCACCCCTTGGCTCTCCCGAGGTCTCCTTCATCTCACTCCTCAGCCTCTACCCATCTCTTGACTCTCCCCGAGGTCTCCCTTCATCTCACTCCCCAGCCTCTACCCATCCCTCGACTCTCCTCTGAGGTCTCCCTTCATCTCACTCCTCAGCCTCTACCCATCCCTTGACTCTCCTTCCCGAGGTCTCCCTTCATCTCACTCCTCAGCCTCTACCCATCCCTTGACTCTCCTTCCCGAGGTCTCCCTTCATCTCACTCCTCCGCCTCTACCTATCCCTTGACTCTCCCCCGAGGCCTCCCTTCATCTCACTCTTCAGCCTCTACCCATCCCTTGACTCTCCCTGAGGTCTCCCTTCATCTCACTCCTCAGCTTCTACCCATCCCTTGACTCTCCTCCAAGGTCTCCCTTCATCTCACTCCTCAGCCTCTACCCATCCCTTGACTCTCCCTGAGGTCTCCCTTCATCTCACTCCTCAGCTTCTACCCATCCCTTGACTCTCCTCCAAGGTCTCCCTTCATCTCACTCCTCAGCCTCTACCCATCCCTTGACTCCCCCCGAGGTCTCCCTTCATCTCACTCCTCAGCCTCTACCCACCCCTTGACTCTCCCGATGCCTCCTTCATCTCACTCCTCAGCCTCTACCCATCCCTTGACTCTCCCTGAGGGCTCCCTTCATCTCACTCCTCAGCTTCTACCCATCCCTTGACTCTCCTCCAAGGTCTCCCTTCATCTCACTCCTCAGCCTCTACCCATCCCTTGACTCTCCTCCAAGGTCTCCCTTCATCTCACTCCTCAGCCTCTACCCACCCCTTGACTCTCCCGAGGTCTCCTTCATCTCACTCCTCAGCCTCTACCCATCACTTGACTCTCCCCCGAGGTCTCCCTTCATCTCACTCCCCAGCCTCTACCCATCCCTTGACTCCCCCCGAGGTCTCCCTTCATCTCAATCCCCAGCCTCTACCCATCCCTTGACTCTCCCCCGAGGTCTCCCTTCATCTCACTCCCAGCCTCTACCCATCCCTTGACGCTCCCCGAGGTCTCCCTTCATCTCACTCCTCAGCCGCTACCCACCCCCTGACTCTCCCCAAGGTCTCCCTTCATCTCACTCCTCAGCCTCTACCCATCCCTTGACGCTCCCCGAGGTCTCCCTTCATCTCACTCCTCAGCCGCTACCCACCCCCTGACTCTCCCCAAGGTCTCCCTTCATCTCACTCCTCAGCCTCTACCCATCCCTTGACTCCCCCCAGAGGTCGCCCTTCATCTCACTCCTCAGCCGCTACCCACCCCCTGACTCTCCCCAAGGTCTCCCTTCATCTCACTCCTCAGCCTCTACCCATCCCTTGACTCCCCCCAGAGGTCGCCCTTCATCTCACTCCTCAGCCTCTACCCATCCCTTGACTCTCCTCCAAGGTCTCCCTTCATCTCCGTCCTCAGCCTCTACCCACCCCTTGACTCTCCCCGAGGTCTCCCTTCATCTCACTCCCCAGCCTCTACCCATCCTTTGACTCCCCCCGAGGTCTCCCTTCATCTCACTCCCCAGCCTCTACCCATCCCTTGACTCTCCCTGAGGTCTCCCTTCATCTCACTCCCCAGCCTCTACCCATCCCTTGACTCTCCCTGAGGTCTCCCTTCATCTCACTCCCCAGCCTCTACCCATCCCTTGACTCTCCCAGAGGTCTCCCTTCATCTCACTCCCCAGCCACTACCCACCCCTTGACTCTCCCAGAGGTCTCCCTTCATCTCACTCCCCAGCCTCTACCCATCCCTTGACTCTCCCCGAGGTCTCCCTTCATCTCACTCCCCAGCCACTACCCACCCCTTGACTCTCCCCGAGGTCTCCCTTCATCTCACTCCTCAGCCTCTACCCAATCCTTAACTCTCCCCGAGGTCTCCCTTCATTTCTCTCCTCAGCCTCTACCCATCCCTTGACTCTCCCCCGAGGTCTCCCTTCATCTCACTCCTCAGCCTCTACCCATCCCTTGACTCTCCCCGAGGTCTCCCTTCATCTCACTCCCCAGCCTCTACCCATCCCTTGACTCTCCCTGAGGTCTCCCTTCATCTCACTCCCTAGCCTCTACCCATCCCTTGACTCTCCCCCGAGGTCTCCCTTCATCTCACTCCTCAGCCTCTACCCATCCCTTGACTCTCCCCGAGGTCTCCCTTCATCTCACTCCCCAGCCTCTACCCATCCCTTGACTCTCCCTGAGGTCTCCCTTCATCTCACTCCTCAGCCTCTACCCATCCCTTGACTCTCCCCGAGGTCTCCCTTCATCTCACTCCCCAGCCTCTACCCACCCCTTGACTCTCCCCCGAGGTCTCCCTTCATTGCGCACCTGGTGCAGAACAATGCAGCTAATGTCGAAAATATTTATTTTAAACGAAGAATACGAAAACTCCACATTTAAAATTCATATAAAAGGCCCGTGCAATCCCAGCAGCAGAACACTGTGAATGGAACACCTGTGACGTGCCAGGCCCTGCACTGTGACGTCACGAGGTCGAGGCTAGCAGCAGCAGGGGAATCCTGTGGATGGAACACCTGTGACGTACCAGGCTCTCCACTGTGATGTCACGAGGTCCAGGCTAGCACCAGCAGGGGGATCCTGTGGATGGAACACCTGTGACGTGCCAGACCCTGCACTGTGATGTCACGAGGTTCAGGCTAGCACCAGAAGGGGAATCCTGTGGATGGAACACCTGTGACGTGCCAGACCCTGCGCTGTGATGTCACGAGGTCCAGGCTAGCATCAGGAGCAGAATCCTGTGGATGGAACACCTGTGACGCGCTAGGCCCTCCACTGTGACGTCACGAGGTCGAGGCTAGCAGCAGCAGGGGAATCCTGTGGATGGAACTCCTGTGACGTGCAAGGCCCTCCCTCCCCTGTGATGTCACGAGGTCGAAGCTAAGTGCAGAGGGGAGGCCTCGGCCGGAGCAGAGACAAGGAGAGGCCCCTGAGGGGGGAGACGGTCGGGCAGGATTAGATCGTATTTGAGGTTCATCGCAGGATCCTTTTGTGACTAAATAGATTTTTGCTTTTTTTTTAGGTAATTGAATTAATATCCGTGTCTCAGCTGCTCCCCCCCCCCTTACACTTCAACACTTGTCATCGCCCATAAGCCTGTGATGCATGATGACAGGTTGAATGTCTATTGTGACGTGTCCGTGGTATACAAGGCTGGTAACCAGGCAGCCGCGGCATTGCACTCATGAGCACCGGACGGAGAGGACCACTGCTGGCGGCCGGAGCCGAGGCCCCCGAGAGGCCGAGGGGGCCGGGGCCTCACAGGCTGCAAAAAGAACTGGACGGGGCTGGGTGAAAGGGACAAACAAGGTGAGTATAAAAACCAAATGAAAACCGAACTTGAAGCCAAACTGAAACCGAACTTGAATCCAAACTTTAAACTGACTTGATACTGGCTTGATACTGACTTGATACTGGCTTGATACTGACTTGATACTGGCTTGATACTGCCTTGATACTGGCTTGATACTGACTTGATACTGGCTTGATACTGACTTGATACTGACTTGATACTGGCTTGAAACATCCCTTCCCTCTTCCTTTCTCTTTCCCGTTTTTCCTTCTCTGTCTTACATTCCTATCTCTCCTCTCCTATCCCCTTCTCCCCCTTTCTTTCAAGTTCCCTTTTTCTCCTTCACTCTTTAATCCTCTCCCCTTCTGTCAATCCCCTCCCCTTCCCATTCAATCCATTCCGGTCCCATCCTGCACTCTCTTATCTCCTTTTCCATCTCCACTCCTCCCCTTCCCTTCTCTTCCCCTCTATTCCCTCCCATTCACAGCCTCTTTCCCTCCCAATCTGTAACCATCACCTCTGCTCCTTTTCTGCTCCCCTTTCCCCTCACCCATCCCTTCTTCCATACCCTACCCTACCCCTCATTACCCTTCCCCTCACCTCCCGCTCTCTCATTTACCCTCTCCCTCTCCATTCTCAATTCCTTTCCCTGCCTTTCTCCTCCTTTCTCTTCTCCACCTTCTTCCCCTCATTCTTCCTTTCATTCATTTCCTTTCCTTTCCATTCCATTCCATTCCCCAACCCATCCCTTCTTTCCCTTTACCCCACCCTCCAACTACCCCTCTCCCTCCATGTCCCCCCTCCCCCTTTATTTCCATTACTTTCTTATTTACCTCTTTAATCCTCTCCCCTTCTGTCACTCCCCCTTCCCTTCCATCCCATTCACTGCCTCACCTCCCCTCCCATCCCATTCTGTTAACCCACACTCACAAACCCCCACACACACAACCCCACACAAACACCCCCACACACACAACCCCACACACACAACCCCCACACCCACAACCCCACACAAAAAACCCCCACACAACCCCCCCACACACAACCCCCCCACACACAACCCCCCACACACAACCTCATACACACAACCCCACACACACAACCACACATACACAAACCCCCCCCACACACAACCCCACAAACACACTCCCCCCACACACCCGCACATACAACCCCACACACACAACCACACCACACACAACCACACCACACACAACCCCCACAGAACATCCCACGCACACACAGAACCCCCAAACATACATGACACACACACAACCACAACCCCCACACACACAACCCCACAAACACACACACCCACACATACAACTCCACACACAACCACACCACACACAACCCCCACACACAACCCCCACACAACATCCCACGCACACACACAAAACCCCCCACACATACATGACACAACCCCCCCACACACCCCCACACACACACAACCACACACAACCACACTACCCCCCACACACACAACCCTACACACCGCACACAACCCCACTCACCACACACAACCACACACACACCCACAAACACACACAACCCCACATACACAACCCCACACACACAACCCCCACACACACACTCACTGTCACTCACACTCACATGTCACTCACAATCACTGACACACTCACTGACACACTCACTGACACTCTAACTGAAACTGACATTCTCACTGACACTCACACTGACACTCTCACTCACTCTCACTGACACTCTCACTGACACTGACACTCTCACTGACAATCTCATCGACACTCTCACTGACACCTTCACTGACACTCACTGACACTGACACTCTCACTGACACTCTAACTGACACTCACTGACACTGACACTCTCACTGACACTCACTGACACTCTCACTGACACTCACTGACACTCTCACTGACACTCTCACTGACACACTGACACACTCACTGACACACTCACTGACACTCACACTCTCACTCACACACTCACCGACACTCACTGACACTCTCACTAACACTGACACTCTCACTGACACTCTCACTGACACTCACACTGAAACTGACACTGACACTCTCACTGACACTCACCGACACTCTCACTGACACTCACTGACACTCTCACTGACACTCACTGACACTCTCACTGACACTCTCACTGACACTCACTGACACACTCACTGACACACTCACTGACACTGACTCTGACACTCTCACTCACACTCACACTCTCACTGACACTGACACTCTCACTGACACACTCACTGACACTCTCACTGACACTGACACTCTCACTGACACAACCACACCACACACAGCCCCCCCACACACAACCCCCCACACAACATCCCACGCACACACACAAAACCCCCCACACATACATGACACAACCCCCCACACACACCCCCACACACACAACCAAAATACCCCCACACACACAACCCCACACACTGCACACAACCTCACACACCACACACAACCACACACACACCCACAAACACACACAACCCCACACACACACACACAACCCCACACACACAACCCCCACACACACACTCACTGTCACTCACACTCACTGTCACTCACAATCAGACACACTCACTGGCACTCTCACTGAAACTGACACTCTCACTGACACTCTCACTGACAATCTCACTAACACTAACACTCTCACTGGAGACACTCTCACTCTCACTGACACTGACACTCACTCACACGGACACTCACTGACAATCTCATCGACACTCTCACTGACATTCTCACTGACACTGACATTCTCACTGACACTGACACTCTCACTGACACTGACACTCTCACTGACACTCTCACTGACACTCTTACTGACACTCTCACTGACACTCTCACTGACACACACTGACACTCTCACTGACACTCTCACTGACACTGACACTCACTGACACTCACTGACACTCTCACTGACACTCTCTCTATCACTTTTGCTGACACTCTCACTGACACTCACTGACACACTCACTGACACACTCACTGACACACTCACTGACACTCTCACTGACACTCACACTCACTGACACTGACACTCTCACTGACACTCTCACTGACACTCACACTCTCACTGACACTGACACTCACTGATACTCTCACTGACACACACTGACACTCTCACTGACACTCTCACTGACACTCACTGACACTCTCACTGACACTCTCACTGACACTCTCACTGACACTGACACACTCACTGACACTCTCACTGACACTCTCACTGACACTCTCACTGACACTGACTCTGACACTCTCACTCACACTCTCATTCACACTCACTGACACTCTCGCTGACACTGACACTCTCACTGACACTTTCAATGACACTCACAGTGAAACTGACACTCTCACTGACACTCTCCCTGACACTGACACTCTCACTGACACTCTCACTGACACACACGGACACTCTCACTGACACACATGGACACTCTCACTGACACTCACTGACACTCTCACTGACACTTTAACTCTCACTTTAACTCTCACTGACACTCTCACTGACACACTCCCTGACATACTCCCTGACACCCTCACTGACACCCTCACTGACACTCTCACTGACACTCTCACTGACACTGACAATCTCACTCACACTCACACTCACTGACACTCTCACTGACACTCTCACTGACACTCTCTCTGACACTCTCACTGACACTCACTGACACTTTTGCGGACACTCTCACTGACACTCTCACTGACACTCTCACTGACACTCTCACTGACACTTTCACTGACACTTTCACTGACACTCACTGACACACTCACTGACACACTCACTGACACACTCACTGATACACTCACTGACACACTCACTGACACCCTCACTAACACTCTCACTGACACTCACACTCTCACTCACACTCACTGACACTGACACTCTCACTGACACTCTCACTGACACTCACACTGACACTCACACTCTTACTGACACTGACACTCACTGATACTCTCACTGACACACACTGACACTCTCACTGACACTCACTGACACTCACTGACACTCTCACTGACACTCTCACTGACACTCTCACTGACACTCTCACTGACACTGACACTCTCACTGACACACTCACTGACACTCTCACTGAAACTCTCACTGACACTGACTCTGACACTCTCACTCACACTCTCACTCACACTCACTGACACTCTTGCTGACACTGACACTCTCACTGACACTCTCACTGACATTTTCAATGACACTCACAGTGAAACTGACACTCTCACTGACACTCTCACTGACACTCTCACTGACACTGACACTCTCACTCACACTCTCACTGACACTCAATGACACTCTCACTGACACACACGGACACTCTCACTGACAAACAAGGACACTCTCACTAACACTCACTGACACTCTCACTGACACTCTCACTGACACTTTCACTCTCACTGACCCTCTCACTGACACTCTCCCTGACACACTCCCTGACACACTCCCTGACACACTCACTGACACCCTCACTGACACTCTCACTGACACTCTCACTGACACTGACAATCTTACTCACACTCACACTCACTGACACTCTCACTGACACCGACACTCTCACTGACACTCTCACTGAAACTGACACTCTCACTGACACTGACACTCTCACTGAAACTCTCACTGACACTCACTGACACTCTCACTGACACTCTCACTGACACTCTCACTAACACTTTCACTCTCACTGACACTCTCACTGACACTCTCACTGACACACTCCCTGACACACTCACTGACACCCTCACTGACACCCTCACTGACACTCTCACTGACACTCTCACTGACACTCTCACTGACACTGTCAATCTCACTCACACTCACTGGACGCAGCTACCTGAGGGGCGTCGGCCTTAACAGTTTTCAAGACGGAGTCTATGCCGTTAATGAACAGAGTAAACAACAGGGGGGCAAGGACACAACCCTGTCTTATCCCGCGCTTTACACTAAAATTAGGGGTGCACTCCCCGCTAGCCCCATACCGCACACAGGCTTGCATCTTATTATATAGTCTTGCTAAAAAATAGATGATTTCCTCTGGTGCGCCTCGCTCTAACAGAACTTGCCAAAGTAGCGAGTGGTCAACCAGATCAAATGCACTGCTTAAATCGCCAAAGCAGAGATATAGATTACCTGGCTTAGCCTTGGTGTACTTGCCGATTAATAGTTCTAAATTCAGGCATTGATCTGTGGAAAAGTAAATTTTGCCATGTTCTGTGTCCCTACGTGTCCCCCATCTTATGTTATATGTGCATGATTAATATGCATATGTATTCCCCATGTTTGATTAAAGACGCAATTACAGTTGTGTCCATCCCTAGTATGCCAGTTTCCAGTTCTCGTGAAAACTACGAATATCAGGCCTATGTAAAGTTACGTTGCCACGTTTCCCAGTGTGCACGTTATTTCATTGTAAAGTCCCCGTTTCTAGGCCTCGAAAGGGCCTGGACACCAGATTCAGCTCCTGTCTCCTGAGCCCTCGCTGAGGAGCGATACAGCCCCCACCTGTGTTCCTGACCCTTCACTTACTTCCTGCCTCACAGTGCCCGGCTCAGCCTGGCTCTGCCTACGAGTCTGCCAAGAGTATGTTATGATTCTAGTTATCAGTCCAGCCCTCCTTCTCTGCATTCCTAAGCTACTGAATCGCATCAATAGTTTCCGTCATCGTCTAGCCCTTACGTCTCCATGTAAGAGAAATACTGTATTAATGGTCATTTAATATTCTTCATCACGCACTACATGTAGAATAATGCATGCTCCAGTCTTAGAGTCTGTTAGCCTTTACCCCGATAACTTTTAGTTTATATCAACATGTTCTCTAAACATCAGATACTAGATATTGTTTAGGCACATGTCGCCCTGACTCTCCAGACTCCAGTCTCTGCTCTTAGTACAGAAGTCATAGCCCCCAGCTTCTCCTAGTAACACGTCATTGTCAGTTTGCGCGCACCATTAGGTTAGAGGTCCCGGCTCCTTAGGTAGCCCCCTCCATGTTTCCGCCCCATTTATGACATATTCTGTTACGTTTACATCACATGTCTATGTATACGCCTCTTGTTACACCTACTTTCACCCTTATCTTTCGCGACTGCTATTGACCACACCCACTGCTCCGCCTACTGTATTCACTGTAATGCAACTGTTTTAGTATATATGCTTGTGTATTGTTATTAAAGTTAGCGCGCTCATCCCAGATCCAGCCCCGGCAGCTGCCGGGCCCTGTCATCCTATTCCTGTGCAGGTTGTCCTGTTCCTGTCCTTTATGCTGTATTAAACCTGCAAACTCCTACTACTTCGAATCTTGACTCTTATTTATTGAGCTATCTGTTATTGCTATGTCCAGTAAAACCTAGATCCGGTATTATTTATTTATATACCACATAATGGCGCCCGAATAGGGACTTGCCCTTTCCCCACGCGCCGGTGAAGCCACGCCGGCCCCCTGACCCTCTGCAGCCGTGACGGAACCATACCGTGCACGTGCAGATATTTCTGCTTCAAGTATCCCTCAGGCCCACGGAGGAGACGGAGGTGGCGGTCCAGCATCCAGACGAGGCGGTGGAGGAACGCGGCGAGTCCCGACCAGAGCCCAAGCCGAGAGTCCAAGGTCCGAGGTATCCGGAGGCCCACCCGTAACTGAAGTCCGAAGTTCGTCCGTCCGGCGTCGAAGTGTAGTGTAGCTCCTATTTTCCCAATAGGCTCTGCGCATTGGAATAGTACCTACAGCAGTAAAGGCCTAGGCCAGACGTTAACTAGGTCTACTACTGTCGATACTAGACTTAATTTTTGGGTTTGCCAGCTAAGCTCAGAGTTCGCTAGAAACTTTCTCGAATGTTCAAGGAAGGATTAACTCCCCTGATTAGACAAGAAGGGATTTAGTTTCTGACAACCATAGAACATGACAACTTTGCTCTCCCCTAATCAAGAGTCAATCTCGAGAGTCGTGTGAGCACAAGGCAATTATTTTACTCAGTCAGTACGTGCATTCTTAGTCTCATCAGAATGTAGAGAAAAGGAAGAGACGGGCGTGTTCAATAAAAGATGTTATTTATTGATCAGTCTCTTTTCTCGTACAAGAGAAATGGATCGATATTATTGCAATACTTATAGTTAAGTAAAGTGCATACATTAAAAGCAATAGTATAAAATAATACTGTAAAAACATTGATATGGTTTCTGAGCCATATGATGTTTTAAAATGATTAAAATATATTTACATACACATATACATTTGACTAAACGTACTCAACTGGTGTTTCTAAATACGCCTACCCCGTGTACCTGACCTAAGTCTAATGCGTGGGCGGGAATAGAAAGTTACAGTTTAAGTTAAGTTTGTTTCTGCCAAGTGAATAACTAAAGAATTCTCTAGGAGGGGTTATTCAGTTCTGTACCTGGAATTTAGGATGAATGAGGAATGGTATCTCTTTCTCTGCTCTCGATATTCCAGGCTGCCTGCGAGGGCTACCCAGAAGCGCCGGTGCTGGGTCTCTCGGCTTGAGATAGCAGCGCGTCTCTCAGCGCGTCAGGAAGGCGGGGCTGCTGCCTGCGGGGTCTGCTTCTGCTCTCGGCTTCGGCAAGTATGGCTGCTCCGTCTTGTCACCACGCGTGTGTTTTGCATAGGGCAAGGTCGGCAATATTTATACCTTAAAGGTGCCGGGATTGACGTAAGGATGGACATAGGTACGTCAATAAAGATGTCATACGACTTGCTCGTTAGCACATTCTTTACTAAAGTTCTCTGTGAAATCAAAACAATGGCCGCACGGATTATCCAGGTTGTCATAGGTTTGATTTGTTATGAGAACGTCGTATGCCTTATCAGGGGCTGGAGGAATGTAGCTTGTCTAATTAGATCTCAAGCGTTATGACCTAATCAGATAACACGTTCCTGTGCCGTAGTGTGACTGCGTCAGATAACGGTATCTGCATCATGGGGGATTTCTTGCCTCATGGGCTGACTGTTAGTTAACTAGCTAGGTAGTTTAACCAGAATAGGGTCAGGAATAGGGGGATCGATTCAGAACCTATAGAAATACACGACACCCACTCCACGCTAACTATGGTCATATCTACTAATCTATGCATAGTATAACATAGTACAACATACTATAGAGTATAGTGTATACCTTACCACCCCAAAATACATAAATGCATTTTGAAATTTTCAAATATACTGAAAAATTGCAGTCATATATATTGTATGCACTTAAGCTATGAATTAAATGCAAAAGTAAACACGCATCGTTATGCATTATTGCTTGTTGGTATATGAGAAATACACATGAAATGGCTCTTAATATGGCTATACAGAAAAAAAAGTCGAAACCACTTCATCACATAAAATATATTGTGAACATACCAGCGGGCAGCTAAAGTCTATATAAAGTCTATAAAGTATCTAAAAAAAATAGAAATCTTAGTTCTCTAGGAATAGTTTCTTACTTTAAGCAGAAGATCAGTGTCCCGGGGCAAAAATATATAGAAAAATATTTTAAGGGCTTGCTGAAAAAAGTTGCTGTCCGTGAACTGGATTGTAATTGTTCATGTGACTTTATTTTTTAAAAGTTGAAGGCCGAATTCAGGGAACGCCGTGTGCGAGTTTACTCAAAAGTCTCTATTTCTGTTCCGGAGAGAACATCATATCATTCAGGCTTTCGAAAAAACTGTCAACAGCTTCATGGGAAAGTTCCACTAAGTCGGAAATAGGGGTAACCATGCATTCATGCGCATGATTGTCTGCATTGACATTCTGATTTGCATTGCTGACAGAAGGTCGTACCTGTTCGATGTTGCTTTCATCTTGAACTTCACTACTCTTCAATCGCAGTGGTGAAGATTCCAGGAATGCCGTCATCAGAATTGGCAGCCTTTGAGGGCAGCACAAAGCGTGAACCTTGGTAGGAACCAGCAGTGTATCTGCATCCACCGGCGCATCCGATTGTAGCGTCAGACAGGTGTCTAACACGCATTCTTCTCCGCATAGCAGACACCTTAGTACAGGTAAAACACACCTTTGCCACATTGGTCGAAATGATAGAAACCAAGTCATGTTTAGGTCTCTAAGCCGGGAGAGTCCCAGGATTTTTGATATCCGGTCCCGGTATCCAATGGCTAGGATCGTATCTTCCATTGTCGTGAGAGTTTGTTCTGTGACATGGGTTGCCATAACGAAAAATAAGGACTAGGAATAGGATTCCTGCAATTAGTCCCAGGATCAAGGGAAGTCCGCCAAAAATCGAATGGACGAAATTTGGAAAAATACCCAGTATGGCTTTGAATGGTGTTAATGCCATCGAAAATACTGTCTTAAATACCTTTGAGACCCCAGTGGTATCAGAAATATTTAAGATTTCGCTCAGGATTTCCGCGAAATGTACGGGGGATTAGTTGATAATAATGTATGTATCTCTGCAGTCGTCCTTGCGACTTGTAGATCATACGTTTCTTTAGATGACGTGAGCCTTGTAGGCGTCTGAAGAAGCACTGTTTTCATTCTGCTTAAAGTGTCTATTCGAATAGAAGTAATTTTCAAACCGGGCCATGCCCTTGCCTCCCTGTCTGGAAAGGAGCTGGGGAACAAAGAACGTCCACAGCACTTGACCTTCGCCGTCGTAGTGACGAGATAAGGAGTCCCGGGCATAAGACTACAACATCTGCGGTCTACAATAAGAATGTAACTCCCATTATAGAGTCTTTGAAAGAATGGTTCTATTTCAGTTGCAGGTGCGCCTTGCTGGTGACATGAAAGGTTGTATGAATTCCCTTCACAGGCTCCGTGCAAACTAATACCGTTACACAGAAGTGTGCCGCTTAGTGACATAGCACAATCGTTGCCACTAAGAAACACTTTCTGTCCTTTGTTACTGACACATGCATGTGAATAGGGCAGGTTCCAAGTTGTTTTAAGGTACCCCTTTCCCAATTTCTCGTACATGCCAGCCTGTATATATTTTTGGCAGTATTGAAACCTGAAGGTTGAGATTGGAATATTTATGATTCCATGGATTATCCATTCACTGACAGGTCGTTCTGACATTGTCAACGGTAATCTTTCTAGTTTTTCAATGCTCAAGATTGTATAATCAGCACCCTTCTGCGCCATACCGATTTGTCTATCAGTAAGGTTAAAGATTTGGAATAGTGACGTTGTGTTGATTAAACGCCAAGGCACATAGCCTGAACGCAGATTTCGTAACGTCCAGCCAAGCTGTACAATAGAACGCAATTGTGACTGACCATGTTGTAATAACAGTAAGTCTTGCGATAATATATCGATTGCTGAAGACACAATGCTGTCCAATGAAAAAATTCTGGAGGACAGAGTCGTTAACCCATTGTCCACTACAGAAAGTGATTTTTCCAAATTAATACGATCAATTTCACGTATTCTCTCTGCTGTTTCAATTTGAGTAACCTTCCAGGCCTCATTGTATGCTGCATATACAGAGGCTGCTATGAAACGCTTTTGACGCTGTTTGCGTGGTCCCATTATGAAATCACGCAAGTCAGCACCATCAGTAAGTAAAGTTAGGTGTTGCTTAATTTCAGGCAGTGTGGAAGACTGTAGCCATTGAAGGCATAATTTGCCCACACTGTAGGTTGTTATTATCCCTGGGTGATGTCTTTGGGGTTATCTAGGGTCTGGCCTGGTCATTTTGAAACCCTGTGTTTTATTCAGGAATCTATCTTGACAGTTATTTGTATCTGTGGGCCAGATCAACCATTGTTTCCAATCAGGATGTGTTCTGTTTTGGTTAAGTATATGGTTTATGTCTATTTCTTCATCTGTATCAGAGTTATTGCTAAACATTGTTGGCTTTGGAATAGACGGGTTATTTAAATCTTTGATTTTGGCTAAGCCAAGACAGGTGGTTTGTTGAACAGTGTCATTTAAAAATATCATTTGTTCTGGGATCATGCAGGCTCTAAACAAAGCTTCTATACCCTGTACTTGCCATTCTTTTGTACCCCAAACACTTTTCAAATCAACATTTTTGTCCCAATAATCGAATCCAAAAGTATTCATTTTTTCAAAGAATGAATCAGAATAAATCAATTTTGTGTTGGTTATCATGGTTTTGGTCCCTGTCTTGTTTGACAATTTATAATAAAATGTTTCAGCATTACTAGTGTTAAAACCTTGAAAGTATGAATATTTGTCATATACGGTTCTAGAGCTCCCTTTTGGAGGTGTAGCACAATGTTCCCATTGATTATAATTTAAAACATTTCTAGGTTGTGCAGATTTATGCAAGAAATGGTTACCATAGTGGTTATAGCAATACATACTATCATAATTTGTAGAACCTTGCAAATAATCATGTTTTGTAAATTTAGCAGACATTACTAAGTCAGACATCATATTGTTTATACTTTCAAAGTCCCAATCATCAGCAAATGAGTTTGGTTTTGCAAAGTCACTCAAAGAAATCTTAATTTGGTGTGGATATTTCAGGATCTCGACCGGACCATAAATTTCATAGTCAGTGTTGTCCCAGGCTACCCCACCAGGTATTGGAATTTCTGTGAAGTTGGCTGAAGAAAGTTCTGAAGAAAGTTCTCTTTTCTCGACGTGTGAAGATGTGTGTGGTTTGAGGACCAAGTTGATGTTCTGACTTGCTGTGTCCATTTTAGCATATTTTCCCTCAATGAAGCGTCCCAAAGTAAATACCATGATGAGCCAAAGTATGAGGATAAATGCACCAAAACCCACCCAAAATTCAATCCATGGAGAAATCAGATATGTTTCTTTTAGTTGTTTCAAAAGTTCCTTCGCTTTTTCTTTAAAGGATTTTGATGATGGCTGTGTCTTTTGTTCGCTGAAACCTTCAGAGGAATCATCGAAGTTGATGAAGTAACCGGATGCAGTTCTGTCAATTGTTCCAATTGGTTCAGGATTTTTGTTTCTTGCATTTTCACTTGGTACTTCAGTATAGATTGGTGTGTCTTTATTTGGGTTTTCAGAGGTCTAAGTTCTATTGCATTGTTGCATAGTCCTTGTTGTTCTTCTGTAGGCGTTTCGAATGTGATGAGCCTCTTTGTTAGGACCTCTGTATTGGTAGCAAACCTTGGTGTTCTGCTACTTATTGGGAGTCCACTTGGCCTACTGTTTGTTATCGGCCACATGTTGTGGTTTTACCAGGTCGATGGATACAACTCGGTTCTCCTTTTTTCCAGCAAGTGGCGGTAGTACAACTGATCTTGTCCCGTTGACAGACAAGACAGGAACTGCTTTTCTGTAAGAAGGCCCAAATTCCTTCTTTACCGCGATCTTCTCCCTGACTAGATCCCCGACTTTTGGAATCCAGACAGGTCTTGCTGGGACAGGTGGTGATTCTTCAGTGGTTGTTGGCTGTTGTTTCAACTGTATGTTGCTCAGGTCTTTTCTTGTTTTGTTTAAGTCCTGCAAAATAGCCAAACGGTCTTTGACATCAAAGCTTTTTTCTATTACCACTGAAGTCTGACTATCAAGGTCAGAGATCAACATCCTAGTTCCGAATAATAATTCGTACGGACTGAATCCCTTCAGAGAATTTCTTGGCAAGTTATTTAGACTACGTTGGACACTTATTAGATGTTTGACCCACCCAGCTCCCGAACCTAATATCCCTTCTATTATAGATTGCTTTCTGTCTTGGTTTTTTCTTTACACCATCCCATACCCTCGGAAGGAAGTGAGAAGATTCCCGCTGGGCTGTGCTCATTTGGCCATTCTTTCCCCCCCCCAGGCTGGATTGCCTGAGAAAAAGAAAAAAATGGTCGAACGTAGCATGCTCTTAGCGTATATGCCATTTAGACTCGCAAATCTTGTATAATAGTCCGGACGTCAGCCGAGTGCTGTGGATCTACATTATAAGTGGGAACTAGCCTGTATATGTTAATCGCAAGCCATTCTTTTTGCTGGAAATATTATCTGCCTTGATACGACGAGGTATTAAACTGCTTCTCTCCCCACTGCGATCTCTGTTGCAGTTTGGGCAGTTTTTTACAAAGATGGTAAGATGGAGGCTCATGCCTGGCCACCAGTACCGTGATTGTAAATCTTCCAGAGAATCTTTTAATTTAAGGTGTCTGTGACCCTCGCCCATGTGTGCGTCTGCGATTAACAAGTTTCTCCTGTCCATGTTTGGAATCACTCTATCCCCCACTCCAGGGATTCGAGCAAAAGGGACGGAGTTTGCATCGATTATGTATGTATAATTGAGTGGATAGTTGATCGGTAACGCTGAGCAGTCGCCTTTTGATGACGTTTTCACCGCCAGCAATGTTTCACCGTCAATGTATTTTAATGTACGCTTTTTCCGATCTACGGGAGCCGATTTAGTGGCTGCCGCTGCGGCTGTCTCAGCCAATGAATTCCCTACAACGTGAACGCCATCACGTTGATGACTCAGTGAGTGAGTCACGTGAGTCTTTGGTAGTTCTTTCTTCAAAAGAGCTACTTGTTCCCAGAGAAGTCTCTGCTTTATTGGTGCATCTGTGTCATCTTTGTAACCGTTCTGAATCTATGTCTGCAAATCCTTGTTATATGCTTTGACGCAGAAATATGAATCTGACACTATAAGTGTCGGGAATTCGCGATCCGCATTATCTAGCGCCATTTTCAAAGCTATTATTTCAGTTTGCAGTTCTGAATTAGTTTCTACTGAGTGTGATTTTGTTAATAGAGGTCTTAGTTTACCTCCGCGCCACACTTCTTTTGTGATCTCACATGTGGGATTGTATGCATGTTCTCCCCAAACGGAGGGTTGAGCATGTCCGTCTGTATAGATTACACAGGCGTAATGTCGTAGAGGCAGAATGTCGATTGGCAGAGGATACGTTTTTTCATATTTTAGATTTTTTAATTCTTCTAGTTCTTAAAAGACTGTCAACCAGGCAATACTTGATAATTCATATCCTCCGTACTGGATTTTCAGATGGGCAATTCTGGATTTTTTGAAGTTGAATTTGTAACCCTCTGCAGCGAAACCAAGTATTATGGTGTTCACTCTTTTCAAGTGAGTCTCCAAGTCATCATCTGTTAAGTAAATGTCATCGACATAAGATAATGCTTCATCATCATATTGTTGTAGTAATTCTGTTACTCTCGCTGAGAATACCCCCGGGCTATTCTTGTACCCCTGGGCTAACCGACAGAATTGTTTTTGAGTGCCATTTACTGAGAAAGCTGTTAAATATCTGCTCTCTGGTGCTATGTTTTGACAAAAGAATCCGTTGGAGATGTCCAAGGTAGTTTTGTATTTTTTGCGCACTATGTTATTCATTAGTGCAGCACTGTGTGAATTTTGCACTGCAAAAGTTTTGCAACATGTGTTAAGGTGTCGGTAATCCAAAACTAGACGGTATGAATTGTCTGGTTTGGAGACCGGAAACAAAGGATTGTTCATTTGTGAGGTGCAAGTTTCAATCACCCCCTGGTATTCTAGCTGATCTAGTATTTCATTTACTTGTTTTTTAGCTTCTTGCTTAACTGGGTACTGCCTTTGTGCAGTAGGTTGTGATTTTAACTGGATTTTGTGAGGAGGAGAATCCTCATCCCATCCTACATGATTTTTGTATAAAGCAGGTGCTAAGGCCACTGCCCACTTTCTAGCAAGTGTATATTTTTTATGAATCGGCATTTGATTCGAGAAGGCAGGCATAATTACTTCTTCGCCATGAGGGCACTCCCTGACAAACTCTGGTGGCCAGTCTTTTTCAGCTAGAAGGATGTCATAGCCTTTGTAGAGGTTATCCCAAAATAGTCCCCTAATTTTCCTAGTCTTATCTCCCTCTATACGTAATGTTATCTCGTATATTTTGTGGGGCTTGCTAACTCTGGTATCTGCAGTTTCCACTTGAAGGTATTCATTCGTGTCCACTGTCTCCAGATGATTCATAAGGACTTTGCGAGCTATGCTCACCTCTGCTGCGCTGTCTAGCATTGTGTGAGCCCACTCTCCGTTTTTCAGTTGTGTCCTCAGTATTCTCGGCATTGTTAACTACCTTGATACTGGCTACCTTCTTTTTTGGAAATTGTGATTTCTTTTTCAGTTGAGCAGGTTCCTTGTCTTTGGACTTGGCGTGCTCTTCTGATCGTCCTCTTCTTTCCGATTTCTGCGAGGAATTCTGAAAAGATTGAGAGGGACGTGTATCAATGTCTTGATATCTATCAGGTTTTTTAATATTATCCCTATTTCTAAGGTTATATCTATTCCCAGAGGGTTCACTCTGGGGTGACCTTTGTCTCGGGTTTGGAGATTTCTCTCTTCGCCTAGGAGACCTTCCTCTGGACTGGAATTTCTTTTCTTTAGGATTGGATTGTTTGTTCCCATCCCAGTTCTTTTTTGGTGAATTATTATTATTATTAAAAAACATTTTTTCTGGACTTGTAGTCAGTTGCGGTTTTACTGGTATTCCACCTAGACTATCTCTGCCTAGTTCTTCATAGGATTTTTCTATGATTCTGGCAATTTCAGCTGGTTGGTCTGCTATATCTGTCTCTTTTAACCTCTGGCGGATCGCCACGTTTGCTGCTTCACCCTTTATGTTGGCTAGTAATATAGCCGAGACCTGCTTGAAGTCTTTCAGTAATTTCA
This sequence comes from Lissotriton helveticus, assembly GCF_964261635.1. Classification (NCBI taxonomy): domain Eukaryota; kingdom Metazoa; phylum Chordata; class Amphibia; order Caudata; family Salamandridae; genus Lissotriton; species Lissotriton helveticus. Next base: position 1,512,935,020 of record NC_136059.1, on the reverse strand, counting down.
TACCAAGAGTTAAAGCAGGTTCTGGACCGTATTCATCTTGAATTTGTTTTAGCACATCTGGTATTACCGAAATGGATGGAACACCGTGCGTTTTTGTGTAGATGGAAGCAAAGACTGTACCCCAAGTGTCACAGTCCTCAATGTGTGGTGCGATTCCCATTGGGAGACATATAGTCAGAATCCTGTGTTTTTCTAATGGGGTGGTGTCAGGAAACACCGCCTCTATTTGGGTAATTTTCTGTGCCAACCAGAATGGTATTTGTTCCCGTTTAGCTGGAACTTTACCTAGGCAGGATTGGATGTTCTGTGGTGTAATTTTATTTGTGTTCCCCTGGTGAGGGGTCAGCTGTGGAAGTTTAATCGCTGGCTGAATTGTTGAAGTCCGCATTACATACTGAACTAATTGTCTGTGAATTTTTAGTAGTTGTTTTAGCTGTATTAACAGCTCTGCTGCAGGCATTCTTTCGATGTCTGGATGTGGTGTGTATCCGGCTAGGACCGGCCACGTTGCTCCTGGTCTTCCTAAAGGACCGAGCCTTGTAATGTGATTGTTATGTATTAGGGCGCCATCAAATAAGAGCAAATGCTCTTGGAATTTGAGTGGTACTTCCACCTCCTCAAAAGGAGTGTACTCATTAGGAGGTTCCTCTACTTTGTAATAGTGGAAGTACTTTGTTACAGTATTAGCTGCTGGAAAATGTATCCATGTATAGTATACCTCTGTCTGCCGATATTCGTGTGCCTCGATTACGAATATGACTGTGCCACCTCTAGGTGTCAGTCCATTTTCTATAAGTTTTAAGGTTATAGATCTCCTTTTGGCGACCTGGATGAGTATTATATCCGGGTCTGCTGTTTGCATGGTAGCATCAGCATCTGCTATTTCAGTAGCTAATCTAGTAACCTCTCGTTCTTCATCGCTGTCCATTTTGCTGACAGGATGGTATTATGTTTATTTGCAGATCAGGTTTCTTTATGGAAACAGAGATTAGATGCACAATATTTTGGAACTGTTTTATCCTTCAACGTTGACTAGACCAAGAACCATACATAGGAGTTCCCTCCTGCGAGGTTTTGGAGGATATAATAACCTTTCACCCACTCCAGACGTCTTTGGAGTATTTGGGAAAAGGGGTCTGAGTGAGAAAGCACGACTGAGTTACTCTAAATGTCTTACGTTAGTTTTATTGCCCTTTCCAAACGCGTTGGGCGCCATGTAGTGTAGCTCCTATTTTCCCAATAGGCTCTGCGCATTGGAATAGTACCTACAGCAGTAAAGGCCTAGGCCAGACGTTAACTAGGTCTACTACTGTCGATACTAGACTTAATTTTTGGGTTTGCCAGCTAAGCTCAGAGTTCGCTAGAAACTTTCTCGAATGTTCAAGGAAGGATTAACTCCCCTGATTAGACAAGAAGGGATTTAGTTTCTGACAACCATAGAACATGACAACTTTGCTCTCCCCTAATCAAGAGTCAATCTCGAGAGTCGTGTGAGCACAAGGCAATTATTTTACTCAGTCAGTACGTGCATTCTTAGTCTCATCAGAATGTAGAGAAAAGGAAGAGACGGGCGTGTTCAATAAAAGATGTTATTTATTGATCAGTCTCTTTTCTCGTACAAGAGAAATGGATCGATATTATTGCAATACTTATAGTTAAGTAAAGTGCATACATTAAAAGCAATAGTATAAAATAATACTGTAAAAACATTGATATGGTTTCTGAGCCATATGATGTTTTAAAATGATTAAAATATATTTACATACACATATACATTTGACTAAACGTACTCAACTGGTGTTTCTAAATACGCCTACCCCGTGTACCTGACCTAAGTCTAATGCGTGGGCGGGAATAGAAAGTTACAGTTTAAGTTAAGTTTGTTTCTGCCAAGTGAATAACTAAAGAATTCTCTAGGAGGGGTTATTCAGTTCTGTACCTGGAATTTAGGATGAATGAGGAATGGTATCTCTTTCTCTGCTCTCGATATTCCAGGCTGCCTGCGAGGGCTACCCGGAAGCGCCGGTGCTGGGTCTCTCGGCTTGAGATAGCAGCGCGTCTCTCAGCGCGTCAGGAAGGCGGGGCTGCTGCCTGCGGGGTCTGCTTCTGCTCTCGGCTTCGGCAAGTATGGCTGCTCCGTCTTGTCACCACGCGTGTGTTTTGCATAGGGCAAGGTCGGCAATATTTATACCTTAAAGGTGCCGGGATTGACGTAAGGATGGACATAGGTACGTCAATAAAGATGTCATACGACTTGCTCGTTAGCACATTCTTTACTAAAGTTCTCTGTGAAATCAAAACAATGGCCGCACGGATTATCCAGGTTGTCATAGGTTTGATTTGTTATGAGAACGTCGTATGCCTTATCAGGGGCTGGAGGAATGTAGCTTGTCTAATTAGATCTCAAGCGTTATGACCTAATCAGATAACACGTTCCTGTGCCATAGTGTGACTGCGTCAGATAACGGTATCTGCATCATGGGGGATTTCTTGCCTCATGGGCTGACTGTTAGTTAACTAGCTAGGTAGTTTAACCAGAATAGGGTCAGGAATAGGGGGATCGATTCAGAACCTATAGAAATACACGACAGAAGCAGTCCAGTCCAGTCCGAGGCCTTCCGTTCTTGCTGCCCGGTGAGTACCGTTGCTGGGGTAGTATCTAGACAGGGTCAATCTAATTGTCTCTGGTCCGTGGGGTTTGGTGGTACACAGACCCAAAACGAAGTGTCCACTCCGGTGGATGCGGGTCCTGACGTGTCTCTTTATGAGACCGGTAAGTTTCGTACTGTTTCAGCAGTGCATCTAGTTTCTGTTCTAGTCAGTTCTGTTCTCGAGAAATTCATGTATTCTGTTTTCAGTATTCCAGGTAGTATTCTGTTCGAACTGTTATTCTAAATGTTCTTCATGTATTTTAATGTCGTGGTATGAGAGTGGTGTAATTATCGTGTTCATTGTGTATTGTATTGTGTCTAGATTACAGTTCAGTCATGCCGTTATTTTCCAGACTACGTCAGTTAAGAACTAGAAAAGGTCTGTTAGAAGAAGCAGTTCCTGTCCCGCCTAGGGACAGTCCAGGTCATTTTATGTATCAGAAGCATGGCATAAGCGCCATATTGTATCTAGATTTATGGGTAGAGTATACCAAAGAGTTAGAAGAAAAGTATAGATGGCCCGTATCGGGTACATGGGATGCCGAGTGCATCATGCGAGTAGAAGAAGCATTATGGAAAAAGAAAGCCAGACAGTCACAGAAAGATGCCATCGAGTTATGGCGCAAAGAATCTCATAAAAGAACCGAAAAAGAAATCAGAAAGTCAGAATTAAGTAGAGAATCCTTAGAACGAGCCCAAGAAAGGGAATTAATCGAGATAGGTGAACGAGTCAAAACCGAACAGTCAGATAGACAGAGGCATGCCCTTATTAAGGGTATGTATCCTCTTCTTGCCGAGGGCTTGCCAAAAGCGACCCCGGAGGCATCCAGTAATTTTCCGCCACCATTAGTTCCGACCAAGCTACGTCACAAACCGACCGCAGCTGATATTTTTATTTCGTCCTATTTGGACGACACGGTTCCAGAATATACAAATCCTGTTCCGCCAGCTCCTGTAAATAATGTAAATCCTGCTCCTCCAGTCACCGGAGTACCTGCTACGGTACCCCCGGTCCAGCCTACATTGCAATTTCCCACTCTGCCAGCACGAAGAGTATCAGTCGACGATTCCAGTATAGGGGCCGCAGGAGGAGGTCCTCCTGGTACCCCGCCACCACACCAACGAGTAACGTTAGTCGAGTTACATGAATGTGCGTTACAGCGTACGCCCAAATATAAGTCCGTTGCAGATATCCGACGAGCTCTTACTGAATGCCGCTATGATCCAGTCGCAGGTGATGATAGTACAGTTATATATTCCATCCGTGTAAGACGGGTGACCGGGTATTTGGATACCCTACCGAATATGAAAGAAGATCTAGACAGAATATATCGTTTCATCCGTACAGGGGATGATCCAGAAAGTATTGGCGAAGCCATGTCTCAAAGGAAAGCTGAGATCCAGCTCATGCTATTAAAGTTTCTGATTAATTGTTTAATAAGGGAACAAGATTATCCGACCAAAGATCCGGCCGAAATGAGAATCCTGACAAGGTGGAGTGATAATATAGCCGAGGGTAAACACAGAACTATCAGTAGTATAGAGAGTATGTACAAGAGAATTCGTAAGGAAATAATAAAGTTACACGAACAACGTAAAGCAGCACAAGTAAGCGAGAAAGAGAATGACTCTTCTACTGAAGAGATAGAGGACGAGAATCCCGCCAGAATAGCGTATGTAGGAAGATCTAGATTTCCAGACCGACATTCACGTCTAGACTACAAGAAAACTGTTCCTCTTCCAGCACCAGAACAAGGTTCTCTAGAACAAGTATTTCAAGCTACCGATCATATTCTGAAAACACGAATCGGTTATAGTGAGTTGAGTACTATGCATGAACAAGAACTAGTCCGATCAGCAGTCCGATGGATTACTGATTCTACCACTTTTCCAGACGAAATAGTGGCACAAATGTTTCTGAAACTGCCCCCAGCCGAGCAACGACTGGTGGGTATGTATATGATCCAGCACCTCATTACTCTGTATGAGGGTCAACATTCTGATCCAGGTCCGTTACACGATGTCCTGAACGAGTTACTCCAGTATAGATGGAAAGGTTTAGGTACCGATTTAATTAGTGTCATTCTAGAACAGCGTCACAAATATAGAACGTTTTTGAACCCGCATTTTGTTCATGTCTCACCCCCAGAAAGTAAACCCTTTTATATAGATAGACAGAATCCGTTACGAGAAGTACATCCAGTTAGGACAACAGATGGTGAAATGCAAAGAGTATTTGTTTACACCCCGATTACAAAAATGGAACTCTTAGAGATGAAGAAACTAATTCCCTGTCACGACAAAGATCCAGCAGGGTTCCACCGAGAATTAAAGGACATGCTCCGTATGGGAGAATACACTTATCCAGATATTATTAAAATGTTAAAAGTCCTGTTGCCCGCAGGGGTATACGAGAAACTCAAGGAAAAAGAATGGGAGGTGGGAGAGAAAAAGATCGATTGGGCAGTTTTAGAAGCTGAAGATAAGATACTAGTACCAGGTACCGGTCTTGGAGATAAATGTAAAGAATTACCAGAACTGTTAATACAAGTTTTGCCCAGATTATTAACCACTAAAAAGGAAGACTGGGATGCAATCTCAGCCTGTAAACAGAAACAAGACGAAGACACTAGTGATTTTTATTCTAGATTCGAGAAATGCTTTATTATAAACAGTGGCCTCAAGACGAGTAGCGAGTCATACCCTCATCTTTTTGTTACTAAACTAGTCGAGAATTCAAGTCCACAAGTTAAGAATCGAGTTCTGAAAGTCGAAAGTACATGGCAAGCTAGTACCCCGTCCCAGATGTTACAGATGCTCCAATATCACCAGAATAGAATCAGAGAAGAGCAAGAACACGAGAGAAAACGTATGAAAGACACGAAAATGAAAGTACTAGTTGCACAATCTGTTCCTCAAGACAGTCAGAAGAGGGGTACGAATCAAGCCAGTCATCCTGCAGCTCCCGTTAAAGGGACATGCAATTATTGTAAACAGCCAGGTCATTTCATAAACGAGTGTGCAGTTCTGAAACACAATATAGCTACTGGTAAAACTAAAGAAAGACCACGTCCGCCTAGACAAGAACAAGTTTCACAGACTTCTCAGCCACAGAATGCACAACAGACAGTTCCAGCACCGCAGCCTATTGCTGCAACACAGCATGTTACACAGCAGATGTACCAGTATGCTCAGACAGAGTACCCAGAGTATCAACCGTATTCATGAAACAGCCTAGAGAGGGAGGTAGGCTTGCCTCTCATCGAGATTCCTGTAGATCAAGAAGGTCCCTATGTTCATAGTCAAGTACTAGGGAAAGACAGAAAGTTTCTGATTGATACAGGGGCAAGTAGGACCACCATCAGTCACGCCGAAGTTCCAGGGGCTCCGCTCTCAGGCTCTAGAAATGTTTCCCTTGGATTTTCAGGAAAGCCTATTGTAAACGAGATATCTAAGCCAGTTACTCTAGAAGTAGGTCCATTGTCCCGCACTACTGATCTATTACTTACGAAGTCATGTCCAGAAAATCTGTTAGGTATTAAGACACTGAAAGAATTAGGTGCAGTTATTTGCTGCTCCCCAGAGGGAATACGCCTGTTTCTACGTGACTTCAAGGGTCACTATGTATTACGAGATTTTGATCCAAGATTGTCTAATGTTCCGCAGCATCTATGGGCGCAAGGTCCAACTGATGTAGGTTATATGCAAATCACACCCCATCGTGTGACTCTCAAACCAGGTGTAGTGTTACCACGAATCAGACAGTACAGATTGCCACCTGAGGCTGTAATAGCCTTATCCAAAATTATTGACGAGCTCATGGCTCAAGGGGTAGTTGTAGAAACTGACTCCAATGTATGTAATTCTCCGATCATTCCAGTCATGAAACGTACTGATCCAAATGCACCCCCAGTATATCGATTAGTGATTGACCTTCGAGAACTCAATAAATGTATTATTCCCCAGTACCCAGTTGTTCCAGATATTTCTTCCCTATTGACAGCCATTGATTCCGAAGCCACATTTTTCACAGTCATAGACCTCAAGAACGCGTTTTTCAGTGTCCCCATTCATCCAGACAGCCAGTTTCTTTTCGGATTTTGTTTAAATGGAAGAAGCTATATGTTCACACGAGCTCCTCAAGGTTTCACAGAAAGTCCTAGTATTTACAGTCAAGCACTTAAGAGACAACTAGACAACATTCACATGCCAGTTGACACTGCCCTGCTCCAGTATGTCGATGATCTACTGATCACAGCCCGTTCTGAACGTGCTTGCGAGCGAGCATCACTTACAGTCTTGTATTTCCTTGCCGAGATGGGGCACAAGGTGTCCCCTTCGAAGCTTCAATTCTGTGTCCAGCAAGTGATCTACTTAGGCCACTTACTGTCCAAGTGGGGTAGGCAGTTGACACCAGACCGTATCCAGTTAATAGCGAGTCTTCCTCAGCCCAAGACCCAGAAGGAGGTACGTGCTTTTATCGGCCTTACTTCTTACTGTAGACAATGGATTCCTCAGTATGCATTTCTAGCTAAGCCACTGATACAGTTAACGACACAGGAGGCAGCCGTATCGACTGTCCTCCCTTGGACATCTGAACATACACTTAGTTTCAATGAGTTAAAGAAAGCTTTATGCCAAGCTCCAGTTCTAGCTACACCGAACTATAGTAAGCCTTTTACACTTTTCGTCACAGAACGTGAAGGTACAGCATTATCTGTTCTCACACAAGATCAAGCAGGACAATACAAGCCCTGTGCTTATTTTTCGAGCACACTAGATCCTGTAGCCCAGGCTCTGCCTGCGTGCCTCAAGTTAGTTGCAGCCACAGCACTAGCTATCAGACAAAGTGATTCCATAGTATTAGGACATTCCCTGACAGTACAAGTTCCACACTCCGTGGAAGTTCTTTTAAACCGAACCCAGACTCAGCACTTGACAATTGCACGTTTAACAGGTTATGAATTGACACTGTTCCAGCCACACATAGAAATCAGACGCTGCAACGTTCTAAATCCTGCTACACTGTTACCGTCAGTTAATTCGAATCCTGCCACACACGACTGTGTGGAAGTAGTCAACACTATGACCAAGCCAAGACAAGATCTGACAGATATTCCATTACCAGATCCCGACCTGACACTTTATGTGGATGGTTCATGTATGAGAACAAGTACAGGAGAACTAGTAGCCGCGTATGCAGTGACTACTGACACTGACGTTATAGAAACACACCGTATTGACACCCTGTCTGCTCAAGCAGCAGAGCTAGTTGCTCTGACACAAGCCTGCATACACGCCAAGAACCTGAAAGTTAATATTTATACAGATTCACGCTACGCATTCGGAGTTGTACACGACTTCGGAGTGCTCTGGCAGGAGAGAGGTTTCATGACTTCTCATGGAACCAAGATTCAGCATGGTCTCCTTATTCAAGCTCTGTTAGATGCCATACATTTACCGATATCTATTGCTATCATGAAATGCAAAGCACATACGAAAGTTACTGACATTATTTCTCAAGGTAATGATCTAGCAGATCGCACAGCCAAGCTTACAGCACAGACTCCAGACATTCCAGTTAATCCGACACAGACACATACTCCAGATCCGACTACCTGTATGACAGTTAAGGACCCTACTCAAGATGTCATAGATATCCAGTTACATGCTACTCCCGATGAAATCAAGAAATGGTCCGAACAAGGAGGGGTCCAGACAGATCAGGGATGGTTAACGAAAGGTAGAGCCACATGGTTTCTCCCCGACTCTATGGTTCAAGTCATTATCAATACCGCACATAGTCCAGCACATTTAGGAGAAAAAGCTATGTTAGACAGTATCCAGAACATTTGGTTCAACAAGCATTTACGAGCTGCAGCCAAGCAGAAAGTCCGTACTTGTATGATATGTTGTCAGTTTAATCCAGGTAAAAGTGTCCCGGTGGAACAAGGTGGATTCCAGCCCCCTGACCACCCTTTTGAAGTCCTCCAAATGGATTACATTCAGATGGAGCGATGTCGAGGTTTCAAGTATGTCCTTGTAGTTGTATGCGCTTTGTCCAGATGGACAGAGGCATATCCAGTCCCAGATTACACAGCCGCGACCACTGCCAAGCAGTTGGTTCGTGAATTCTTCCCCCGTTATGGACTCCCTAGAGTCGTATATTCTGATAACGGCCAGCCATTCTCATCTGAGTTGATGAAACACGTTTCCCTTTTGTTAGGGTACCAGTGGAAGTTCCATTGTGTACGCCATCCTAAAGCAGCCGGTCTCGTAGAGAGACATAACCAGACCTTGAAAATCCGCATCGCCAAAATATGTAAAGAGAAAGGTGTGGACTGGCTAGTAGCTCTGCCAGTCGCTTTGTTTTATATGCGCATGGTCGCACATTCCAGATCAGGTCTGTCCCCGTATGAGGTCGTATTCGGCCGCCCCCCTAATCTGTGGGGTACACCTAGACCCCGAAGTATTACCGATGTTTCAAGTAATATGCTGACAGATTACCTAGCTTCCTTGATGTCTGCCCTCAACTCTTGTCGTTCACAGGTTGCTGCCGCATTTCCAGACAATACCGAGGTGGCACCGCATGAGATCATTCCCGGAAATCTGGTCCTTGTGAGGAACTTTGATCGTTCAAGTCCGCTGGAGCCTCGCTGGAAGGAACCCCGACAGGTCCTCCGGGCCACCCGTACTGCCGTCAAGCTGGAAGGCAGGAAGGGCTGGGTCCACCTGTCACATGTGAAGAAATTTTACGGACTAAAGCCTGTTTCTAAGAACATTTCCGAGAATTTAAAAGACTGCCAAAGTACTATTCTTAAGGACTGTCCCGCAAAAGACAATGATACTGAACCCTCCCTGTTAGAGAAAACTCCGCAACAGGAGTATAAGCAAAAACTAAGGTCTAGTAAAATAAGTCAGCCAGTTTGATTGTCTAAGTCCTCCCATAGGTGAAACGGTTAGACCGGTTTCTGACATGTATAAAATAGACCCCCATAGTGAGAGAGTTAGTCAAAACTCAATCCGATGTATCGTTTTTCTAAGTTTCATATTGTTTTTCAGCCTTATGACTACCTGCACAGGTTATGCATTTTATTTGTATTTTCCTATTTCTCATGTAAATAAGTCTGCTAATGCTACGGTAGAGCACACGTTTAGTGATCTGCCTCCTCATGAACTATCTTATCGTCTTGCTATGCGTAATAATTCCTTTATCCGCATGTTACATTATTCACACCAGACCAGCAATGCCACTAATTGTTGGGTGTGTGGTCGACTCCCCCCTTTCCAGACACCGAAGGGAGTTCTGCCACTCTTTCCTTATCCATTTTCACATAATGGTTCATGTGGAGCATGGTCCACGTTAACGTCATCCTCAAATGATATGTCCTTTCTTAACAGTACATGTTTTCCAGACAAGCAAGGTCTTCCCCACAGAACAGGGTTAGATCTAGAAAATGAAGTTTATAATTTAGGTAATTATTCTTCGAATTTCATGGTCCTGAATGTTCAGTCTGATACTACTCCAGACTTACCTGCTATGTCAGTACTACCAGTTAAAGGCGAATTGTGTGTCCGAAAGAATGGTTCCGTACATGTAGGACATAGTGATTGTACTACTATTGTCAAGTATAGTGACAGTAGGAAATCTATTTTTAAAGCTTCACGTCATTCTTATTTTGTTTGTGGTCAGACCGCATATGTTCGTCTGCCCCTCGATTGGGAGGGAACCTGTTACATTGCCTTCCTACTGCCACCAGTTTTTCTAGCCCCACCTGACTACCATAGGAATTCCCACCTAGTACATACCAGACACAAAAGAGACCTCCCGATTGTCGATTATACTGAAACTGCTCTAGAACAATACATAGATATCAATAAAGGTGTCTTCCCTTATTTAGGTACTGTCGTGAATAGTAAACTGATACGTAGATTAACGAGAACCCTTGAAGCAGTAGTGATTGAGACTACTTCTGCTCTAGGTAACTTGACCGAAGAGCAATCCTTTATGAGAATTGTCGTGCTCCAGAATCGTCTCGTCCTTGACGTCATACTGGCCGATAGGGGCGGGGCATGTAGAGTCATCGGATCTAGTTGCTGCATTTTCATTCCTAATAATGCGCCGTCTGTTTATTCAGCTATAACCAAACTCCATAAAATTGCCCATATGTTACACCAAGATCCAGGCACCTGGACATGGTCCGGTTGGTTCTGGAATATAATTTCCGCCTGGGGATGGAAAGTATTGTCCTTTCTAGGTATTGCAGTAGCGATCATATTCAGTTGCTGCCTATGTATACAATGTGGCCCTGCGATTTGTGGCATTTGTGCTACCTCTTGTATTCCTAGTCCCAAGTCCCGTCCTAAATCCCGTTCCAAGAAAATTCGAGACGAGCAAATGATACTGTATGAAATGATAGATGGTATCATGAATATTGATGTTTCCTGATGGAAACGTAGTGACAAGGAGGGAATGTGGAAAAGTAAATTTTGCCATGTTCTGTGTCCCTACGTGTCCCCCATCTTATGTTATATGTGCATGATTAATATGCATATGTATTCCCCATGTTTGATTAAAGACGCAATTACAGTTGTGTCCATCCCTAGTATGCCAGTTTCCAGTTCTCGTGAAAACTACGAATATCAGGCCTATGTAAAGTTACGTTGCCACGTTTCCCAGTGTGCACGTTATTTCATTGTAAAGTCCCCGTTTCTAGGCCTCGAAAGGGCCTGGACACCAGATTCAGCTCCTGTCTCCTGAGCCCTCGCTGAGGAGCGATACAGCCCCCACCTGTGTTCCTGACCCTTCACTTACTTCCTGCCTCACAGTGCCCGGCTCAGCCTGGCTCTGCCTACGAGTCTGCCAAGAGTATGTTATGATTCTAGTTATCAGTCCAGCCCTCCTTCTCTGCATACCTAAGCTACTGAATCGCATCAATAGTTTCCGTCATCGTCTAGCCCTTACGTCTCCATGTAAGAGAAATACTGTATTAATGGTCATTTAATATTCTTCATCACGCACTACATGTAGAATAATGCATGCTCCAGTCTTAGAGTCTGTTAGCCTTTACCCCGATAACTTTTAGTTTATATCAACATGTTCTCTAAACATCAGATACTAGATATTGTTTAGGCACATGTCGCCCTGACTCTCCAGACTCCAGTCTCTGCTCTTAGTACAGAAGTCATAGCCCCCAGCTTCTCCTAGTAACACGTCATTGTCAGTTTGCGCGCACCATTAGGTTAGAGGTCCCGGCTCCTTAGGTAGCCCCCTCCATGTTTCCGCCCCATTTATGACATATTCTGTTACGTTTACATCACATGTCTATGTATACGCCTCTTGTTACACCTACTTTCACCCTTATCTTTCGCGACTGCTATTGACCACACCCACTGCTCCGCCTACTGTATTCACTGTAATGCAACTGTTTTAGTATATATGCTTGTGTATTGTTATTAAAGTTAGCGCGCTCATCCCAGATCCAGCCCCGGCAGCTGCCGGGCCCTGTCATCCTATTCCTGTGCAGGTTGTCCTGTTCCTGTCCTTTATGCTGTATTAAACCTGCAAACTCCTACTACCTCGAATCTTGACTCTTATTTATTGAGCTATCTGTTATTGCTATGTCCAGTAAAACCTAGATCCGGTATTATTTATTTATATACCACAGAGCTAGGGTCCCACGACCCTTTCTAAAGCCATATTGGGAGGTAGCAAGAATCCCCTTCTCCTCTGCCCAATCTTCTAGCCTCGACAGCAACACCCGGCTCATGATTTTCACCGATGAGTCAAGTAGGCTAATGGGACGGTAATTACATGCAGCTGTCTTGTCCCCCTTCTTGTAGATAGGGACAATAATCGAGTCTCCCCAAGTAGATGGAATCAAGGCTGTAACAGCTGCATTGAGAAGCAAAGTAAGTATCGGTCCCCACAGTAAAGGAAGAGCCCTATAAACATCAATGGGACTCCATCGGGCCCTGTGCCTTACCCCCCTTACTGGCTTTAGTGCTGCATTCGACCTCTCCCAAGGTTATGTCCAAAGGGACTTTTGGCCAATGCACTATTTCTTTTGTACCGTTGGCTTGAAATATGGCTGAACAATGGGAGACCCATGCCTCACTACTGACATTGGATGAAAGTTGGGGAATTTTGTCATCTTTAAGGAAGGGGGAATTAACTGTGGACCAAAACAGGCAGCTGTCAGAGGTTTCTGCCGCCTGCGTTAAACTATCCCAAGCTTGTTGTTGTAATTCCCTTTTCCTTTTAGTGAGTGACATTTTATAATCATGTCTCAAAAGTAAAACTTGATTCCTATCCCTTGATCTAAGGGCAAGAGCCTGCTTCAATTGGGTTAAAAGGGCTGTACAAGCATGATCGAACCAACCCTTACCATGGCCGGTCGAACCTGGCCTTTTTCCCGTAAATATATTATTGATAACCTTGTTATATTAACAAAATTATTTACAATTGAAACAGACCCACTTCCTATTGTCAAAATGACATTAATATCTGCCAAAGTTCTGGATATGATAATAGGCACAACAGTGGCAGATTGTTTCCCTTTCCACCTTATCCTGGTCCCATTTGGTCTGTGGGGCTCAATATTATCTAGGGTTCTCAATGTCCGCTGATTCCTACAGTTCCAATTTTCTATTTTCATAGCTAGGCAGTTATGATCACTTAGATTAGGTACCTCAATAACCGCTGCCAAACAGTAAGGAGCTATGTTAGCTGAGACCATAATATGATCAATGTAGGAATTAGTGTTTCTCCCAATGTAGGTGGGGATAGTTTGGCCACTAGCATCTTTATCAGGCTGTACTAACTCTAAATCATAAGCTGACATAATACCATTAATTGCCTCCCCGTAGACATTATGTGGGAAGTGGGGTGTATTTTCGCCACTATTGTTTGCACCCCACAAGCCCTAGAAAAAGATAGGGGGCAAATTGAAGAATTAAAATCGCCTAACCAAATGTAAGTAAAAATACATTTTGCTTCACCTACTAGCTTCATGAGGGCACTTTCCAATTCATCTATAACATTGTGCCCTGAATTATTAAAAATATTGTTATAGAAATTAACTAAAAGCACCTCTGTACCTTCTTTCAATTGTACCCATAAGATTTGGGAATGATTTCCAACTGTTACATGTTTTACTACTGTCAGTGTCAGGTCCACAGATAGGAGGAAAATTAAACCTCCTTTAGCTCTCCCATATCTTGATTCTGCAGCTTCTAAACTGTAACATGCATACCCTTCAAAACTAGGTTTTGTAACACACCACCTTTCTTGAAGACATACAATATCATAAGACCTAATCATATTCTCCCATCCCAAATTATTCTTTTTCGAAACCCAGCCAGCTATGTCCCAACTCACAATAGAGGTTCCCCCAATAGTACGATTATTGGGTTCATCTTGGTCAACAATGAGGTTAACATCAACCTCGATGGGACCAACATTACTATTAGCCATCCACGGACACGCTACGGTTCACTCTCCTTTAGGCTCTGTAAACCACCGATCACCACCCGTTTTTGCATCTCTTCGTTGCATTTTTTCGTTTCATTATCTTACATCCACCTCATTTCTTCTTCTTTACAGAACTCCTCGAAAAAGGGCTATGCCCGAAATGCATTGGAGTATTTAACTCGCTCGTTCCTCATGTAAAAAATTTAAAAACCTAAGGATTGTTTTGATATGAATTGAATATCACACCTTATTTGAATTACAAACTTTATTGAATCAAGAATAAACTCATTGGATTTACAACTTTTTGAAAACTGTTTGTTTCACTTGGAGTGCCCAAACGTGGGGATGTATCAGCATAATTTATGCGTACACGACTGAGTCCCAACATTAGAGACCTCAGCATTTCCTATTTGTAGATTAATCGTTCCCCTCTCAATAACCGGGTCAGATACCAGACCACTGTCAAGCACTATAAAAGTGGGATCCTTAGTTTGCCCCAGATCTATACCAGGCCCACCTAGGTGAATTACTTGGACGTTAAGGGGTAAGCTAAGCTGGGGTGAAATGGCCTTTGGATGTCAATCATTTTGGTCCAGAAAGCTCAAGGCTTGGTATCTATTCTGTAATGGTACCTCAAATATTGCACCTTGGTTGGGAGTAAAAGCTGTACCTCTATTGGTGACATGGGGCATCTTACTGAGATGATTATAAAAGTATCCCAAAGGGCGTACTAGTACATCGTTCTCATTCGGGGTTAGGGAGGCTGCTCTGAGCAGGACAGTTGTGGCATGCTGAGGGTATTTAAAATTAACAAGAACACATTCCCCCCTACAGGACTTTCTTGAGTTCCCAATCCAATTAACTCTTCTTGTTGTTAATATTTGGTCCGAGTAGTTGGTTGGGAACCCAAATTGCCTGTGCAACCATGAAACCGTTTTGTTCTTAAGCGAATCATGTGACTCCTGGGGGGTTTGTGAGATGAAAGACTGACTGCTTTCAAGAGGCGGGACATTGGTTAGAACAACAACATAAGGAGCACAGTCTGGTGGAAGATTGATAAAACTACTTTTCTTAGGCACAGATCCCCCAAACGTACTTGCTGGTGCTGATGTTATCTGTGCAGACCTACTGCCCCCTGGCAGACCAGCTGTAACTACTTTATTTAAGTTCAACCTCTCATCGGGTGGCTGCGGGGCAATATCACGCACAATCTTACAATCCGCTGGTGGACCAGCTGTAGCTACTTTATTTAAGCTTGACCTCTCATCAAGTGGCTTCGGGGCATTGTCATTAGATATTACCCCCTTCTCTCTGACCCTGGAGCTATCATTCTTGCCGATGTGCGCATCCAGTAGTCTGCCCAATCTGCACACCTCAGCTGATAAAAGGTCAAGTTTGTCTGCGAGAGGTTTAACAATTGTTTCAAACGTCCCCTCTATAATGCTAACCAATAACTCAAGTTGTTCAGAATTAGAATTAGCCGTGCAGTTCTTAATCATAGTCTCTTTGTCGCTGGTGTTGCCAATGGGTGTAGGTTCAGCTTTCCTTTTGTTATAAATTCCCCCGCGCTTGGTTTGTACTTTTCTACAAGCCCTCACAATTCGCAAGGCCGGGGAACACCGCGGCGTAGTGGCATCAGGTGTTTCAGATGGTTCAGGAGGATCCTGGTTTGAAACTGGATCAGCTGGTATTTCCATTGGATTAACATCAGGATCTCCATTAACGACCACGGATAGATCATTACTGACTACAGGTAATGCAGAAGGTAAGTCTGGAGGGTATTCCCGGCCTAACGACTTTCTGCGGTCAGTGTTAATTTTGTTCACAACCTTTACTAAATAATTATCCATGGTTGATTTATGTTTGGACATTTCTAAAACAAGCATGTCGAATTATGAGCGGGGGACAGGCAATTGGACTCGAGGAGCAAAAGATATGTTTGGGTACTACGTGGCACCAGAGGCGTATGAACACTATATTTACAATGAATAAAAGTCAAATATTAAAATCACTTTCGACTTACTGAACTGTCTTTGTCCCAACAGCCAAGGGGGGTTGCCCAGCCCTGCTCGTTCTGCCCCGGACTGCCACAGACTGCCCGATGTTCTGCGCTGTTATAGCGCCTGCAGGCGCAGCAGGAGCGTCACGGGAGTGCCGGTGTGCCCGGGATGTGGTCCCTCGGGTGCGGTGTTGTCCCGCTGAAGCCGTTCCCCTCACAGCGGGAAAGTCACCGAAGGCTGGCCGTTCCCCTCATGGCAGGTAAGGCTGATGAAAGTGCCTCAGAGTGCCCCCTCGCCCCGCTTGACGCTCTGCGCTGTTATAGCGCCTGCAGGCGCAGCAGGAGCGTCATGGGAGCGCCGGTGTGCCGGGGCTGCTGGGGGATGGGGTCCCTTGGGTGCGGTGTTGTCCCGCTGAAGCCGTTCCCCTCACGGCGGGAAAGTCACCGAAGGCTGGCCGTTCCCCTCATGGCAGGTAAGGCTGAAGAAAGTGCCTCAGAGTGCCCCACTGACACTCTCACTGACACTCTTACTGACACTTTCAATGACACTCTCACTGAAACTGACACTCTCACTGACACACTCACTGACACTCTCACTGACACACTCACTGACACTCTCACTCACACTCTCACTCACACTCTCACTGACACTCTCACTGATACTCTCACTCTCACTGACACTCACTGACACTCTCACTGACACTCTCACTGACACTCAAGGACACTCACTGACATTCTCACTGACACTCACTGACACTCTCACTGACACTCTCACTGACACTGACACTGACACTCTCACTGACACTTTCTCTGACACACTCATTGACACTCTCACTGACACTGACACTCTCAATGACACTCACTGACACACTCACTGACACTCTCACTGACACTGACACTCTCACTGACTCTGACACATTCACTGACACTGACACTCTCACTGACACTCTCACTGACACTGACACTCTCACTGACACTCTCACTGACACTCTCACTGACACTCTCACTCTCACTGACACACTCACTGGCACACTCACTGACACTCTCACTGACACTGACTCTGACACTGACTCTGACACTGACTCTGACACTCTCACTCACACTCTCACTCACACTCACTGACACTCTCACCGACACTGACTCTGACACTCTCACTCACACTCTCGCTCACACTCACTGACACTCACTGACACTCTCACTCACACTCTCACTGACACTCACACTGACACTCTCACTGATGCTGACACTCTCACTGACACTCTCACTGATGCTGACACTGATGCTGTCACTGACACTGACTCTCTCACTGACACTCACTTACACTCTCACTGACACTCTCACTGACACTGACACTCTCACTGACACTCTCACTGACACTCTCACTGACACTCTCACTGACACTCTCACTCTCACTGACACTTTCACTGACACACTCGCTGACCCTCTCACTGACACTGACACTCTCACTGACACTCACTGACACACTCACTGACACACTCACTGACACACTCACTGACAATCTCACTGACACTCTCACTGACACTCTCACTGACACTCTCATTGACACTCTCACTGACACTCACACTGACACTCTCACTGACACTGACACTCTCACTGACACTCTTACTGACACTCTCACTGACACTCTCACTGACACTCACTGACACTCACTGACACTCTCACTGACACTCTCACTGACACTCACGTACACTCACTGACACTCTCACTGACACTCTCACTGACACTGACACTCTCACTGACACTCACTTACACTCTCACTAACACTCTCACTGACACTGACACTCTCACTGACACTCACTGACACACTCACTGACACACTCACTGACACACTCACTGACACACTCACTGACACACTCACTGACAATCTCACTGACACTCTCACTGACACTCTCACTGACACTCTCATTGACACTCTCATTGACACTCTCACTGACACTCACACTGACACTCTCACTGACACTGACACTCTCACTGACACTCTTACTGACACTCACGTACACTCACTGACACTCTCACTGACACTCTCACTGACACTGACACTCTCACTGACACTCTCACTGACACTCTCACTAACACTGATACTCTCACTGACACTCTCACTGACACTCTCACTGACACTCAGTTACACTCTCACTGACACTCTCACTGACACTCACGTACACTCACTGACACTCTCACTGACACTCTCACTGACACTGACACTCTCACTGACACTCTCACTGACACTCTCACTGACACTCACTGACACTCACTGACACTCTCTCTGGCACACTCTCACTGACACTGACACTCTCACTGACACTCTCACTGACACTGACACTCTCACTGACACTGACACTCTCACTGACACTCTCACTGACACTCTCACTAACACTGACACTCTCACTGAAACTCTCACTGACACTCTCACTGACACTCACACTCTCACTGACACTCACTTACACTCTCACTGACACTCTCACTGACACTCTCACTGACACTCTCACTGACACTCTCGCTGACACTCAAGGACACTCACTGACACTCTCACTGACACTCTCACTGACACTCAAGGACACTCACTGACATTCTCACTGACACTCACTGACACTCTCACTGACACTCTCACTGACACTGACACTGACACTCTCACTGACACTTTCTCTGACACATTCATTGACACTCTCACTGACACTGACACTCTCAATGACACTCACTGACACACTCACTGACACTCTCACTGACACTGACACTCTCACTGACTCTGACACATTCACTGACACTGACACTCTCACTGACACTCTCACTGACACTGACACTCTCACTGACACTCTCACTGACACTCTCACTGACACTCTCACTGACACTCTCACTGACACTCTCACTCTCACTGACACACTCACTGACACACTCACTGACACTCTCACTGACACTGACTCTGACACTGACTCTGACACTGACTCTGACACTCTCACTCACACTCTCACTCACACTCACTGACACTCTCACCGACACTGACTCTGACACTCTCACTCTCACTCTCGCTCACACTCACTGACACTCACTGACACTCTCACTCACACTCTCACTGACACTCACACTGACACTCTCACTGATGCTGACACTCTCACTGACACTCTCACTGACACTCTCACTGATGCTGACACTGACTCTCTCACTGACACTCACTTACACTCTCACTGACACTCTCAATGACACTGACACTCTCACTGACACTCTCACTGACACTCTCACTGACACTCTCACTGACACTCTCACTGACACTCTCACTGACACTCTCACTCTCACTGACACTTTCACTGACACACTCGCTGACCCTCTCACTGACACTGACACTCTCACTGACACTCACTGACACACTCACTGACACACTCACTGACACACTCACTGACAATCTCACTGACACTCTCACTGACACTCTCACTGACACTCTTATTGACACTCTCACTGACACTCACACTGACACTCTCACTGACACTGACACTCTCACTGACACTCTTACTGACACTCTCACTGACACTCTCACTGACACTCACTGACACTCACTGACAATCTCACTGACACTCTCACTGACACTCACGTACACTCACTGACACTCTCACTGACACTCTCACTGACACTGACACTCTGACTGACACTCACTTACACTCTCACTAACACTCTCACTGACACTGACACTCTCACTGACACACTCACTGACACACTCACTGACACACTCACTGACACTCTCACTGACAATCTCACTGACACTCTCACTGACACTCTCACTGACACTCTCATTGACACTCTCACTGACACTCTCACTGACACTCTCATTGACACTCTCATTGACACTCACACTGACACTCTCACTGACACTGACACTCTCACTGATACTGACACTCTCACTGACACTCTCACTGACACTCTCACTAACACTGATACTCTCACTGACACTCTCACTGACACTCTCACTGACACTCAGTTACACTTTCACTGACACTCTCACTGACACTCATGTACACTCACTGACACTCTCACTGACACTCTCACTGACACTGACACTCTCACTAACACTCTCACTGACACTCTCACTGACACTCACTGACACTCACTGACACTCTCTCTGACACACTCTCACTGACACTGACACTCTCACTGACACTCTCACTGACACTGACACTCACTGACACTGACACTCTCACTGACACTCTCACTAACACTGACACTCTCACTGAAACTCTCACTGACACTCTCACTGACACTCACACTCTCACTGACACTCACTTACACTCTCACTGACACTCTCACTGACACTCTCACTGACACTCTCACTGACACTCTCGCTGACACTCAAGGACACTCACTGACACTCTCACTGACACTCTCACTGACACTGTCACTCTCACTGACACTTTCACTGACACACTCACTGACCCTCTCACTGACACTGACACACTCACTGACACACTCACTGACACACTCACTGACACTCTCACTGACACTGACTCTGACACTGACTCTGACACTGACTCTGACACTGACTCTGACACTCTCACTCACACTCTCACTCACACTCACTGACACTCTCACCGACACTGACTCTGACACTCTCACTCACACTCTCGCTCACACTCACTGACACTCACTGACACTCTCACTCACACTCTCACTGACACTCACACTGACACTCTCACTGATGCTGACACTCTCACTGACACTCTCACTGACACTCTCACTGATGCTGACACTGAGGCTGTCACTGACACTGACTCTCTCACTGACACTCTCACTGACACTCTCACTGACACTCACTTACATTCTCACTGACACTCTCACTGACACTCTCACTGACACTCTCACTGACACTCTCACTAACACTCTCACTGACACTCTCGCTGACACTCAAGGACACTCACTGACACTCTCACTGACACTCTCACTGACACTGTCACTCTCACTGACACTTTCACTGACACACTCACTGACACACTCACTGACACTCTCACTGACACTCTCACTGACACTCTCACTGACACTGACACTCTCACTGACTCTGACACTCTCACTGACACTCTCACTGACACTCTCACTAACACTGACACTCTCACTGAAACTCACACTGACACTCTCACTGACAATCTCACTGACAATCTCACTGACACTCACTGACACTCTCACTGACACTCACTGACACTCACTGACAGTCCCACTGACACTCTCACTGACACTCTCACTGACACTCTCACTGACACTCTCACAGACACTGACACTCTCACTGACACTGACACTTTCACTGACACTCACCGACACTCTGACACTCTCACTGACACTCTCACTGATACTCACTGACACTCTCACTGACACTCACTGACACTCTCACTGACACTGACACTCTCACTGACAATCTCATCTACACTCTCACTGACACACTCACTGACACTCTTCACTGACACTCACTGACACTCTCACTGACACTCTCACTGACACTCTCACTCTCACTGACACTCTAACTGACACTCACTGACACTCTCACTGACACTCTCACTGACACTCAAGGACACTATCACTGACACTCACTGACACTCTCACTGACACTCTCACTGACACTCTCACTGAGACTCTCACTGGCACTCTCACTCACTGACACTAACATTCTCACTGACACTCACTGGCACTCTGACACTCTCACTGACACTCTCACTGATACTCACTGACACTCTCACTGACACTCACTGACACTCTCACTTACACTCTCACGAACACTCTCACTGACACTCTCACTGACACTCAAGGACATTCACTGACACTCTCACTGACACTCTCACTGACACTCACTGACACTCTCGCTGACACTCTCGCTGACACTCACTGACACTCTCACTGACACTCACTGACACACTCACTGACACTCTCACTGACACTCTCACTGACACTCTCACTGTCACTGACACTCTCACTGACACTCTCACTGACAATCTCACTGACACTCTCACTGACACTCTCACTCTCACTGACACTCACTGACACTCTCACTGACACTCTCACTGACACTGACACTCTCACTGACACTGACACTCTCACTGACACTCTCACTGACATTCACTGACACTCTCACTGCCACACTCACTGACACTCACTGACACTCAATGACACTCTCACTGACACTCTCTCTGACACTGACACTCTCACTAACACTCTTACTGACACACTCACTGACACTCTCACTGACACTGATACTCTCACTGACACTCTCACTGACACGCTCACTGACACTCTCACTGATGCTGAAACACTCACTGACACTGACACTCTCACTTACACTTTCACTGACACTAACACTCTCACTGACACACTCACTGACACAGACACTCTCACTGACACTCTCACTGACACTCTTACTGACATTGACACGCTCACTGAAACTCTCACTGACACTCTCACTCTCACTGACACTCACTGAAACTCTCACTGACACTCTCACTGACACTCTCTCTGAAACAATCACTGACACTCTCACTGACACTCTCACTGATACGCTCACTGACATGCTCACTGACACGCTCACTGACACTCTCACTGACACTCTCACTGACACTCTCACTGACACTCTCACTGACTCTGACACTCTCACTCTCACTCACTGACACGCTCACTGACACTGACACTCTCACTGACACTCTCACAGACACTGACACTCTCACTGACACTCACTGACACTGACACTTTCACTGACATTCACTGACACTCTGACACTCTCACTGACACTCTAACTGATACTCACTGACACTCTCACTGACACTCACTGACACTCTCACTGACACTGACACTGTCACTGACAATCTCATCTACACTCTCACTGACACTCTCACTGACACTCTCACTGACACTCTCACTCTCACTGACACTCACTGACACTCTCACTGACACTCTCACTGACACTCAAGGACACTCAAGGACACTCACTGACACTCTCACTGACACTCCCACGGACACTCTCACTGACACTCTTGCTGACACTCTCGCTGACACTATCACTGACACTCTCACTGACACTCACTGACACTCACTGACACTCTCACTGACACTCTCACTGACACTCTCACTCACTGACACTAACACTCTCACTGACACTCACTGACACTCTGACACTCTCACTGACACTCTCACTGATACTCACTGACACTCCCACTGACACTCACTGACACTCTCACTGACACTGACACTCTCACTGACACTCTCACTGACACTCTCACTGACACTCAAGGACACTCACTGACACTCTCACAGACACTCTCACTGACACTCTCACTGACACTGACACTCTCACTGACACTCTCACTGACACTCTCACTAACACTGATACTCTCACTGACACTCTCACTGACACTCTCACTGACACTCAGTTACACTCTCACTGACACTCTCACTGACACTCACGTACACTCACTGACACTCTCACTGACACTCTCACTGACACTGACACTCTCACTGACACTCTCACAGACACTCACTGACACTCACTGACACTCTCTCTGACACACTCTCACTGACACTGACACTCTCACTGACACTCTCACTGACACTGACACTCTCACTGACACTGACACTCTCACTGACACTCTCATCTACACTCTCACTGACACACTCACTGACACTCTTCACTGACACTCACTGACACTCTCACTGACACTCTCACTCTCACTGACACTCTAACTGACACTCACTGACACTCTCACTGACACTCTCACTGACACTCAAGGACACTATCACTGACACTCACTGACACTCTCACTGACACTCTCACTGACACTCTCACTGAGACTCTCACTGGCACTCTCACTCACTGACACTAACATTCTCACTGACACTCACTGGCACTCTGACACTCTCACTGACACTCTCACTGATACTCACTGACACTCTCACTGACACTCACTGACACTCTCACTTACACTCTCATGAACACTCTCACTGACACTCTCACTGACACTCAAGGACACTCACTGACACTCTCACTGACACTCTCACTGACACTCACTGACACTCTCGCTGACACTCTCGCTGACACTCACTGACACTCTCACTGACACTCACTGACACACTCACTGACACTCTCTCTGACACTCTCACTGACACTCTCACTGTCACTGACACTCTCACGGACACTCTCACTGACAATCTCACTGACACTCTCACTGACACTCTCACTCTCACTGACACTCACTGACACTCTCACTGACACTCTCACTGACACTGACACTCTCACTGACACTGACACTCTCACTGACACTCTCACTGACATTCACTGACACTCTCACTGCCACACTCACTGACACTCACTGACACTCAATGACACTCTCACTGACACTCTCTCTGACACTGACACTCTCACTAACACTCTTACTGACACACTCACTGACACTCTCACTGACACTGACACTCTCACTGACACTCTCACTGACACGCTCACTGACACTCTCACTGATGCTGAAACACTCACTGACACTGACACTCTCACTTACACTTTCACTGACACTAACACTCTCACTGACACTCTCACTGACACAGACACTCTCACTGACACTCTCACTGACACTCTTACTGACATTGACACGCTCACTGAAACTCTCACTGACACTCTCACTGACACTCTCACTCTCACTGACACTCACTGAAACTCTCACTGACACTCTCACTGACACTCTCTCTGAAACAATCACTGACACTCTCACTGACACTCTCACTGATACGCTCACTGACATGCTCACTGACACGCTCACTGACACTCTCACTGACACTCTCACTGACACTCTCACTGACACTCTCACTGACTCTGACACTCTCACTCTCACTCACTGACACGCTCACTGACACTGACACTCTCACTGACACTCTCACAGACACTGACACTCTCACTGACACTCACTGACACTGACACTTTCACTGACATTCACTGACACTCTGACACTCTCACTGACACTCTAACTGATACTCACTGACACTCTCACTGACACTCACTGACACTCTCACTGACACTGACACTGTCACTGACAATCTCATCTACACTCTCACTGACACTCTCACTGACACTCTCACTGACACTCTCACTCTCACTGACACTCACTGACACTCTCACTGACACTCTCACTGACACTCAAGGACACTCAAGGACACTCACTGACACTCTCACTGACACTCCCACGGACACTCTCACTGACACTCTTGCTGACACTCTCGCTGACACTATCACTGACACTCTCACTGACACTCACTGACACTCACTGACACTCTCACTGACACTCTCACTGACACTCTCACTCACTGACACTAACACTCTCACTGACACTCACTGACACTCTGACACTCTCACTGACACTCTCACTGATACTCACTGACACTCCCACTGACACTCACTGACACTCTCACTGACACTGACACTCTCACTGACACTCTCACTGACACTCTCACTGACACTCAAGGACACTCACTGACACTCTCACAGACACTCTCACTGACACTCTCACTGACACTGACACTCTCACTGACACTCTCACTGACACTCTCACTAACACTGATACTCTCACTGACACTCTCATTGACACTCTCACTGACACTCAGTTACACTCTCACTGACACTCTCACTGACACTCACGTACACTCACTGACACTCTCACTGACACTCTCACTGACACTGACACTCTCACTGACACTCTCACTGACACTCTCACAGACACTCACTGACACTCACTGACACTCTCTCTGACACACTCTCACTGACACTGACACTCTCACTGACACTCTCACTGACACTGACACTCTCACTGACACTGACACTCTCACTGACACTCTCACTGACACTCTCACTAACACTGACACTCTCACTGAAACTCTCACTGACACTCTCACTGACACTCACACTCTCACTGACACTCACTTACACTCTCACTGACACTCTCACTGACACTCTCACTGACACTCTCACTGACACTCTCGCTGACACTCAAGGACACTCACTGACACTCTCACTGACACTCTCACTGACACTGTCACTCTCACTGACACTTTCACTGACACACTCACTGACCCTCTCACTGACACTGACACACTCACTGACACACTCACTGACACACTCACTGACACTCTCACTGACACTGACTCTGACACTGACTCTGACACTGACTCTGACACTCTCACTCACACTCTCACTCACACTCACTGACACTCTCACCGACACTGACTCTGACACTCTCACTTACACTCTCGCTCACACTCACTGACACTCACTGACACTCTCACTCACACTCTCACTGACACTCACACTGACACTCTCACTGATGCTGACACTCTCACTGACACTCTCACTGACACTCTCACTGATGCTGACACTGATGCTGTCACTGACACTGACTCTCTCACTGACACTCTCACTGACACTCTCACTGACACTGACACTCTCACTGACACTCACTTACATTCTCACTGACACTCTCACTGACACTCTCACTGACACTCTCACTGACACTCTCACTAACACTCTCACTGACACTCTCGCTGACACTCAAGGACACTCACTGACACTCTCACTGACACTCTCACTGACACTGTGACTCTCACTGACACTTTCACTGACACACTCACTGACACACTCACTGACACTCTCACTGACACTCTCACTGACACTATCACTGACACTGACACTCTCACTGACTCTGACACTCTCACTGACTCTGACACTCTCACTGACACTCTCACTGACACTCTCACTAACACTGACACTCTCACTGAAACTCACACTGACACTCTCACTGACAATCTCACTGACAATCTCACTGACACTCACTGACACTCTCACTGACACTCACTGACACTCACTGACACTCTCACTGACAGTCCCACTGACACTCTCACTGACACTCTCACTGACACTCTCACTGACACTCTCACTGACACTCTCACAGACACTGACACTCTCACTGACACTGACACTTTCACTGACACTCACCGACACTCTGACACTCTCACTGACACTCTCACTGATACTCACTGACACTCTCACTGACACTCACTGACACTCTCACTGACACTGACACTCTCACTGACAATCTCATCTACACTCTCACTGACACACTCACTGACACTCTTCACTGACACTCACTGACACTCTCACTGACACTCTCACTGACACTCTCACTCTCACTGACACTCTCACTGACACTCACTGACACTCTCACTGACACTCTCACTGACACTCAAGGACACTATCACTGACACTCACTGACACTCTCACTGACACTCTCACTGACACTTTCACTGAGACTCTCACTGGCACTCACTCACTGACACTAACATTCTCACTGACACTCACTGGCACTCTGACACTCTCACTGATACTCACTGACACTCTCACTGACACTCACTGACACTCTCACTGACACTGACACTCTCACTGACACTGACACTCTCACGAACACTCTCACTGACACTCTCACTGACACTCTCACTCTCACTGACACTCACTGACACTCTCACTGACACTCTCACTGACACTCAAGGACACTCAAGGACACTCACTGACACACTCACTGACACTCTCACTGACACTCTCACTGACACTGACACTCTCACTGACACTCTCACTGACACTCTCACTGACACTCTCACTGACACTCTCACTCTCACTGACACTCACTGACACTCTCACTGACACTCTCACTGACACTCTCACTGACACTGACACTCTCACTGACACTCTCACTGACATTCACTGACACTCTCACTGCCACACTCACTGACACTCACTGACACTCAATGACACTCTCACTGACACTCTCTCTGACACTGACACTCTCACTAACACTCTTACTGACACACTCACTGACACTCTCACTGACACTGACACTCTCACTGACACTCTCACTGACACGCTCACTGACACTCTCACTGATGCTGACACTCTCACTGACACTGACACTCTCACTTACACTTTCACTGACACCCAATGACACTCTCACTGACACCCAATGACACTCTCACTGACACCCAATGACACTCTCACTGACACTCAATGACACTCTCACTGACACTCTGACACTCACTGACACTCTCACTGACACAGACACTCTCACTGACACTCTCACTGACACTCTCACTGACACTCTTACTGACATTGACTCGCTCACTGAAACTCTCACTGACACTCTCACTGACACTCTCACTCTCACTGACACTCTCACTGAAACTCTCACTGAGACTCTCACTGACACTCTCTCTGAAACAATCACTGACACTCTCACTGACACTCTCACTGATACGCTCACTGACATGCTCACTGACACGCTCACTGACACTCTCACTGACACTCTCACTGACACTCTCACTGACACTGTCACTGACACTCTCACTGACTCTGACACTCTCACTCTCACTCACTGACATGCTCACTGACACTGACACTCTCACTGACACTCTCACAGACACTGACACTCTCACTGACACTCACTGACACTGACACTTTCACTGACACTCAATGACACTCTGACACTCTCACTGACACTCTAACTGATACTCACTGACACTCTCACTGACACTCACTGACACTCTCACTGACACTGACACTGTCACTGACAATCTCATCTACACTCTCACTGACACTCTCACTGACACTCTCACTGACACTCTCACTGACACTCTCACTCTCACTGACACTCACTGACACTCTCACTGACACTCTCACTGACACTCTCACTGACACTCTCACTGACACTCTCACTGACACTCTCACTCACTGACACTAACACTCTCACTGACACTCACTGACACTCTGACACTCTCACTGACACTCTCACTGATACTCACTGACACTCCCACTGACACTCACTGACACTCTCACTGACACTCTCACTGACACTCTCACTGACACTCAAGGACACTCACTGACACTCTCACTGACACTCTCGCTGACACTCTCGCTGACACTCTCACTGACACTCTCACTGACACTTTCTCTGACACACTCTCACTGACACTCACTGACACACTCACTGACACTCTTACTGACACTGACACTCACTGACACTCTCACTGACACTCTCACTGACACTTTCTCTGACACTTTCTCTGACACACTCACTGACACTCTCACTGACACTCTCACTCTCACTGACACTCTCACTGACACTCTCACTGACACTCTAACTGACACTCTCACTGACACAGACACTCTCACTGACACTCACTGACACTCTCACTGCCACACTCACTGACACTCAATGACACTCTCACTGACACTCTCTCTGACACTGACACTCTCACTGACACTCACTGACACTCGCTGACAATCTCACTGACACTCTCACTGACACTCACGTACACTCACTGACACTTTCACTCTCACTGACACTTTCACTGACACACTCACTGACCCTCTCACTGACACTGACACACTCACTGACACACTCACTGACACACTCACTGACACTCTCACTGACACTGACTCTGACACTGACTCTGACACTGACTCTGACACTCTCACTCACACTCTCACTCACACTCACTGACACTCTCACCGACACTGACTCTGACACTCTCACTTACACTCTCGCTCACACTCACTGACACTCACTGACACTCTCACTCACACTCTCACTGACACTCACACTGACACTCTCACTGATGCTGACACTCTCACTGACACTCTCACTGACACTCTCACTGATGCTGACACTGATGCTGTCACTGACACTGACTCTCTCACTGACACTCTCACTGACACTCTCACTGACACTGACACTCTCACTGACACTCACTTACATTCTCACTGACACTCTCACTGACACTCTCACTGACACTCTCACTGACACTCTCACTAACACTCTCACTGACACTCTCGCTGACACTCAAGGACACTCACTGACACTCTCACTGACACTCTCACTGACACTGTGACTCTCACTGACACTTTCACTGACACACTCACTGACACACTCACTGACACTCTCACTGACACTCTCACTGACACTATCACTGACACTGACACTCTCACTGACTCTGACACTCTCACTGACTCTGACACTCTCACTGACACTCTCACTGACACTCTCACTAACACTGACACTCTCACTGAAACTCACACTGACACTCTCACTGACAATCTCACTGACAATCTCACTGACACTCACTGACACTCTCACTGACACTCACTGACACTCACTGACACTCTCACTGACAGTCCCACTGACACTCTCACTGACACTCTCACTGACACTCTCACTGACACTCTCACAGACACTGACACTCTCACTGACACTGACACTTTCACTGACACTCACCGACACTCTGACACTCTCACTGACACTCTCACTGATACTCACTGACACTCTCACTGACACTCACTGACACTCTCACTGACACTGACACTCTCACTGACAATCTCATCTACACTCTCACTGACACACTCACTGACACTCTTCACTGACACTCACTGACACTCTCACTGACACTCTCACTGACACTCTCACTCTCACTGACACTCTCACTGACACTCACTGACACTCTCACTGACACTCTCACTGACACTCAAGGACACTATCACTGACACTCACTGACACTCTCACTGACACTCTCACTGACACTTTCACTGAGACTCTCACTGGCACTCACTCACTGACACTAACATTCTCACTGACACTCACTGGCACTCTGACACTCTCACTGATACTCACTGACACTCTCACTGACACTCACTGACACTCTCACTGACACTGACACTCTCACTGACACTGACACTCTCACGAACACTCTCACTGACACTCTCACTGACACTCTCACTCTCACTGACACTCACTGACACTCTCACTGACACTCTCACTGACACTCAAGGACACTCAAGGACACTCACTGACACACTCACTGACACTCTCACTGACACTCTCACTGACACTGACACTCTCACTGACACTCTCACTGACACTCTCACTGACACTCTCACTGACACTCTCACTCTCACTGACACTCACTGACACTCTCACTGACACTCTCACTGACACTCTCACTGACACTGACACTCTCACTGACACTCTCACTGACATTCACTGACACTCTCACTGCCACACTCACTGACACTCACTGACACTCAATGACACTCTCACTGACACTCTCTCTGACACTGACACTCTCACTAACACTCTTACTGACACACTCACTGACACTCTCACTGACACTGACACTCTCACTGACACTCTCACTGACACGCTCACTGACACTCTCACTGATGCTGACACTCTCACTGACACTGACACTCTCACTTACACTTTCACTGACACCCAATGACACTCTCACTGACACCCAATGACACTCTCACTGACACCCAATGACACTCTCACTGACACTCAATGACACTCTCACTGACACTCTGACACTCACTGACACTCTCACTGACACAGACACTCTCACTGACACTCTCACTGACACTCTCACTGACACTCTTACTGACATTGACTCGCTCACTGAAACTCTCACTGACACTCTCACTGACACTCTCACTCTCACTGACACTCTCACTGAAACTCTCACTGAGACTCTCACTGACACTCTCTCTGAAACAATCACTGACACTCTCACTGACACTCTCACTGATACGCTCACTGACATGCTCACTGACACGCTCACTGACACTCTCACTGACACTCTCACTGACACTCTCACTGACACTGTCACTGACACTCTCACTGACTCTGACACTCTCACTCTCACTCACTGACACGCTCACTGACACTGACACTCTCACTGACACTCTCACAGACACTGACACTCTCACTGACACTCACTGACACTGACACTTTCACTGACACTCAATGACACTCTGACACTCTCACTGACACTCTAACTGATACTCACTGACACTCTCACTGACACTCACTGACACTCTCACTGACACTGACACTGTCACTGACAATCTCATCTACACTCTCACTGACACTCTCACTGACACTCTCACTGACACTCTCACTGACACTCTCACTCTCACTGACACTCACTGACACTCTCACTGACACTCTCACTGACACTCTCACTGACACTCTCACTGACACTCTCACTGACACTCTCACTCACTGACACTAACACTCTCACTGACACTCACTGACACTCTGACACTCTCACTGACACTCTCACTGATACTCACTGACACTCCCACTGACACTCACTGACACTCTCACTGACACTCTCACTGACACTCTCACTGACACTCAAGGACACTCACTGACACTCTCACTGACACTCTCGCTGACACTCTCGCTGACACTCTCACTGACACTCTCACTGACACTTTCTCTGACACACTCTCACTGACACTCACTGACACACTCACTGACACTCTTACTGACACTGACACTCACTGACACTCTCACTGACACTCTCACTGACACTTTCTCTGACACTTTCTCTGACACACTCACTGACACTCTCACTGACACTCTCACTCTCACTGACACTCTCACTGACACTCTCACTGACACTCTAACTGACACTCTCACTGACACAGACACTCTCACTGACACTCACTGACACTCTCACTGCCACACTCACTGACACTCAATGACACTCTCACTGACACTCTCTCTGACACTGACACTCTCACTGACACTCACTGACACTCGCTGACAATCTCACTGACACTCTCACTGACACTCACGTACACTCACTGACACTTTCACTGACACTCTCACTGACACTGACACTCTCACTGACACTCTCACTGACACTCTCACTAACACTGACACTCTCACTGACACTCTCACTGACACTCTCACTGACACTCTCACTGACACTCACTGACACTCTCACTGACACTTTCTCTGACACACTCTCACTGACACTGATACTCTCACTGACACTCACTGACACACTCACTGACACTCTCACTGACACTCTCACTGACACTCTCACTGACACTGATACTCTCACTGACACTCTCACTGACACTCTCACTGACACTCTCACTGACACACTCACTGACACTCTCACTGACACTCTCACTCTCACTGACACTCACTGACACACTCACTGACACTCTCACTGACACTCTCACTGACACTCTCACTGACACTGACACTCTCACTGACACTCTCACTGATATTCACTGACACTCTCACTGCCACACTCACTGACACTCACTGACACTCAATGACACTCTCACTGACACTCTCTCTGACAATGCCACTCTCACTGACACTCTTACTGACACACTCACTGACACTCTCACTGACACTCTCATTGACACTCACTGACACACTCACTGACACGCTCACTGACACTCTCACTGATGCTGACACTCTCACTGACACTGACACTCTCACTTACACTCTCACTGACAATAACACTCTCACTGACACTCTCACTGACACCCAATGACACTCTCACTGACACCCAATGACACTCTCACTGACATTCAATGACACTCACTGACACTCTCACTGACACTCTCACTGACACTCTCACTGACACTGTCACTCTCACTGACACTTTCACTGACACACTCACTGACCCTCTCACTGACACTGACACTCTCACTGACACACTCACTGACACACTCACTGACACACTCACTGACAATCTCACTAACACTCTCACTGACACTTCTATTGACACTCACACTGACACTCTCACTGACACTCTCACTGACACTCTCACTGACACTCTCACTGACACTCTCACTGACACTCATGTACAATCACTGACATTCTCACTGACACTCTCACTGACACTGACACTGACACTCTCACTGACACACTCACTGACACTGACACTCTCACTGACACTCTCACTGACACTCTCAATGACACTCACTGACACTCTCACTGACACTCATGTACACTCACTGACACTCTCACTGACACTCTCACTGACAGTGACACTCTCACTGACACTCTCACTGACACTCACTGACACTCACTGACACTCTCACTGACACTTTCTCTGACACACTCTCACTGACACTGACACTCTCACTGACACTCACTGACACACTCACTGATACTCTCACTGACACTCTCACTAACACTGACACTCTCACTGAAACTCTCACTGACACTCTCACTGACGAATCTCACTGACAATCTCACTGACACTCACTGACACTCTCACTGACACTCACTGACACTCTCACTGACAGTCCCACTGACACTCTCACTGACACTCTCACTGACACTGACACTCTTACTGACACTGACACTTTCACTTACACTCACTGACACTGACACTCTCACTGACACTCTCACTGATACTCACTGACACTCTCACTGACACTCACTGACACTCTCACTGACACTGACACTCTCACTGACAATCTCATCTACACTCTCACTGACACACTCACTGACACTCTCACTGACACTCACTGACACTCTCACTGACACTCTCACTCTCACTGATACTCTCACTGACACTCTCACTGACACTCAAGGACACTCACTGACACTATCACTGACACTCACTGACACTCTCACTGACACTCTCACTGACACTCTCACTGACACTCTCACTCACTGACACTAACATTCTCACTGACACTCACTGGCACTCTGACACTCTCACTGACACTCTCACTGATACTCACTGACACTCTCACTGACACTCACTGACACTCTCACTGACACTGACACTCTCACTGACACTCTCACGGACACTCTCACTGACACTCTCACTGACACTCAAGGACACTCACTGACACTCTCACTGACACTCTCACTGACACTCACTGACACTCTCGCTGACACTCTCGCTGACACTCACTGACACTCTCACTGACACTTTCTCTGACACACTCTCGCTGACACTGACACTCTCACTGACACTCACTGACACACTCACTGACACTCTCACTGACACTCTCACTGACACTCTCACTGACACTCTCACTGACACTCTCACTGACACTCTCACTCTCACTGACACTCACTGACACACTCACTGACACTCTCACTGACACTCTCACTGACACTCTCACTGACACTGACACTCTCACTGACACTCTCACTGACACTCTCACTGACACTCACTGACACTCTCGCTGACACTCTCGCTGACACTCACTGACACTCTCACTGACACTTTCTCTGACACACTCTCACTGACACTGACACTCTCACTGACACTCACTGACACACTCACTGACACTCTCACTGACACTCTCACTGACACTCTCACTGACACTCTCACTGACACTCTCACTGACACACTCACTGACACTCTCACTGACACTCTCACTCTCACTGACACTCACTGACACTCTCACTGATACTCACTGACACTCTCACTGACACTCACTGACACTCTCACTGACACTGACACTCTCACTGACACTGACACTCTCACGGACACTCTCACTGACACTCTCACTGACACTCAAGGACACTCACTGACACTCTCACTGACACTCTCACTGACACTCACTGACACTCTCGCTGACACTCTCGCTGACACTCACTGACACTCTCACTGACACTTTCTCTGACACACTCTCACTGACACTGACACTCTCACTGACACTCACTGACACACTCACTGATACTCTCACTGACACTCTCACTGACACTCTCACTGACACTCTCACTGACACTCTCACTGACACACTCACTGACACTCTCACTGACACTCTCACTCTCACTGACACTCACTGACACACTCACTGACACTCTCACTGACACTCTCACTGACACTCTCACTGACACTGACACTCTCACTGACACTCTCACTGACATTCACTGACACTCTCACTGCCACACTCACTGACACTCACTGACACTCAATGACACTCTCACTGACACTCTCACTGACACTCTCTCTGACACTCTCACTGACACTCACTGACACTCTCACTGACACTGACACTGTCACTGACAATCTCATCTACACTCTCACTGACACTCTCACTGACACTCTCACTGACACTCTCACTGACACTCTCACTCTCACTGACACTCACTGACACTCTCACTGACACTCTCACTGACACTCTCACTGACACTCTCACTGACACTCTCACTGACACTCTCACTCACTGACACTAACACTCTCACTGACACTCACTGACACTCTGACACTCTCACTGACACTCTCACTGATACTCACTGACACTCCCACTGACACTCACTGACACTCTCACTGACACTCTCACTGACACTCTCACTGACACTCAAGGACACTCACTGACACTCTCACTGACACTCTCGCTGACACTCTCGCTGACACTCTCACTGACACTCTCACTGACACTTTCTCTGACACACTCTCACTGACACTCACTGACACACTCACTGACACTCTTACTGACACTGACACTCACTGACACTCTCACTGACACTCTCACTGACACTTTCTCTGACACTTTCTCTGACACACTCACTGACACTCTCACTGACACTCTCACTCTCACTGACACTCTCACTGACACTCTCACTGACACTCTAACTGACACTCTCACTGACACAGACACTCTCACTGACACTCACTGACACTCTCACTGCCACACTCACTGACACTCAATGACACTCTCACTGACACTCTCTCTGACACTGACACTCTCACTGACACTCACTGACACTCGCTGACAATCTCACTGACACTCTCACTGACACTCACGTACACTCACTGACACTTTCACTGACACTCTCACTGACACTGACACTCTCACTGACACTCTCACTGACACTCTCACTAACACTGACACTCTCACTGACACTCTCACTGACACTCTCACTGACACTCTCACTGACACTCACTGACACTCTCACTGACACTTTCTCTGACACACTCTCACTGACACTGATACTCTCACTGACACTCACTGACACACTCACTGACACTCTCACTGACACTCTCACTGACACTCTCACTGACACTGATACTCTCACTGACACTCTCACTGACACTCTCACTGACACTCTCACTGACACACTCACTGACACTCTCACTGACACTCTCACTCTCACTGACACTCACTGACACACTCACTGACACTCTCACTGACACTCTCACTGACACTCTCACTGACACTGACACTCTCACTGACACTCTCACTGATATTCACTGACACTCTCACTGCCACACTCACTGACACTCACTGACACTCAATGACACTCTCACTGACACTCTCTCTGACAATGCCACTCTCACTGACACTCTTACTGACACACTCACTGACACTCTCACTGACACTCTCATTGACACTCACTGACACACTCACTGACACGCTCACTGACACTCTCACTGATGCTGACACTCTCACTGACACTGACACTCTCACTTACACTCTCACTGACAATAACACTCTCACTGACACTCTCACTGACACCCAATGACACTCTCACTGACACCCAATGACACTCTCACTGACATTCAATGACACTCACTGACACTCTCACTGACACTCTCACTGACACTCTCACTGACACTGTCACTCTCACTGACACTTTCACTGACACACTCACTGACCCTCTCACTGACACTGACACTCTCACTGACACACTCACTGACACACTCACTGACAATCTCACTAACACTCTCACTGACACTTCTATTGACACTCACACTGACACTCTCACTGACACTCTCACTGACACTCTCACTGACACTCTCACTGACACTCTCACTGACACTCATGTACAATCACTGACATTCTCACTGACACTCTCACTGACACTGACACTGACACTCTCACTGACACACTCACTGACACTGACACTCTCACTGACACTCTCACTGACACTCTCAATGACACTCACTGACACTCTCACTGACACTCATGTACACTCACTGACACTCTCACTGACACTCTCACTGACACTGACACTCTCACTGACACTCTCACTGACACTCACTGACACTCACTGACACTCTCACTGACACTTTCTCTGACACACTCTCACTGACACTGACACTCTCACTGACACTCACTGACACACTCACTGACACTCTCACTGACACTCTCACTGACACTGACACTCCCACTTACTCTGACACTCTCACTGATACTCTCACTGACACTCTCACTAACACTGACACTCTCACTGAAACTCTCACTGACACTCTCACTGACGAATCTCACTGACAATCTCACTGACACTCACTGACACTCTCACTGACACTCACTGACACTCTCACTGACAGTCCCACTGACACTCTCACTGACACTCTCACTGACACTGACACTCTTACTGACACTGACACTTTCACTTACACTCACTGACACTGACACTCTCACTGACACTCTCACTGATACTCACTGACACTCTCACTGACACTCACTGACACTCTCACTGACACTGACACTCTCACTGACAATCTCATCTACACTCTCACTGACACACTCACTGACACTCTCACTGACACTCACTGACACTCTCACTGACACTCTCACTCTCACTGATACTCTCACTGACACTCTCACTGACACTCAAGGACACTCACTGACACTATCACTGACACTCACTGACACTCTCACTGACACTCTCACTGACACTCTCACTGACACTCTCACTCACTGACACTAACATTCTCACTGACACTCACTGGCACTCTGACACTCTCACTGACACTCTCACTGACACTCACTGACACTCTCACTGACACTCACTGACACTCTCACTGACACTGACACTCTCACTGACACTCTCACGGACACTCTCACTGACACTCTCACTGACACTCAAGGACACTCACTGACACTCTCACTGACACTCTCACTGACACTCACTGACACTCTCGCTGACACTCTCGCTGACACTCACTGACACTCTCACTGACACTTTCTCTGACACACTCTCGCTGACACTGACACTCTCACTGACACTCACTGACACACTCACTGACACTCTCACTGACACTCTCACTGACACTCTCACTGACACTCTCACTGACACTCTCACTGACACTCTCACTCTCACTGACACTCACTGACACACTCACTGACACTCTCACTGACACTCTCACTGACACTCTCACTGACACTGACACTCTCACTGACACTCTCACTGACACTCTCACTGACACTCACTGACACTCTCGCTGACACTCTCGCTGACACTCACTGACACTCTCACTGACACTTTCTCTGACACACTCTCACTGACACTGACACTCTCACTGACACTCACTGACACACTCACTGACACTCTCACTGACACTCTCACTGACACTCTCACTGACACTCTCACTGACACTCTCACTGACACACTCACTGACACTCTCACTGACACTCTCACTCTCACTGACACTCACTGACACTCTCACTGATACTCACTGACACTCTCACTGACACTCACTGACACTCTCACTGACACTGACACTCTCACTGACACTGACACTCTCACGGACACTCTCACTGACACTCTCACTGACACTCAAGGACACTCACTGACACTCTCACTGACACTCTCACTGACACTCACTGACACTCTCGCTGACACTCTCGCTGACACTCACTGACACTCTCACTGACACTTTCTCTGACACACTCTCACTGACACTGACACTCTCACTGACACTCACTGACACACTCACTGATACTCTCACTGACACTCTCACTGACACTCTCACTGACACTCTCACTGACACTCTCACTGACACACTCACTGACACTCTCACTGACACTCTCACTCTCACTGACACTCACTGACACACTCACTGACACTCTCACTGACACTCTCACTGACACTCTCACTGACACTGACACTCTCACTGACACTCTCACTGACATTCACTGACACTCTCACTGCCACACTCACTGACACTCACTGACACTCAATGACACTCTCACTGACACTCTCACTGACACTCTCTCTGACACTGACACTCTCACTAACACTCTTACTGACACACTCACTGACACTCTCACTGACACTGACACTCTCACTGACACTCACTGACACACTCACTGACACGCTCACTGACACTCTCACTGATGCTGACACTCTCACTGACACTCTCACTTACACTTTCACTGACACTGACACTCTCACTGACACCCAATGACACTCTCACTGACACCCAATGACACTCTCACTGACACCCAATGACACTCTCACTGACACTCAATGACACTCTCACTGACACTCTGACACTCACTGACACTCTCACTGACACTCTCACTGACACTCTCACTGACACAGACACTCTCACTGACACTCTCACTGACACTCTCACTGACACTCTCACTGACATTGACACACTCACTGAAACTCTCACTGACACTCTCACTGACACTCTCACTCTCACTGACACTCTCACTGAAACTCTCACTGACACTCTCACTGACACTCTCTCTGAAACAATCACTGACACTCTCACTGACACTCTCACTGACACTCTCACTGACACTCTCACTGACACTCTCACTGACACTCTCACTGACTCTGAAACTCTCACTCTCACTCACTGACACGCTCACTGACACTGACACTCTCACTGACACTCTCACAGACACTGACACTCTCACTGACACTCACTGACACTGACACTTTCACTGACACTCACTGACACTCTGACACTCTCACTGACACTCTAACTGATACTCACTGACACTCTCACTGACACTCACTGACACTCTCACTGACACTGACACTCTCACTGACAATCTCATCTACACTCTCACTGACACTCTCACTGACACTCTCACTGACACTCTCACTGACACTCAATGACACTCAATGACACTCTCACTGACACTCTCTCTGACACTGACACTCTCACTAACACTCTTACTGACACACTCACTGACACTCTCACTGACACTGACACTCTCACTGACACTCTCACTGACACGCTCACTGACACTCTCACTGATGCTGACACTCTCACTGACACTGACACTCTCACTTACACTTTCACTGACACTAACACTCTCACTGACACTCTCACTGACACCCAATGACACTCTCACTGACACCCAATGACACTCTCACTGACACCCAATGACACTACCACTGACACTCAATGACACTCTCACTGACACTCTGACACTCACTGACACTCTCACTGACACTCTCACTGACACAGACACTCTCACTGACACTCTCACTGACACTCTCACTGACACTCTTACTGACATTGACTCGCTCACTGAAACTCTCACTGACACTCTCACTCTCACTGACACTCTCACTGAAACTCTCACTGAGACTCTCACTGACACTCTCTCTGAAACAATCACTGACACTCTCACTGACACTCTCACTGATACGCTCACTGACATGCTCACTGACACGCTCACTGACACTCTCACTGACACTCTCACTGACACTCTCACTGACACTCTCACTGACACTCTCACTGACTCTGACACTCTCACTCTCACTCACTGACACGCTCACTGACACTGACACTCTCACTGACACTCTCACAGACACTGACACTCTCACTGACACTCACTGACACTGACACTTTCACTGACACTCAATGACACTCTGACACTCTCACTGACACTCTAACTGATACTCACTGACACTCTCACTGACACTCACTGACACTCTCACTGACACTGACACTGTCACTGACAATCTCATCTACACTCTCACTGACACTCTCACTGACACTCTCACTGACACTCTCACTGACACTCTCACTCTCACTGACACTCACTGACACTCTCACTGACACTCTCACTGACACTCTCACTGACACTCTCACTGACACTCTCACTGACACTCTCACTGACACTCTCACTCACTGACACTAACACTCTCACTGACACTCACTGACACTCTGACACTCTCACTGACACTCTCACTGATACTCACTGACACTCCCACTGACACTCACTGACACTCTCACTGACACTCTCACTGACACTCTCACTGACACTCTCACTCTCACTGACACTCACTGACACTCTCACTGACACTCTCACTGACACTCTCACTGACACTCTCACTGACACTCTCACTGACACTCTCACTGACACTCTCACTCACTGACACTAACACTCTCACTGACACTCACTGACACTCTGACACTCTCACTGACACTCTCACTGATACTCAGACACTCCCACTGACACTCACTGACACTCTCACTGACACTCTCACTGACACTCTCACTGACACTCAAGGACACTCACTGACACTCTCACTGACACTCTCGCTGACACTCTCGCTGACACTCTCACTGACACTCTCACTGACACTTTCTCTGACACACTCTCACTGACACTCACTGACACACTCACTGACACTCTTACTGACACTGACACTCACTGACACTCTCACTGACACTCTCACTGACACTTTCTCTGACACTTTCTCTGACACACTCACTGACACTCTCACTGACACTCTCACTCTCACTGACACTCTCACTGACACTCTCACTGACACTCTAACTGACACTCTCACTGACACAGACACTCTCACTGACACTCACTGACACTCTCACTGCCACACTCACTGACACTCAATGACACTCTCACTGACACTCTCTCTGACACTGACACTCTCACTGACACTCACTGACACTCGCTGACAATCTCACTGACACTCTCACTGACACTCACGTACACTCACTGACACTTTCACTGACACTCTCACTGACACTGACACTCTCACTGACACTCTCACTGACACTCTCACTAACACTGACACTCTCACTGACACTCTCACTGACACTCTCACTGACACTCTCACTGACACTCACTGACACTCTCACTGACACTTTCTCTGACACACTCTCACTGACACTGATACTCTCACTGACACTCACTGACACACTCACTGACACTCTCACTGACACTCTCACTGACACTCTCACTGACACTGACACTCTCACTGACACTCTCACTGACACTCTCACTGACACACTCACTGACACTCTCACTGACACTCTCACTCTCACTGACACTCACTGACACACTCACTGACACTCTCACTGACACTCTCACTGACACTCTCACTGACACTGACACTCTCACTGACACTCTCACTGATATTCACTGACACTCTCACTGCCACACTCACTGACACTCACTGACACTCAATGACACTCTCACTGACACTCTCTCTGACAATGACACTCTCACTGACACTCTTACTGACACACTCACTGACACTCTCACTGACACTCTCATTGACACTCACTGACACACTCACTGACACGCTCACTGACACTCTCACTGATGCTGACACTCTCACTGACACTGACACTCTCACTTACACTCTCACTGACAATAACACTCTCACTGACACTCTCACTGACACCCAATGACACTCTCACTGACACCCAATGACACTCTCACTGACATTCAATGACACTCACTGACACTCTCACTGACACTCTCACTGACACTCTCACTGACACTGTCACTCTCACTGACACTTTCACTGACACACTCACTGACCCTCTCACTGACACTGACACTCTCACTGACACACTCACTGACACACTCACTGACAATCTCACTAACACTCTCACTGACACTCCCATTGACACTCACACTGACACTCTCACTGACACTCTCACTGACACTCTCACTGACACTCTCACTGACACTCATGTACAATCACTGACATTCTCACTGACACTCTCACTGACACTGACACTGACACTCTCACTGACACACTCACTGACACTGACACTCTCACTGACACTCTCACTGACACTCTCAATGACACTCACTGACACTCTCACTGACACTCATGTACACTCACTGACACTCTCACTGACACTCTCACTGACACTGACACTCTCACTGACACTCTCACTGACACTCACTGACACTCTCACTGACACTTTCTCTGACACACTCTCACTGACACTGACACTCTCACTGACACTCACTGACACACTCACTGACACTCTCACTGACACTCTCACTGACACTGACACTCCCACTTACTCTGACACTCTCACTGATACTCTCACTGACACTCTCACTAACACTGACACTCTCACTGAAACTCTCACTGACACTCTCACTGACGAATCTCACTGACAATCTCACTGACACTCACTGACACTCTCACTGACACTCACTGACACTCTCACTGACAGTCCCACTGACACTCTCACTGACACTCTCACTGACACTGACACTCTCACTGACACTGACACTTTCACTTACACTCACTGACACTCTGACACTCTCACT
Source organism: Lissotriton helveticus (assembly GCF_964261635.1). Classification (NCBI taxonomy): domain Eukaryota; kingdom Metazoa; phylum Chordata; class Amphibia; order Caudata; family Salamandridae; genus Lissotriton; species Lissotriton helveticus. The sequence goes on along the minus strand of NC_136059.1, from coordinate 1,512,890,762 downwards.
GACACTCTCACTGATACTCACTGACACTCTCACTGACACTCACTGACACTCTCACTGACACTGACACTCTCACTGACAATCTCATCTACACTCTCACTGACACACTCACTGACACTCTCACTGACACTCACTGACACTCTCACTGACACTCTCACTCTCACTGATACTCTCACTGACACTCTCACTGACACTCAAGGACACTCACTGACACTATCACTGACACTCACTGACACTCTCACTGACAATCTCACTGACACTCTCACTGACACTCTCACTGACACTCTCACTCACTGACACTAACATTCTCACTGACACTCACTGGCACTCTGACACTCTCACTGACACTCTCACTGATACTCACTGACACTCTCACTGACACTCACTGACACTCTCACTGACACTGACACTCTCACTGACACTGACACTCTCACGGACACTCTCACTGACACTCTCACTGACACTCAAGGACACTCACTGACACTCTCACTGACACTCTCACTGACACTCACTGACACTCTCGCTGACACTCTCTCTGACACTCACTGACACTCTCACTGACACTTTCTCTGACACACTCTCGCTGACACTGACACTCTCACTGACACTCACTGACACACTCACTGACACTCTCACTGACACTCTCACTGACACTCTCACTGACACTCTCACTGACACTCTCACTGACACTCTCACTCTCACTGACACTCACTGACACACTCACTGACACTCTCACTGACACTGACACTCTCACTGACACTGACACTTTCACTTACACTCACTGACACTCTGACACTCTCACTGACACTCTCACTGATACTCACTGACACTCACTGACACTCTCACTGACACTCTCACTGATGCTGACACTGAGGCTGTCACTGACACTGACTCTCTCACTGACACTCTCACTGACACTGACACTCTCACTGACACTAACTTACATTCTCACTGACACTCTCACTGACACTCTCACTGACACTCTCACTGACACTCTCACTAACACTCTCACTGACACTCTCGCTGACACTCAAGGACACTCACTGACACTCTCACTGACACTCTCACTGTCACTCTCACTGACACTTTCACTGACACACTCACTGACACACTCACTGACACTCTCACTGACACTCTCACTGACACTCTCACTGACACTGACACTCTCACTGACTCTGACACTCTCACTGACACTCTCACTGACACTCTCACTAACACTGACACTCTCACTGAAACTCACACTGACACTCTCACTGACAATCTCACTGACAATCTCACTGACACTCACTGACACTCTCACTGACACTCACTGACACTCTTACTGACACACTCACTGACACTCTCACTGACACTCTCACTGACACTCACTGACACACTCACTGACACGCTCACTGACACTCTCACTGATGCTGACACTCTCACTGACACTGACACTCTCACTTACACTCTCACTGACAATAACACTCTCACTGACACTCTCACTGACACCCAATGACACTCTCACTGACACCCAATGACACTCTCACTGACATTCAATGACACTCACTGACACTCTCACTGACACTCTCACTGACACTCTCACTGACACTTTCACTGACACACTCACTGACCCTCTCACTGACACTGACACTCTCACTGACACTCACTGACACACTCACTGACACACTCACTGACAATCTCACTGACACTCTCACTGACACTCTCATTGACACTCTCACTGACACTCTCACTGACACTCTCACTGACACTCTCACTGACACTCTCACTGACACTCATGTACAATCACTGACATTCTCACTGACACTCTCACTGACACTCTCACTGACACTGACACTCTCACTGACACACTCACTGACACTGACACTCTCACTGACACTCTCAATGACACTCTCAATGACACTCACTGACACTCTCACTGACACTCATGTACACTCACTGACACTCTCACTGACACTCTCACTGACACTGACACTCTCACTGACACTCTCACTGACACTCACTGACACTCACTGACACTCTCACTGACACTTTCTCTGACACACTCTCACTGACACTGACACTCTCACTGACACTCACTGACACACTCACTGACACTCTCACTGACACTCTCACTGACACTGACACTCCCACTTACTCTGACACTCTCACTGATACTCTCACTGACACTCTCACTAACACTGACACTCTCACTGAAACTCTCACTGACACTCTCACTGACAATCTCACTGACAATCTCACTGACACTCACTGACACTCTCACTGACACTCACTGACACTCTCACTGACAGTCCCACTGACACTCTCACTGACACTCTCACTGACACTCTCACTGACACTGACACTCTCAGTGACACTCTCACTGACACTCTCACTGACACTGACACTCTCACTGACACTGACACTTTCACTTACACTCACTGACACTCTGACACTCTCACTGACACTCTCACTGATACTCACTGACACTCTCACTGACACTCACTGACACTCTCACTGACACTCTCACTGATGCTGACACTGAGGCTGTCACTGACACTGACTCTCTCACTGACACTCTCACTGACACTGACACTCTCACTGACACTAACTTACATTCTCACTGACACTCTCACTGACACTCACACTGACACTGACACTCTCACTAACACTCTCACTGACACTCTCGCTGACACTCAAGGACACTCACTGACACTCTCACTGACACTCTCACTGACACTGTCACTCTCACTGACACTTTCACTGACACACTCACTGACACACTCACTGACACTCTCACTGACACTCTCACTGACACTCTCACTGACACTGACACTCTCACTGACTCTGACACTCTCACTGACACTCTCACTGACACTCTCACTAACACTGACACTCTCACTGAAACTCACACTGACACTCTCACTGACAATCTCACTGACAATCTCACTGACACTCACTGACACTCTCACTGACACTCACTGACACTCACTGACAGTCCCACTGACACTCTCACTGACACTCTCACTGACACTCTCACTGACACTCTCACAGACACTGACACTCTCACTGACACTGACACTTTCACTGACACTCACCGACACTCTGACACTCTCACTGACACTCTCACTGATACTCACTGACACTCTCACTGACACTCACTGACACTCTCACTGACACTGACACTCTCACTGACAATCTCATCTACACTCTCACTGACACACTCACTGACACTCTTCACTGACACTCACTGACACTCTCACTGACACTCTCACTGACACTCTCACTCTCACTGACACTCTAACTGACACTCACTGACACTCTCACTGACACTCTCACTGACACTCAAGGACACTATCACTGACACTCACTGACACTCTCACTGACACTCTCACTGACACTCTCACTGAGACTCTCACTGGCACTCTCACTCACTGACACTAACATTCTCACTGACACTCACTGGCACTCTGACACTCTCACTGACACTCTCACTGATACTCACTGACACTCTCACTGACACTCACTGACACTCTCACTTACACTCTCACGAACACTCTCACTGACACTCTCACTGACACTCAAGGACATTCACTGACACTCTCACTGACACTCTCACTGACACTCACTGACACTCTCGCTGACACTCTCGCTGACACTCACTGACACTCTCACTGACACTCACTGACACACTCACTGACACTCTCACTGACACTCTCACTGACACTCTCACTGTCACTGACACTCTCACTGACACTCTCACTGACAATCTCACTGACACTCTCACTGACACTCTCACTCTCACTGACACTCACTGACACTCTCACTGACACTCTCACTGACACTGACACTCTCACTGACACTGACACTCTCACTGACACTCTCACTGACATTCACTGACACTCTCACTGCCACACTCACTGACACTCACTGACACTCAATGACACTCTCACTGACACTCTCTCTGACACTGACACTCTCACTAACACTCTTACTGACACACTCACTGACACTCTCACTGACACTGATACTCTCACTGACACTCTCACTGACACGCTCACTGACACTCTCACTGATGCTGAAACACTCACTGACACTGACACTCTCACTTACACTTTCACTGACACTAACACTCTCACTGACACACTCACTGACACAGACACTCTCACTGACACTCTCACTGACACTCTTACTGACATTGACACGCTCACTGAAACTCTCACTGACACTCTCACTCTCACTGACACTCACTGAAACTCTCACTGACACTCTCACTGACACTCTCTCTGAAACAATCACTGACACTCTCACTGACACTCTCACTGATACGCTCACTGACATGCTCACTGACACGCTCACTGACACTCTCACTGACACTCTCACTGACACTCTCACTGACACTCTCACTGACTCTGACACTCTCACTCTCACTCACTGACACGCTCACTGACACTGACACTCTCACTGACACTCTCACAGACACTGACACTCTCACTGACACTCACTGACACTGACACTTTCACTGACATTCACTGACACTCTGACACTCTCACTGACACTCTAACTGATACTCACTGACACTCTCACTGACACTCACTGACACTCTCACTGACACTGACACTGTCACTGACAATCTCATCTACACTCTCACTGACACTCTCACTGACACTCTCACTGACACTCTCACTCTCACTGACACTCACTGACACTCTCACTGACACTCTCACTGACACTCAAGGACACTCAAGGACACTCACTGACACTCTCACTGACACTCCCACGGACACTCTCACTGACACTCTTGCTGACACTCTCGCTGACACTATCACTGACACTCTCACTGACACTCACTGACACTCACTGACACTCTCACTGACACTCTCACTGACACTCTCACTCACTGACACTAACACTCTCACTGACACTCACTGACACTCTGACACTCTCACTGACACTCTCACTGATACTCACTGACACTCCCACTGACACTCACTGACACTCTCACTGACACTGACACTCTCACTGACACTCTCACTGACACTCTCACTGACACTCAAGGACACTCACTGACACTCTCACAGACACTCTCACTGACACTCTCACTGACACTGACACTCTCACTGACACTCTCACTGACACTCTCACTAACACTGATACTCTCACTGACACTCTCACTGACACTCTCACTGACACTCAGTTACACTCTCACTGACACTCTCACTGACACTCACGTACACTCACTGACACTCTCACTGACACTCTCACTGACACTGACACTCTCACTGACACTCTCACAGACACTCACTGACACTCACTGACACTCTCTCTGACACACTCTCACTGACACTGACACTCTCACTGACACTCTCACTGACACTGACACTCTCACTGACACTGACACTCTCACTGACACTCTCATCTACACTCTCACTGACACACTCACTGACACTCTTCACTGACACTCACTGACACTCTCACTGACACTCTCACTCTCACTGACACTCTAACTGACACTCACTGACACTCTCACTGACACTCTCACTGACACTCAAGGACACTATCACTGACACTCACTGACACTCTCACTGACACTCTCACTGACACTCTCACTGAGACTCTCACTGGCACTCTCACTCACTGACACTAACATTCTCACTGACACTCACTGGCACTCTGACACTCTCACTGACACTCTCACTGATACTCACTGACACTCTCACTGACACTCACTGACACTCTCACTTACACTCTCATGAACACTCTCACTGACACTCTCACTGACACTCAAGGACACTCACTGACACTCTCACTGACACTCTCACTGACACTCACTGACACTCTCGCTGACACTCTCGCTGACACTCACTGACACTCTCACTGACACTCACTGACACACTCACTGACACTCTCTCTGACACTCTCACTGACACTCTCACTGTCACTGACACTCTCACGGACACTCTCACTGACAATCTCACTGACACTCTCACTGACACTCTCACTCTCACTGACACTCACTGACACTCTCACTGACACTCTCACTGACACTGACACTCTCACTGACACTGACACTCTCACTGACACTCTCACTGACATTCACTGACACTCTCACTGCCACACTCACTGACACTCACTGACACTCAATGACACTCTCACTGACACTCTCTCTGACACTGACACTCTCACTAACACTCTTACTGACACACTCACTGACACTCTCACTGACACTGACACTCTCACTGACACTCTCACTGACACGCTCACTGACACTCTCACTGATGCTGAAACACTCACTGACACTGACACTCTCACTTACACTTTCACTGACACTAACACTCTCACTGACACTCTCACTGACACAGACACTCTCACTGACACTCTCACTGACACTCTTACTGACATTGACACGCTCACTGAAACTCTCACTGACACTCTCACTGACACTCTCACTCTCACTGACACTCACTGAAACTCTCACTGACACTCTCACTGACACTCTCTCTGAAACAATCACTGACACTCTCACTGACACTCTCACTGATACGCTCACTGACATGCTCACTGACACGCTCACTGACACTCTCACTGACACTCTCACTGACACTCTCACTGACACTCTCACTGACTCTGACACTCTCACTCTCACTCACTGACACGCTCACTGACACTGACACTCTCACTGACACTCTCACAGACACTGACACTCTCACTGACACTCACTGACACTGACACTTTCACTGACATTCACTGACACTCTGACACTCTCACTGACACTCTAACTGATACTCACTGACACTCTCACTGACACTCACTGACACTCTCACTGACACTGACACTGTCACTGACAATCTCATCTACACTCTCACTGACACTCTCACTGACACTCTCACTGACACTCTCACTCTCACTGACACTCACTGACACTCTCACTGACACTCTCACTGACACTCAAGGACACTCAAGGACACTCACTGACACTCTCACTGACACTCCCACGGACACTCTCACTGACACTCTTGCTGACACTCTCGCTGACACTATCACTGACACTCTCACTGACACTCACTGACACTCACTGACACTCTCACTGACACTCTCACTGACACTCTCACTCACTGACACTAACACTCTCACTGACACTCACTGACACTCTGACACTCTCACTGACACTCTCACTGATACTCACTGACACTCCCACTGACACTCACTGACACTCTCACTGACACTGACACTCTCACTGACACTCTCACTGACACTCTCACTGACACTCAAGGACACTCACTGACACTCTCACAGACACTCTCACTGACACTCTCACTGACACTGACACTCTCACTGACACTCTCACTGACACTCTCACTAACACTGATACTCTCACTGACACTCTCATTGACACTCTCACTGACACTCAGTTACACTCTCACTGACACTCTCACTGACACTCACGTACACTCACTGACACTCTCACTGACACTCTCACTGACACTGACACTCTCACTGACACTCTCACTGACACTCTCACAGACACTCACTGACACTCACTGACACTCTCTCTGACACACTCTCACTGACACTGACACTCTCACTGACACTCTCACTGACACTGACACTCTCACTGACACTGACACTCTCACTGACACTCTCACTGACACTCTCACTAACACTGACACTCTCACTGAAACTCTCACTGACACTCTCACTGACACTCACACTCTCACTGACACTCACTTACACTCTCACTGACACTCTCACTGACACTCTCACTGACACTCTCACTGACACTCTCGCTGACACTCAAGGACACTCACTGACACTCTCACTGACACTCTCACTGACACTGTCACTCTCACTGACACTTTCACTGACACACTCACTGACCCTCTCACTGACACTGACACACTCACTGACACACTCACTGACACACTCACTGACACTCTCACTGACACTGACTCTGACACTGACTCTGACACTGACTCTGACACTCTCACTCACACTCTCACTCACACTCACTGACACTCTCACCGACACTGACTCTGACACTCTCACTTACACTCTCGCTCACACTCACTGACACTCACTGACACTCTCACTCACACTCTCACTGACACTCACACTGACACTCTCACTGATGCTGACACTCTCACTGACACTCTCACTGACACTCTCACTGATGCTGACACTGATGCTGTCACTGACACTGACTCTCTCACTGACACTCTCACTGACACTCTCACTGACACTGACACTCTCACTGACACTCACTTACATTCTCACTGACACTCTCACTGACACTCTCACTGACACTCTCACTGACACTCTCACTAACACTCTCACTGACACTCTCGCTGACACTCAAGGACACTCACTGACACTCTCACTGACACTCTCACTGACACTGTGACTCTCACTGACACTTTCACTGACACACTCACTGACACACTCACTGACACTCTCACTGACACTCTCACTGACACTATCACTGACACTGACACTCTCACTGACTCTGACACTCTCACTGACTCTGACACTCTCACTGACACTCTCACTGACACTCTCACTAACACTGACACTCTCACTGAAACTCACACTGACACTCTCACTGACAATCTCACTGACAATCTCACTGACACTCACTGACACTCTCACTGACACTCACTGACACTCACTGACACTCTCACTGACAGTCCCACTGACACTCTCACTGACACTCTCACTGACACTCTCACTGACACTCTCACTGACACTCTCACAGACACTGACACTCTCACTGACACTGACACTTTCACTGACACTCACCGACACTCTGACACTCTCACTGACACTCTCACTGATACTCACTGACACTCTCACTGACACTCACTGACACTCTCACTGACACTGACACTCTCACTGACAATCTCATCTACACTCTCACTGACACACTCACTGACACTCTTCACTGACACTCACTGACACTCTCACTGACACTCTCACTGACACTCTCACTCTCACTGACACTCTCACTGACACTCACTGACACTCTCACTGACACTCTCACTGACACTCAAGGACACTATCACTGACACTCACTGACACTCTCACTGACACTCTCACTGACACTTTCACTGAGACTCTCACTGGCACTCACTCACTGACACTAACATTCTCACTGACACTCACTGGCACTCTGACACTCTCACTGATACTCACTGACACTCTCACTGACACTCACTGACACTCTCACTGACACTGACACTCTCACTGACACTGACACTCTCACGAACACTCTCACTGACACTCTCACTGACACTCTCACTCTCACTGACACTCACTGACACTCTCACTGACACTCTCACTGACACTCAAGGACACTCAAGGACACTCACTGACACACTCACTGACACTCTCACTGACACTCTCACTGACACTGACACTCTCACTGACACTCTCACTGACACTCTCACTGACACTCTCACTGACACTCTCACTCTCACTGACACTCACTGACACTCTCACTGACACTCTCACTGACACTCTCACTGACACTGACACTCTCACTGACACTCTCACTGACATTCACTGACACTCTCACTGCCACACTCACTGACACTCACTGACACTCAATGACACTCTCACTGACACTCTCTCTGACACTGACACTCTCACTAACACTCTTACTGACACACTCACTGACACTCTCACTGACACTGACACTCTCACTGACACTCTCACTGACACGCTCACTGACACTCTCACTGATGCTGACACTCTCACTGACACTGACACTCTCACTTACACTTTCACTGACACCCAATGACACTCTCACTGACACCCAATGACACTCTCACTGACACCCAATGACACTCTCACTGACACTCAATGACACTCTCACTGACACTCTGACACTCACTGACACTCTCACTGACACAGACACTCTCACTGACACTCTCACTGACACTCTCACTGACACTCTTACTGACATTGACTCGCTCACTGAAACTCTCACTGACACTCTCACTGACACTCTCACTCTCACTGACACTCTCACTGAAACTCTCACTGAGACTCTCACTGACACTCTCTCTGAAACAATCACTGACACTCTCACTGACACTCTCACTGATACGCTCACTGACATGCTCACTGACACGCTCACTGACACTCTCACTGACACTCTCACTGACACTCTCACTGACACTGTCACTGACACTCTCACTGACTCTGACACTCTCACTCTCACTCACTGACATGCTCACTGACACTGACACTCTCACTGACACTCTCACAGACACTGACACTCTCACTGACACTCACTGACACTGACACTTTCACTGACACTCAATGACACTCTGACACTCTCACTGACACTCTAACTGATACTCACTGACACTCTCACTGACACTCACTGACACTCTCACTGACACTGACACTGTCACTGACAATCTCATCTACACTCTCACTGACACTCTCACTGACACTCTCACTGACACTCTCACTGACACTCTCACTCTCACTGACACTCACTGACACTCTCACTGACACTCTCACTGACACTCTCACTGACACTCTCACTGACACTCTCACTGACACTCTCACTCACTGACACTAACACTCTCACTGACACTCACTGACACTCTGACACTCTCACTGACACTCTCACTGATACTCACTGACACTCCCACTGACACTCACTGACACTCTCACTGACACTCTCACTGACACTCTCACTGACACTCAAGGACACTCACTGACACTCTCACTGACACTCTCGCTGACACTCTCGCTGACACTCTCACTGACACTCTCACTGACACTTTCTCTGACACACTCTCACTGACACTCACTGACACACTCACTGACACTCTTACTGACACTGACACTCACTGACACTCTCACTGACACTCTCACTGACACTTTCTCTGACACTTTCTCTGACACACTCACTGACACTCTCACTGACACTCTCACTCTCACTGACACTCTCACTGACACTCTCACTGACACTCTAACTGACACTCTCACTGACACAGACACTCTCACTGACACTCACTGACACTCTCACTGCCACACTCACTGACACTCAATGACACTCTCACTGACACTCTCTCTGACACTGACACTCTCACTGACACTCACTGACACTCGCTGACAATCTCACTGACACTCTCACTGACACTCACGTACACTCACTGACACTTTCACTCTCACTGACACTTTCACTGACACACTCACTGACCCTCTCACTGACACTGACACACTCACTGACACACTCACTGACACACTCACTGACACTCTCACTGACACTGACTCTGACACTGACTCTGACACTGACTCTGACACTCTCACTCACACTCTCACTCACACTCACTGACACTCTCACCGACACTGACTCTGACACTCTCACTTACACTCTCGCTCACACTCACTGACACTCACTGACACTCTCACTCACACTCTCACTGACACTCACACTGACACTCTCACTGATGCTGACACTCTCACTGACACTCTCACTGACACTCTCACTGATGCTGACACTGATGCTGTCACTGACACTGACTCTCTCACTGACACTCTCACTGACACTCTCACTGACACTGACACTCTCACTGACACTCACTTACATTCTCACTGACACTCTCACTGACACTCTCACTGACACTCTCACTGACACTCTCACTAACACTCTCACTGACACTCTCGCTGACACTCAAGGACACTCACTGACACTCTCACTGACACTCTCACTGACACTGTGACTCTCACTGACACTTTCACTGACACACTCACTGACACACTCACTGACACTCTCACTGACACTCTCACTGACACTATCACTGACACTGACACTCTCACTGACTCTGACACTCTCACTGACTCTGACACTCTCACTGACACTCTCACTGACACTCTCACTAACACTGACACTCTCACTGAAACTCACACTGACACTCTCACTGACAATCTCACTGACAATCTCACTGACACTCACTGACACTCTCACTGACACTCACTGACACTCACTGACACTCTCACTGACAGTCCCACTGACACTCTCACTGACACTCTCACTGACACTCTCACTGACACTCTCACAGACACTGACACTCTCACTGACACTGACACTTTCACTGACACTCACCGACACTCTGACACTCTCACTGACACTCTCACTGATACTCACTGACACTCTCACTGACACTCACTGACACTCTCACTGACACTGACACTCTCACTGACAATCTCATCTACACTCTCACTGACACACTCACTGACACTCTTCACTGACACTCACTGACACTCTCACTGACACTCTCACTGACACTCTCACTCTCACTGACACTCTCACTGACACTCACTGACACTCTCACTGACACTCTCACTGACACTCAAGGACACTATCACTGACACTCACTGACACTCTCACTGACACTCTCACTGACACTTTCACTGAGACTCTCACTGGCACTCACTCACTGACACTAACATTCTCACTGACACTCACTGGCACTCTGACACTCTCACTGATACTCACTGACACTCTCACTGACACTCACTGACACTCTCACTGACACTGACACTCTCACTGACACTGACACTCTCACGAACACTCTCACTGACACTCTCACTGACACTCTCACTCTCACTGACACTCACTGACACTCTCACTGACACTCTCACTGACACTCAAGGACACTCAAGGACACTCACTGACACACTCACTGACACTCTCACTGACACTCTCACTGACACTGACACTCTCACTGACACTCTCACTGACACTCTCACTGACACTCTCACTGACACTCTCACTCTCACTGACACTCACTGACACTCTCACTGACACTCTCACTGACACTCTCACTGACACTGACACTCTCACTGACACTCTCACTGACATTCACTGACACTCTCACTGCCACACTCACTGACACTCACTGACACTCAATGACACTCTCACTGACACTCTCTCTGACACTGACACTCTCACTAACACTCTTACTGACACACTCACTGACACTCTCACTGACACTGACACTCTCACTGACACTCTCACTGACACGCTCACTGACACTCTCACTGATGCTGACACTCTCACTGACACTGACACTCTCACTTACACTTTCACTGACACCCAATGACACTCTCACTGACACCCAATGACACTCTCACTGACACCCAATGACACTCTCACTGACACTCAATGACACTCTCACTGACACTCTGACACTCACTGACACTCTCACTGACACAGACACTCTCACTGACACTCTCACTGACACTCTCACTGACACTCTTACTGACATTGACTCGCTCACTGAAACTCTCACTGACACTCTCACTGACACTCTCACTCTCACTGACACTCTCACTGAAACTCTCACTGAGACTCTCACTGACACTCTCTCTGAAACAATCACTGACACTCTCACTGACACTCTCACTGATACGCTCACTGACATGCTCACTGACACGCTCACTGACACTCTCACTGACACTCTCACTGACACTCTCACTGACACTGTCACTGACACTCTCACTGACTCTGACACTCTCACTCTCACTCACTGACACGCTCACTGACACTGACACTCTCACTGACACTCTCACAGACACTGACACTCTCACTGACACTCACTGACACTGACACTTTCACTGACACTCAATGACACTCTGACACTCTCACTGACACTCTAACTGATACTCACTGACACTCTCACTGACACTCACTGACACTCTCACTGACACTGACACTGTCACTGACAATCTCATCTACACTCTCACTGACACTCTCACTGACACTCTCACTGACACTCTCACTGACACTCTCACTCTCACTGACACTCACTGACACTCTCACTGACACTCTCACTGACACTCTCACTGACACTCTCACTGACACTCTCACTGACACTCTCACTCACTGACACTAACACTCTCACTGACACTCACTGACACTCTGACACTCTCACTGACACTCTCACTGATACTCACTGACACTCCCACTGACACTCACTGACACTCTCACTGACACTCTCACTGACACTCTCACTGACACTCAAGGACACTCACTGACACTCTCACTGACACTCTCGCTGACACTCTCGCTGACACTCTCACTGACACTCTCACTGACACTTTCTCTGACACACTCTCACTGACACTCACTGACACACTCACTGACACTCTTACTGACACTGACACTCACTGACACTCTCACTGACACTCTCACTGACACTTTCTCTGACACTTTCTCTGACACACTCACTGACACTCTCACTGACACTCTCACTCTCACTGACACTCTCACTGACACTCTCACTGACACTCTAACTGACACTCTCACTGACACAGACACTCTCACTGACACTCACTGACACTCTCACTGCCACACTCACTGACACTCAATGACACTCTCACTGACACTCTCTCTGACACTGACACTCTCACTGACACTCACTGACACTCGCTGACAATCTCACTGACACTCTCACTGACACTCACGTACACTCACTGACACTTTCACTGACACTCTCACTGACACTGACACTCTCACTGACACTCTCACTGACACTCTCACTAACACTGACACTCTCACTGACACTCTCACTGACACTCTCACTGACACTCTCACTGACACTCACTGACACTCTCACTGACACTTTCTCTGACACACTCTCACTGACACTGATACTCTCACTGACACTCACTGACACACTCACTGACACTCTCACTGACACTCTCACTGACACTCTCACTGACACTGATACTCTCACTGACACTCTCACTGACACTCTCACTGACACTCTCACTGACACACTCACTGACACTCTCACTGACACTCTCACTCTCACTGACACTCACTGACACACTCACTGACACTCTCACTGACACTCTCACTGACACTCTCACTGACACTGACACTCTCACTGACACTCTCACTGATATTCACTGACACTCTCACTGCCACACTCACTGACACTCACTGACACTCAATGACACTCTCACTGACACTCTCTCTGACAATGCCACTCTCACTGACACTCTTACTGACACACTCACTGACACTCTCACTGACACTCTCATTGACACTCACTGACACACTCACTGACACGCTCACTGACACTCTCACTGATGCTGACACTCTCACTGACACTGACACTCTCACTTACACTCTCACTGACAATAACACTCTCACTGACACTCTCACTGACACCCAATGACACTCTCACTGACACCCAATGACACTCTCACTGACATTCAATGACACTCACTGACACTCTCACTGACACTCTCACTGACACTCTCACTGACACTGTCACTCTCACTGACACTTTCACTGACACACTCACTGACCCTCTCACTGACACTGACACTCTCACTGACACACTCACTGACACACTCACTGACACACTCACTGACAATCTCACTAACACTCTCACTGACACTTCTATTGACACTCACACTGACACTCTCACTGACACTCTCACTGACACTCTCACTGACACTCTCACTGACACTCTCACTGACACTCATGTACAATCACTGACATTCTCACTGACACTCTCACTGACACTGACACTGACACTCTCACTGACACACTCACTGACACTGACACTCTCACTGACACTCTCACTGACACTCTCAATGACACTCACTGACACTCTCACTGACACTCATGTACACTCACTGACACTCTCACTGACACTCTCACTGACAGTGACACTCTCACTGACACTCTCACTGACACTCACTGACACTCACTGACACTCTCACTGACACTTTCTCTGACACACTCTCACTGACACTGACACTCTCACTGACACTCACTGACACACTCACTGACACTCTCACTGACACTCTCACTGACACTGACACTCCCACTTACTCTGACACTCTCACTGATACTCTCACTGACACTCTCACTAACACTGACACTCTCACTGAAACTCTCACTGACACTCTCACTGACGAATCTCACTGACAATCTCACTGACACTCACTGACACTCTCACTGACACTCACTGACACTCTCACTGACAGTCCCACTGACACTCTCACTGACACTCTCACTGACACTGACACTCTTACTGACACTGACACTTTCACTTACACTCACTGACACTGACACTCTCACTGACACTCTCACTGATACTCACTGACACTCTCACTGACACTCACTGACACTCTCACTGACACTGACACTCTCACTGACAATCTCATCTACACTCTCACTGACACACTCACTGACACTCTCACTGACACTCACTGACACTCTCACTGACACTCTCACTCTCACTGATACTCTCACTGACACTCTCACTGACACTCA
This sequence comes from Lissotriton helveticus, assembly GCF_964261635.1. Classification (NCBI taxonomy): domain Eukaryota; kingdom Metazoa; phylum Chordata; class Amphibia; order Caudata; family Salamandridae; genus Lissotriton; species Lissotriton helveticus. The sequence continues at coordinate 1,512,874,477 of NC_136059.1, read as the reverse complement.
AGGACACTCACTGACACTATCACTGACACTCACTGACACTCTCACTGACACTCTCACTGACACTCTCACTGACACTCTCACTCACTGACACTAACATTCTCACTGACACTCACTGGCACTCTGACACTCTCACTGACACTCTCACTGATACTCACTGACACTCTCACTGACACTCACTGACACTCTCACTGACACTGACACTCTCACTGACACTCTCACGGACACTCTCACTGACACTCTCACTGACACTCAAGGACACTCACTGACACTCTCACTGACACTCTCACTGACACTCACTGACACTCTCGCTGACACTCTCGCTGACACTCACTGACACTCTCACTGACACTTTCTCTGACACACTCTCGCTGACACTGACACTCTCACTGACACTCACTGACACACTCACTGACACTCTCACTGACACTCTCACTGACACTCTCACTGACACTCTCACTGACACTCTCACTGACACTCTCACTCTCACTGACACTCACTGACACACTCACTGACACTCTCACTGACACTCTCACTGACACTCTCACTGACACTGACACTCTCACTGACACTCTCACTGACACTCTCACTGACACTCACTGACACTCTCGCTGACACTCTCGCTGACACTCACTGACACTCTCACTGACACTTTCTCTGACACACTCTCACTGACACTGACACTCTCACTGACACTCACTGACACACTCACTGACACTCTCACTGACACTCTCACTGACACTCTCACTGACACTCTCACTGACACTCTCACTGACACACTCACTGACACTCTCACTGACACTCTCACTCTCACTGACACTCACTGACACTCTCACTGATACTCACTGACACTCTCACTGACACTCACTGACACTCTCACTGACACTGACACTCTCACTGACACTGACACTCTCACGGACACTCTCACTGACACTCTCACTGACACTCAAGGACACTCACTGACACTCTCACTGACACTCTCACTGACACTCACTGACACTCTCGCTGACACTCTCGCTGACACTCACTGACACTCTCACTGACACTTTCTCTGACACACTCTCACTGACACTGACACTCTCACTGACACTCACTGACACACTCACTGATACTCTCACTGACACTCTCACTGACACTCTCACTGACACTCTCACTGACACTCTCACTGACACACTCACTGACACTCTCACTGACACTCTCACTCTCACTGACACTCACTGACACACTCACTGACACTCTCACTGACACTCTCACTGACACTCTCACTGACACTGACACTCTCACTGACACTCTCACTGACATTCACTGACACTCTCACTGCCACACTCACTGACACTCACTGACACTCAATGACACTCTCACTGACACTCTCACTGACACTCTCTCTGACACTCTCACTGACACTCACTGACACTCTCACTGACACTGACACTGTCACTGACAATCTCATCTACACTCTCACTGACACTCTCACTGACACTCTCACTGACACTCTCACTGACACTCTCACTCTCACTGACACTCACTGACACTCTCACTGACACTCTCACTGACACTCTCACTGACACTCTCACTGACACTCTCACTGACACTCTCACTCACTGACACTAACACTCTCACTGACACTCACTGACACTCTGACACTCTCACTGACACTCTCACTGATACTCACTGACACTCCCACTGACACTCACTGACACTCTCACTGACACTCTCACTGACACTCTCACTGACACTCAAGGACACTCACTGACACTCTCACTGACACTCTCGCTGACACTCTCGCTGACACTCTCACTGACACTCTCACTGACACTTTCTCTGACACACTCTCACTGACACTCACTGACACACTCACTGACACTCTTACTGACACTGACACTCACTGACACTCTCACTGACACTCTCACTGACACTTTCTCTGACACTTTCTCTGACACACTCACTGACACTCTCACTGACACTCTCACTCTCACTGACACTCTCACTGACACTCTCACTGACACTCTAACTGACACTCTCACTGACACAGACACTCTCACTGACACTCACTGACACTCTCACTGCCACACTCACTGACACTCAATGACACTCTCACTGACACTCTCTCTGACACTGACACTCTCACTGACACTCACTGACACTCGCTGACAATCTCACTGACACTCTCACTGACACTCACGTACACTCACTGACACTTTCACTGACACTCTCACTGACACTGACACTCTCACTGACACTCTCACTGACACTCTCACTAACACTGACACTCTCACTGACACTCTCACTGACACTCTCACTGACACTCTCACTGACACTCACTGACACTCTCACTGACACTTTCTCTGACACACTCTCACTGACACTGATACTCTCACTGACACTCACTGACACACTCACTGACACTCTCACTGACACTCTCACTGACACTCTCACTGACACTGATACTCTCACTGACACTCTCACTGACACTCTCACTGACACTCTCACTGACACACTCACTGACACTCTCACTGACACTCTCACTCTCACTGACACTCACTGACACACTCACTGACACTCTCACTGACACTCTCACTGACACTCTCACTGACACTGACACTCTCACTGACACTCTCACTGATATTCACTGACACTCTCACTGCCACACTCACTGACACTCACTGACACTCAATGACACTCTCACTGACACTCTCTCTGACAATGCCACTCTCACTGACACTCTTACTGACACACTCACTGACACTCTCACTGACACTCTCATTGACACTCACTGACACACTCACTGACACGCTCACTGACACTCTCACTGATGCTGACACTCTCACTGACACTGACACTCTCACTTACACTCTCACTGACAATAACACTCTCACTGACACTCTCACTGACACCCAATGACACTCTCACTGACACCCAATGACACTCTCACTGACATTCAATGACACTCACTGACACTCTCACTGACACTCTCACTGACACTCTCACTGACACTGTCACTCTCACTGACACTTTCACTGACACACTCACTGACCCTCTCACTGACACTGACACTCTCACTGACACACTCACTGACACACTCACTGACAATCTCACTAACACTCTCACTGACACTTCTATTGACACTCACACTGACACTCTCACTGACACTCTCACTGACACTCTCACTGACACTCTCACTGACACTCTCACTGACACTCATGTACAATCACTGACATTCTCACTGACACTCTCACTGACACTGACACTGACACTCTCACTGACACACTCACTGACACTGACACTCTCACTGACACTCTCACTGACACTCTCAATGACACTCACTGACACTCTCACTGACACTCATGTACACTCACTGACACTCTCACTGACACTCTCACTGACACTGACACTCTCACTGACACTCTCACTGACACTCACTGACACTCACTGACACTCTCACTGACACTTTCTCTGACACACTCTCACTGACACTGACACTCTCACTGACACTCACTGACACACTCACTGACACTCTCACTGACACTCTCACTGACACTGACACTCCCACTTACTCTGACACTCTCACTGATACTCTCACTGACACTCTCACTAACACTGACACTCTCACTGAAACTCTCACTGACACTCTCACTGACGAATCTCACTGACAATCTCACTGACACTCACTGACACTCTCACTGACACTCACTGACACTCTCACTGACAGTCCCACTGACACTCTCACTGACACTCTCACTGACACTGACACTCTTACTGACACTGACACTTTCACTTACACTCACTGACACTGACACTCTCACTGACACTCTCACTGATACTCACTGACACTCTCACTGACACTCACTGACACTCTCACTGACACTGACACTCTCACTGACAATCTCATCTACACTCTCACTGACACACTCACTGACACTCTCACTGACACTCACTGACACTCTCACTGACACTCTCACTCTCACTGATACTCTCACTGACACTCTCACTGACACTCAAGGACACTCACTGACACTATCACTGACACTCACTGACACTCTCACTGACACTCTCACTGACACTCTCACTGACACTCTCACTCACTGACACTAACATTCTCACTGACACTCACTGGCACTCTGACACTCTCACTGACACTCTCACTGATACTCACTGACACTCTCACTGACACTCACTGACACTCTCACTGACACTGACACTCTCACTGACACTCTCACGGACACTCTCACTGACACTCTCACTGACACTCAAGGACACTCACTGACACTCTCACTGACACTCTCACTGACACTCACTGACACTCTCGCTGACACTCTCGCTGACACTCACTGACACTCTCACTGACACTTTCTCTGACACACTCTCGCTGACACTGACACTCTCACTGACACTCACTGACACACTCACTGACACTCTCACTGACACTCTCACTGACACTCTCACTGACACTCTCACTGACACTCTCACTGACACTCTCACTCTCACTGACACTCACTGACACACTCACTGACACTCTCACTGACACTCTCACTGACACTCTCACTGACACTGACACTCTCACTGACACTCTCACTGACACTCTCACTGACACTCACTGACACTCTCGCTGACACTCTCGCTGACACTCACTGACACTCTCACTGACACTTTCTCTGACACACTCTCACTGACACTGACACTCTCACTGACACTCACTGACACACTCACTGACACTCTCACTGACACTCTCACTGACACTCTCACTGACACTCTCACTGACACTCTCACTGACACACTCACTGACACTCTCACTGACACTCTCACTCTCACTGACACTCACTGACACTCTCACTGATACTCACTGACACTCTCACTGACACTCACTGACACTCTCACTGACACTGACACTCTCACTGACACTGACACTCTCACGGACACTCTCACTGACACTCTCACTGACACTCAAGGACACTCACTGACACTCTCACTGACACTCTCACTGACACTCACTGACACTCTCGCTGACACTCTCGCTGACACTCACTGACACTCTCACTGACACTTTCTCTGACACACTCTCACTGACACTGACACTCTCACTGACACTCACTGACACACTCACTGATACTCTCACTGACACTCTCACTGACACTCTCACTGACACTCTCACTGACACTCTCACTGACACACTCACTGACACTCTCACTGACACTCTCACTCTCACTGACACTCACTGACACACTCACTGACACTCTCACTGACACTCTCACTGACACTCTCACTGACACTGACACTCTCACTGACACTCTCACTGACATTCACTGACACTCTCACTGCCACACTCACTGACACTCACTGACACTCAATGACACTCTCACTGACACTCTCACTGACACTCTCTCTGACACTGACACTCTCACTAACACTCTTACTGACACACTCACTGACACTCTCACTGACACTGACACTCTCACTGACACTCACTGACACACTCACTGACACGCTCACTGACACTCTCACTGATGCTGACACTCTCACTGACACTCTCACTTACACTTTCACTGACACTGACACTCTCACTGACACCCAATGACACTCTCACTGACACCCAATGACACTCTCACTGACACCCAATGACACTCTCACTGACACTCAATGACACTCTCACTGACACTCTGACACTCACTGACACTCTCACTGACACTCTCACTGACACTCTCACTGACACAGACACTCTCACTGACACTCTCACTGACACTCTCACTGACACTCTCACTGACATTGACACACTCACTGAAACTCTCACTGACACTCTCACTGACACTCTCACTCTCACTGACACTCTCACTGAAACTCTCACTGACACTCTCACTGACACTCTCTCTGAAACAATCACTGACACTCTCACTGACACTCTCACTGACACTCTCACTGACACTCTCACTGACACTCTCACTGACACTCTCACTGACTCTGAAACTCTCACTCTCACTCACTGACACGCTCACTGACACTGACACTCTCACTGACACTCTCACAGACACTGACACTCTCACTGACACTCACTGACACTGACACTTTCACTGACACTCACTGACACTCTGACACTCTCACTGACACTCTAACTGATACTCACTGACACTCTCACTGACACTCACTGACACTCTCACTGACACTGACACTCTCACTGACAATCTCATCTACACTCTCACTGACACTCTCACTGACACTCTCACTGACACTCTCACTGACACTCAATGACACTCAATGACACTCTCACTGACACTCTCTCTGACACTGACACTCTCACTAACACTCTTACTGACACACTCACTGACACTCTCACTGACACTGACACTCTCACTGACACTCTCACTGACACGCTCACTGACACTCTCACTGATGCTGACACTCTCACTGACACTGACACTCTCACTTACACTTTCACTGACACTAACACTCTCACTGACACTCTCACTGACACCCAATGACACTCTCACTGACACCCAATGACACTCTCACTGACACCCAATGACACTACCACTGACACTCAATGACACTCTCACTGACACTCTGACACTCACTGACACTCTCACTGACACTCTCACTGACACAGACACTCTCACTGACACTCTCACTGACACTCTCACTGACACTCTTACTGACATTGACTCGCTCACTGAAACTCTCACTGACACTCTCACTCTCACTGACACTCTCACTGAAACTCTCACTGAGACTCTCACTGACACTCTCTCTGAAACAATCACTGACACTCTCACTGACACTCTCACTGATACGCTCACTGACATGCTCACTGACACGCTCACTGACACTCTCACTGACACTCTCACTGACACTCTCACTGACACTCTCACTGACACTCTCACTGACTCTGACACTCTCACTCTCACTCACTGACACGCTCACTGACACTGACACTCTCACTGACACTCTCACAGACACTGACACTCTCACTGACACTCACTGACACTGACACTTTCACTGACACTCAATGACACTCTGACACTCTCACTGACACTCTAACTGATACTCACTGACACTCTCACTGACACTCACTGACACTCTCACTGACACTGACACTGTCACTGACAATCTCATCTACACTCTCACTGACACTCTCACTGACACTCTCACTGACACTCTCACTGACACTCTCACTCTCACTGACACTCACTGACACTCTCACTGACACTCTCACTGACACTCTCACTGACACTCTCACTGACACTCTCACTGACACTCTCACTGACACTCTCACTCACTGACACTAACACTCTCACTGACACTCACTGACACTCTGACACTCTCACTGACACTCTCACTGATACTCACTGACACTCCCACTGACACTCACTGACACTCTCACTGACACTCTCACTGACACTCTCACTGACACTCTCACTCTCACTGACACTCACTGACACTCTCACTGACACTCTCACTGACACTCTCACTGACACTCTCACTGACACTCTCACTGACACTCTCACTGACACTCTCACTCACTGACACTAACACTCTCACTGACACTCACTGACACTCTGACACTCTCACTGACACTCTCACTGATACTCAGACACTCCCACTGACACTCACTGACACTCTCACTGACACTCTCACTGACACTCTCACTGACACTCAAGGACACTCACTGACACTCTCACTGACACTCTCGCTGACACTCTCGCTGACACTCTCACTGACACTCTCACTGACACTTTCTCTGACACACTCTCACTGACACTCACTGACACACTCACTGACACTCTTACTGACACTGACACTCACTGACACTCTCACTGACACTCTCACTGACACTTTCTCTGACACTTTCTCTGACACACTCACTGACACTCTCACTGACACTCTCACTCTCACTGACACTCTCACTGACACTCTCACTGACACTCTAACTGACACTCTCACTGACACAGACACTCTCACTGACACTCACTGACACTCTCACTGCCACACTCACTGACACTCAATGACACTCTCACTGACACTCTCTCTGACACTGACACTCTCACTGACACTCACTGACACTCGCTGACAATCTCACTGACACTCTCACTGACACTCACGTACACTCACTGACACTTTCACTGACACTCTCACTGACACTGACACTCTCACTGACACTCTCACTGACACTCTCACTAACACTGACACTCTCACTGACACTCTCACTGACACTCTCACTGACACTCTCACTGACACTCACTGACACTCTCACTGACACTTTCTCTGACACACTCTCACTGACACTGATACTCTCACTGACACTCACTGACACACTCACTGACACTCTCACTGACACTCTCACTGACACTCTCACTGACACTGACACTCTCACTGACACTCTCACTGACACTCTCACTGACACACTCACTGACACTCTCACTGACACTCTCACTCTCACTGACACTCACTGACACACTCACTGACACTCTCACTGACACTCTCACTGACACTCTCACTGACACTGACACTCTCACTGACACTCTCACTGATATTCACTGACACTCTCACTGCCACACTCACTGACACTCACTGACACTCAATGACACTCTCACTGACACTCTCTCTGACAATGACACTCTCACTGACACTCTTACTGACACACTCACTGACACTCTCACTGACACTCTCATTGACACTCACTGACACACTCACTGACACGCTCACTGACACTCTCACTGATGCTGACACTCTCACTGACACTGACACTCTCACTTACACTCTCACTGACAATAACACTCTCACTGACACTCTCACTGACACCCAATGACACTCTCACTGACACCCAATGACACTCTCACTGACATTCAATGACACTCACTGACACTCTCACTGACACTCTCACTGACACTCTCACTGACACTGTCACTCTCACTGACACTTTCACTGACACACTCACTGACCCTCTCACTGACAGTCCCACTGACACTCTCACTGACACTCTCACTGACACTGACACTCTTACTGACACTGACACTTTCACTTACACTCACTGACACTGACACTCTCACTGACACTCTCACTGATACTCACTGACACTCTCACTGACACTCACTGACACTCTCACTGACACTGACACTCTCACTGACAATCTCATCTACACTCTCACTGACACACTCACTGACACTCTCACTGACACTCACTGACACTCTCACTGACACTCTCACTCTCACTGATACTCTCACTGACACTCTCACTGACACTCAAGGACACTCACTGACACTATCACTGACACTCACTGACACTCTCACTGACACTCTCACTGACACTCTCACTGACACTCTCACTCACTGACACTAACATTCTCACTGACACTCACTGGCACTCTGACACTCTCACTGACACTCTCACTGATACTCACTGACACTCTCACTGACACTCACTGACACTCTCACTGACACTGACACTCTCACTGACACTCTCACGGACACTCTCACTGACACTCTCACTGACACTCAAGGACACTCACTGACACTCTCACTGACACTCTCACTGACACTCACTGACACTCTCGCTGACACTCTCGCTGACACTCACTGACACTCTCACTGACACTTTCTCTGACACACTCTCGCTGACACTGACACTCTCACTGACACTCACTGACACACTCACTGACACTCTCACTGACACTCTCACTGACACTCTCACTGACACTCTCACTGACACTCTCACTGACACTCTCACTCTCACTGACACTCACTGACACACTCACTGACACTCTCACTGACACTCTCACTGACACTCTCACTGACACTGACACTCTCACTGACACTCTCACTGACACTCTCACTGACACTCACTGACACTCTCGCTGACACTCTCGCTGACACTCACTGACACTCTCACTGACACTTTCTCTGACACACTCTCACTGACACTGACACTCTCACTGACACTCACTGACACACTCACTGACACTCTCACTGACACTCTCACTGACACTCTCACTGACACTCTCACTGACACTCTCACTGACACACTCACTGACACTCTCACTGACACTCTCACTCTCACTGACACTCACTGACACTCTCACTGATACTCACTGACACTCTCACTGACACTCACTGACACTCTCACTGACACTGACACTCTCACTGACACTGACACTCTCACGGACACTCTCACTGACACTCTCACTGACACTCAAGGACACTCACTGACACTCTCACTGACACTCTCACTGACACTCACTGACACTCTCGCTGACACTCTCGCTGACACTCACTGACACTCTCACTGACACTTTCTCTGACACACTCTCACTGACACTGACACTCTCACTGACACTCACTGACACACTCACTGATACTCTCACTGACACTCTCACTGACACTCTCACTGACACTCTCACTGACACTCTCACTGACACACTCACTGACACTCTCACTGACACTCTCACTCTCACTGACACTCACTGACACACTCACTGACACTCTCACTGACACTCTCACTGACACTCTCACTGACACTGACACTCTCACTGACACTCTCACTGACATTCACTGACACTCTCACTGCCACACTCACTGACACTCACTGACACTCAATGACACTCTCACTGACACTCTCACTGACACTCTCTCTGACACTGACACTCTCACTAACACTCTTACTGACACACTCACTGACACTCTCACTGACACTGACACTCTCACTGACACTCACTGACACACTCACTGACACGCTCACTGACACTCTCACTGATGCTGACACTCTCACTGACACTCTCACTTACACTTTCACTGACACTGACACTCTCACTGACACCCAATGACACTCTCACTGACACCCAATGACACTCTCACTGACACCCAATGACACTCTCACTGACACTCAATGACACTCTCACTGACACTCTGACACTCACTGACACTCTCACTGACACTCTCACTGACACTCTCACTGACACAGACACTCTCACTGACACTCTCACTGACACTCTCACTGACACTCTCACTGACATTGACACACTCACTGAAACTCTCACTGACACTCTCACTGACACTCTCACTCTCACTGACACTCTCACTGAAACTCTCACTGACACTCTCACTGACACTCTCTCTGAAACAATCACTGACACTCTCACTGACACTCTCACTGACACTCTCACTGACACTCTCACTGACACTCTCACTGACACTCTCACTGACTCTGAAACTCTCACTCTCACTCACTGACACGCTCACTGACACTGACACTCTCACTGACACTCTCACAGACACTGACACTCTCACTGACACTCACTGACACTGACACTTTCACTGACACTCACTGACACTCTGACACTCTCACTGACACTCTAACTGATACTCACTGACACTCTCACTGACACTCACTGACACTCTCACTGACACTGACACTCTCACTGACAATCTCATCTACACTCTCACTGACACTCTCACTGACACTCTCACTGACACTCTCACTGACACTCAATGACACTCAATGACACTCTCACTGACACTCTCTCTGACACTGACACTCTCACTAACACTCTTACTGACACACTCACTGACACTCTCACTGACACTGACACTCTCACTGACACTCTCACTGACACGCTCACTGACACTCTCACTGATGCTGACACTCTCACTGACACTGACACTCTCACTTACACTTTCACTGACACTAACACTCTCACTGACACTCTCACTGACACCCAATGACACTCTCACTGACACCCAATGACACTCTCACTGACACCCAATGACACTACCACTGACACTCAATGACACTCTCACTGACACTCTGACACTCACTGACACTCTCACTGACACTCTCACTGACACAGACACTCTCACTGACACTCTCACTGACACTCTCACTGACACTCTTACTGACATTGACTCGCTCACTGAAACTCTCACTGACACTCTCACTCTCACTGACACTCTCACTGAAACTCTCACTGAGACTCTCACTGACACTCTCTCTGAAACAATCACTGACACTCTCACTGACACTCTCACTGATACGCTCACTGACATGCTCACTGACACGCTCACTGACACTCTCACTGACACTCTCACTGACACTCTCACTGACACTCTCACTGACACTCTCACTGACTCTGACACTCTCACTCTCACTCACTGACACGCTCACTGACACTGACACTCTCACTGACACTCTCACAGACACTGACACTCTCACTGACACTCACTGACACTGACACTTTCACTGACACTCAATGACACTCTGACACTCTCACTGACACTCTAACTGATACTCACTGACACTCTCACTGACACTCACTGACACTCTCACTGACACTGACACTGTCACTGACAATCTCATCTACACTCTCACTGACACTCTCACTGACACTCTCACTGACACTCTCACTGACACTCTCACTCTCACTGACACTCACTGACACTCTCACTGACACTCTCACTGACACTCTCACTGACACTCTCACTGACACTCTCACTGACACTCTCACTGACACTCTCACTCACTGACACTAACACTCTCACTGACACTCACTGACACTCTGACACTCTCACTGACACTCTCACTGATACTCACTGACACTCCCACTGACACTCACTGACACTCTCACTGACACTCTCACTGACACTCTCACTGACACTCTCACTCTCACTGACACTCACTGACACTCTCACTGACACTCTCACTGACACTCTCACTGACACTCTCACTGACACTCTCACTGACACTCTCACTGACACTCTCACTCACTGACACTAACACTCTCACTGACACTCACTGACACTCTGACACTCTCACTGACACTCTCACTGATACTCAGACACTCCCACTGACACTCACTGACACTCTCACTGACACTCTCACTGACACTCTCACTGACACTCAAGGACACTCACTGACACTCTCACTGACACTCTCGCTGACACTCTCGCTGACACTCTCACTGACACTCTCACTGACACTTTCTCTGACACACTCTCACTGACACTCACTGACACACTCACTGACACTCTTACTGACACTGACACTCACTGACACTCTCACTGACACTCTCACTGACACTTTCTCTGACACTTTCTCTGACACACTCACTGACACTCTCACTGACACTCTCACTCTCACTGACACTCTCACTGACACTCTCACTGACACTCTAACTGACACTCTCACTGACACAGACACTCTCACTGACACTCACTGACACTCTCACTGCCACACTCACTGACACTCAATGACACTCTCACTGACACTCTCTCTGACACTGACACTCTCACTGACACTCACTGACACTCGCTGACAATCTCACTGACACTCTCACTGACACTCACGTACACTCACTGACACTTTCACTGACACTCTCACTGACACTGACACTCTCACTGACACTCTCACTGACACTCTCACTAACACTGACACTCTCACTGACACTCTCACTGACACTCTCACTGACACTCTCACTGACACTCACTGACACTCTCACTGACACTTTCTCTGACACACTCTCACTGACACTGATACTCTCACTGACACTCACTGACACACTCACTGACACTCTCACTGACACTCTCACTGACACTCTCACTGACACTGACACTCTCACTGACACTCTCACTGACACTCTCACTGACACACTCACTGACACTCTCACTGACACTCTCACTCTCACTGACACTCACTGACACACTCACTGACACTCTCACTGACACTCTCACTGACACTCTCACTGACACTGACACTCTCACTGACACTCTCACTGATATTCACTGACACTCTCACTGCCACACTCACTGACACTCACTGACACTCAATGACACTCTCACTGACACTCTCTCTGACAATGACACTCTCACTGACACTCTTACTGACACACTCACTGACACTCTCACTGACACTCTCATTGACACTCACTGACACACTCACTGACACGCTCACTGACACTCTCACTGATGCTGACACTCTCACTGACACTGACACTCTCACTTACACTCTCACTGACAATAACACTCTCACTGACACTCTCACTGACACCCAATGACACTCTCACTGACACCCAATGACACTCTCACTGACATTCAATGACACTCACTGACACTCTCACTGACACTCTCACTGACACTCTCACTGACACTGTCACTCTCACTGACACTTTCACTGACACACTCACTGACCCTCTCACTGACACTGACACTCTCACTGACACACTCACTGACACACTCACTGACAATCTCACTAACACTCTCACTGACACTCCCATTGACACTCACACTGACACTCTCACTGACACTCTCACTGACACTCTCACTGACACTCTCACTGACACTCATGTACAATCACTGACATTCTCACTGACACTCTCACTGACACTGACACTGACACTCTCACTGACACACTCACTGACACTGACACTCTCACTGACACTCTCACTGACACTCTCAATGACACTCACTGACACTCTCACTGACACTCATGTACACTCACTGACACTCTCACTGACACTCTCACTGACACTGACACTCTCACTGACACTCTCACTGACACTCACTGACACTCTCACTGACACTTTCTCTGACACACTCTCACTGACACTGACACTCTCACTGACACTCACTGACACACTCACTGACACTCTCACTGACACTCTCACTGACACTGACACTCCCACTTACTCTGACACTCTCACTGATACTCTCACTGACACTCTCACTAACACTGACACTCTCACTGAAACTCTCACTGACACTCTCACTGACGAATCTCACTGACAATCTCACTGACACTCACTGACACTCTCACTGACACTCACTGACACTCTCACTGACAGTCCCACTGACACTCTCACTGACACTCTCACTGACACTGACACTCTCACTGACACTGACACTTTCACTTACACTCACTGACACTCTGACACTCTCACTGACACTCTCACTGATACTCACTGACACTCTCACTGACACTCACTGACACTCTCACTGACACTGACACTCTCACTGACAATCTCATCTACACTCTCACTGACACACTCACTGACACTCTCACTGACACTCACTGACACTCTCACTGACACTCTCACTCTCACTGATACTCTCACTGACACTCTCACTGACACTCAAGGACACTCACTGACACTATCACTGACACTCACTGACACTCTCACTGACAATCTCACTGACACTCTCACTGACACTCTCACTGACACTCTCACTCACTGACACTAACATTCTCACTGACACTCACTGGCACTCTGACACTCTCACTGACACTCTCACTGATACTCACTGACACTCTCACTGACACTCACTGACACTCTCACTGACACTGACACTCTCACTGACACTGACACTCTCACGGACACTCTCACTGACACTCTCACTGACACTCAAGGACACTCACTGACACTCTCACTGACACTCTCACTGACACTCACTGACACTCTCGCTGACACTCTCTCTGACACTCACTGACACTCTCACTGACACTTTCTCTGACACACTCTCGCTGACACTGACACTCTCACTGACACTCACTGACACACTCACTGACACTCTCACTGACACTCTCACTGACACTCTCACTGACACTCTCACTGACACTCTCACTGACACTCTCACTCTCACTGACACTCACTGACACACTCACTGACACTCTCACTGACACTGACACTCTCACTGACACTGACACTTTCACTTACACTCACTGACACTCTGACACTCTCACTGACACTCTCACTGATACTCACTGACACTCACTGACACTCTCACTGACACTCTCACTGATGCTGACACTGAGGCTGTCACTGACACTGACTCTCTCACTGACACTCTCACTGACACTGACACTCTCACTGACACTAACTTACATTCTCACTGACACTCTCACTGACACTCTCACTGACACTCTCACTGACACTCTCACTAACACTCTCACTGACACTCTCGCTGACACTCAAGGACACTCACTGACACTCTCACTGACACTCTCACTGTCACTCTCACTGACACTTTCACTGACACACTCACTGACACACTCACTGACACTCTCACTGACACTCTCACTGACACTCTCACTGACACTGACACTCTCACTGACTCTGACACTCTCACTGACACTCTCACTGACACTCTCACTAACACTGACACTCTCACTGAAACTCACACTGACACTCTCACTGACAATCTCACTGACAATCTCACTGACACTCACTGACACTCTCACTGACACTCACTGACACTCTTACTGACACACTCACTGACACTCTCACTGACACTCTCACTGACACTCACTGACACACTCACTGACACGCTCACTGACACTCTCACTGATGCTGACACTCTCACTGACACTGACACTCTCACTTACACTCTCACTGACAATAACACTCTCACTGACACTCTCACTGACACCCAATGACACTCTCACTGACACCCAATGACACTCTCACTGACATTCAATGACACTCACTGACACTCTCACTGACACTCTCACTGACACTCTCACTGACACTTTCACTGACACACTCACTGACCCTCTCACTGACACTGACACTCTCACTGACACTCACTGACACACTCACTGACACACTCACTGACAATCTCACTGACACTCTCACTGACACTCTCATTGACACTCTCACTGACACTCTCACTGACACTCTCACTGACACTCTCACTGACACTCTCACTGACACTCATGTACAATCACTGACATTCTCACTGACACTCTCACTGACACTCTCACTGACACTGACACTCTCACTGACACACTCACTGACACTGACACTCTCACTGACACTCTCAATGACACTCTCAATGACACTCACTGACACTCTCACTGACACTCATGTACACTCACTGACACTCTCACTGACACTCTCACTGACACTGACACTCTCACTGACACTCTCACTGACACTCACTGACACTCACTGACACTCTCACTGACACTTTCTCTGACACACTCTCACTGACACTGACACTCTCACTGACACTCACTGACACACTCACTGACACTCTCACTGACACTCTCACTGACACTGACACTCCCACTTACTCTGACACTCTCACTGATACTCTCACTGACACTCTCACTAACACTGACACTCTCACTGAAACTCTCACTGACACTCTCACTGACAATCTCACTGACAATCTCACTGACACTCACTGACACTCTCACTGACACTCACTGACACTCTCACTGACAGTCCCACTGACACTCTCACTGACACTCTCACTGACACTCTCACTGACACTGACACTCTCAGTGACACTCTCACTGACACTCTCACTGACACTGACACTCTCACTGACACTGACACTTTCACTTACACTCACTGACACTCTGACACTCTCACTGACACTCTCACTGATACTCACTGACACTCTCACTGACACTCACTGACACTCTCACTGACACTCTCACTGATGCTGACACTGAGGCTGTCACTGACACTGACTCTCTCACTGACACTCTCACTGACACTGACACTCTCACTGACACTAACTTACATTCTCACTGACACTCTCACTGACACTCACACTGACACTCTCACTGACACTCTCACTAACACTCTCACTGACACTCTCGCTGACACTCAAGGACACTCACTGACACTCTCACTGACACTCTCACTGTCACTCTCACTGACACTTTCACTGACACACTCACTGACACACTCACTGACACTCTCACTGACACTCTCACTGACACTCTCACTGACACTGACACTCTCACTGACTCTGACACTCTCACTGACACTCTCACTGACACTCTCACTAACACTGACACTCTCACTGAAACTCACACTGACACTCTCACTGACAATCTCACTGACAATCTCACTGACACTCACTGACACTCTCACTGACACTCACTGACACTCACTGACAGTCCCACTGACACTCTCACTGACACTCTCACTGACACTCTCACTGACACTCTCACTGACACTCTCACAGACACTGACACTCTCACTGACACTGACACTTTCACTGACACTCACCGAAACTCTGACACTCTCACTGACACTCTCACTGATACTCACTGACACTCTCACTGACACTCACTGACACTCTCACTGACACTGACACTCTCACTGACAATCTCATCTACACTCTCACTGACACACTCACTGACACTCTTCACTGACACTCACTGACACTCTCACTGACACTCTCACTGACACTCTCACTCTCACTGACACTCTCACTGACACTCTCACTGACACTCAAGGACACTATCACTGACACTCACTGACACTCTCACTGACACTCTCACTGACACTCTCACTGAGACTCTCACTGGCACTCTCACTCACTGACACTAACATTCTCACTGACACTCACTGGCACTCTGACACTCTCACTGACACTCTCACTGATACTCACTGACACTCTCACTGACACTCACTGACACTCTCACTGACACTGACACTCTCACGAACACTCTCACTGACACTCTCACTGACACTCAAGGACACTCACTGACACTCTCACTGACACTCTCACTGACACTCACTGACACTCTCGCTGACACTCTCGCTGACACTCACTGACACTCTCACTGACACTCACTGACACACTCACTGACACTCTCACTGACACTCTCACTGACACTCTCACTGACACTGACACTCTCACTGACACTCTCACTGACAATCTCACTGACACTCTCACTGACACTCTCACTCTCACTGACACTCACTGACACTCTCACTGACACTCTCACTGACACTGACACTCTCACTGACACTGACACTCTCACTGACACTCTCACTGACACTCAAGGACACTCACTGACACTCTCACTGACACTCTCACTGACACTCACTGACACTCTCACTGCCACACTCACTGACACTCACTGACACTCAATGACACTCTCACTGACACTCTCTCTGACACTGACACTCTCACTAACACTCTTACTGACACACTCACTGACACTCTCACTGACACTGACACTCTCACTGACACTCTCACTGACACGCTCACTGACACTCTCACTGATGCTGACACACTCACTGACACTGACACTCTCACTTACACTTTCACTGACACTAACACTCTCACTGACACTCTCACTGACACAGACACTCTCACTGACACTCACTGACACTCTCACTGACACTCTCACTGAGACTCTCACTGGCACTCTCACTCACTGACACTAACATTCTCACTGACACTCACTGGCACTCTGACACTCTCACTGACACTCTCACTGATACTCACTGACACTCTCACTGACACTCACTGACACTCTCACTGACACTGACACTCTCACGAACACTCTCACTGACACTCTCACTGACACTCAAGGACACTCACTGACACTCTCACTGACACTCTCACTGACACTCTCGCTGACACTCTCGCTGACACTCACTGACACTCTCACTGACACTCACTGACACACTCACTGACACTCTCACTGACACTCTCACTGACACTCTCACTGACACTGACACTCTCACTGACAATCTCACTGACACTCTCACTGACACTCTCACTCTCACTGACACTCACTGACACTCTCACTGACACTCTCACTGACACTGACACTCTCACTGACACTGACACTCTCACTGACACTCTCACTGACATTCACTGACACTCTCACTGCCACACTCACTGACACTCACTGACACTCAATGACACTCTCACTGACACTCTCTCTGACACTGACACTCTCACTAACACTCTTACTGACACACTCACTGACACTCTCACTGACACTGACACTCTCACTGACACTCTCACTGACACGCTCACTGACACTCTCACTGATGCTGACACACTCACTGACACTGACACTCTCACTTACACTTTCACTGACACTAACACTCTCACTGACACTCTCACTGACACAGACACTCTCACTGACACTCTCACTGACACTCTCACTGACACTCTTACTGACATTGACACGCTCACTGAAACTCTCACTGACACTCTCACTGACACTCTCACTCTCACTGACACTCACTGAAACTCTCACTGACACTCTCACTGACACTCTCTCTGAAACAATCACTGACACTCTCACTGACACTCTCACTGATACGCTCACTGACATGCTCACTGACATGCTCACTGACACTCTCACTGACACTCTCACTGACACTCTCACTGACACTCTCACTGACACTCTCACTGACTCTGACACTCTCACTCTCACTCACTGACACGCTCACTGACACTGACACTCTCACTGACACTCTCACAGACACTGACACTCTCACTGACACTCACTGACACTGACACTTTCACTGACACTCACTGACACTCTGACACTCTCACTGACACTCTAACTGATACTCACTGACACTCTCACTGACACTCACTGACACTCTCACTGACACTGACACTGTCACTGACAATCTCATCTACACTCTCACTGACACTCTCACTGACACTCTCACTGACACTCTCACTCTCACTGACACTCACTGACACTCTCACTGACACTCTCACTGACACTCAAGGACACTCAAGGACACTCACTGACACTCTCACTGACACTCCCACTGACACTCTCACTGACACTCTTGCTGACACTCTCGCTGACACTATCACTGACACTCTCACTGACACTCACTGACACTCACTGACACTCTCACTGACACTCTCACTGACACTCTCACTGACACTCTCACTCACTGACACTAACACTCTCACTGACACTCACTGACACTCTGACACTCTCACTGACACTCTCACTGATACTCACTGACACTCCCACTGACACTGACACTCTCACTGACACTCTCACTGACACTCAGTTACACTCTCACTGACACTCTCACTGACACTCACGTACACTCACTGACACTCTCACTGACACTCTCACTGACACTGACACTCTCACTGACACTCTCACTGACACTCTCACAGACACTCACTGACACTCACTGACACTCTCTCTGACACACTCTCACTGACACTGACACTCTCACTGACACTCTCACTGACACTGACACTCTCACTGACACTGACACTCTCACTGACACTCTCACTGACACTCTCACTAACACTGACACTCTCACTGAAACTCTCACTGACACTCACACTCTCACTGACACTCACTTACACTCTCACTGACACTCTCACTGACACTCTCACTGACACTCTCACTGACACTCTCGCTGACACTCAAGGACACTCACTGACACTCTCACTGACACTCTCACTGACACTGTCACTCTCACTGACACTTTCACTGACACACTCACTGACCCTCTCACTGACACTGACACACTCACTGACACACTCACTGACACACTCACTGACACTCTCACTGACACTGACTCTGACACTGACTCTGACTCTGACACTCTCACTCACACTCTCACTCACACTCACTGACACTCTCACCGACACTGACTCTGACACTCTCACTCACACTCTCACTGACACTCATGTACAATCACTGACATTCTCACTGACACTCTCACTGACACTGACACTGACACTCTCACTGACACACTCACTGACACTGACACTCTCACTGACACTCTCACTGACACTCTCAATGACACTCACTGACACTCTCACTGACACTCATGTACACTCACTGACACTCTCACTGACACTCTCACTGACACTGACACTCTCACTGACACTCTCACTGACACTCACTGACACTCACTGACACTCTCACTGACACTTTCTCTGACACACTCTCACTGACACTGACACTCTCACTGACACTCACTGACACACTCACTGACACTCTCACTGACACTCTCACTGACACTGACACTCCCACTTACTCTGACACTCTCACTGATACTCTCACTGACACTCTCACTAACACTGACACTCTCACTGAAACTCTCACTGACACTCTCACTGACGAATCTCACTGACAATCTCACTGACACTCACTGACACTCTCACTGACACTCACTGACACTCTCACTGACAGTCCCACTGACACTCTCACTGACACTCTCACTGACACTGACACTCTCACTGACACTGACACTTTCACTTACACTCACTGACACTCTGACACTCTCACTGACACTCTCACTGATACTCACTGACACTCTCACTGACACTCACTGACACTCTCACTGACACTGACACTCTCACTGACAATCTCATCTACACTCTCACTGACACACTCACTGACACTCTCACTGACACTCACTGACACTCTCACTGACACTCTCACTCTCACTGATACTCTCACTGACACTCTCACTGACACTCAAGGACACTCACTGACACTATCACTGACACTCACTGACACTCTCACTGACAATCTCACTGACACTCTCACTGACACTCTCACTGACACTCTCACTCACTGACACTAACATTCTCACTGACACTCACTGGCACTCTGACACTCTCACTGACACTCTCACTGATACTCACTGACACTCTCACTGACACTCACTGACACTCTCACTGACACTGACACTCTCACTGACACTGACACTCTCACGGACACTCTCACTGACACTCTCACTGACACTCAAGGACACTCACTGACACTCTCACTGACACTCTCACTGACACTCACTGACACTCTCGCTGACACTCTCTCTGACACTCACTGACACTCTCACTGACACTTTCTCTGACACACTCTCGCTGACACTGACACTCTCACTGACACTCACTGACACACTCACTGACACTCTCACTGACACTCTCACTGACACTCTCACTGACACTCTCACTGACACTCTCACTGACACTCTCACTCTCACTGACACTCACTGACACACTCACTGACACTCTCACTGACACTGACACTCTCACTGACACTGACACTTTCACTTACACTCACTGACACTCTGACACTCTCACTGACACTCTCACTGATACTCACTGACACTCACTGACACTCTCACTGACACTCTCACTGATGCTGACACTGAGGCTGTCACTGACACTGACTCTCTCACTGACACTCTCACTGACACTGACACTCTCACTGACACTAACTTACATTCTCACTGACACTCTCACTGACACTCTCACTGACACTCTCACTGACACTCTCACTAACACTCTCACTGACACTCTCGCTGACACTCAAGGACACTCACTGACACTCTCACTGACACTCTCACTGTCACTCTCACTGACACTTTCACTGACACACTCACTGACACACTCACTGACACTCTCACTGACACTCTCACTGACACTCTCACTGACACTGACACTCTCACTGACTCTGACACTCTCACTGACACTCTCACTGACACTCTCACTAACACTGACACTCTCACTGAAACTCACACTGACACTCTCACTGACAATCTCACTGACAATCTCACTGACACTCACTGACACTCTCACTGACACTCACTGACACTCTTACTGACACACTCACTGACACTCTCACTGACACTCTCACTGACACTCACTGACACACTCACTGACACGCTCACTGACACTCTCACTGATGCTGACACTCTCACTGACACTGACACTCTCACTTACACTCTCACTGACAATAACACTCTCACTGACACTCTCACTGACACCCAATGACACTCTCACTGACACCCAATGACACTCTCACTGACATTCAATGACACTCACTGACACTCTCACTGACACTCTCACTGACACTCTCACTGACACTTTCACTGACACACTCACTGACCCTCTCACTGACACTGACACTCTCACTGACACTCACTGACACACTCACTGACACACTCACTGACAATCTCACTGACACTCTCACTGACACTCTCATTGACACTCACACTGACACTCTCACTGACACTCTCACTGACACTCTCACTGACACTCTCACTGACACTCTCACTGACACTCATGTACAATCACTGACATTCTCACTGACACTCTCACTGACACTCTCACTGACACTGACACTCTCACTGACACACTCACTGACACTGACACTCTCACTGACACTCTCAATGACACTCTCAATGACACTCACTGACACTCTCACTGACACTCATGTACACTCACTGACACTCTCACTGACACTCTCACTGACACTGACACTCTCACTGACACTCTCACTGACACTCACTGACACTCACTGACACTCTCACTGACACTTTCTCTGACACACTCTCACTGACACTGACACTCTCACTGACACTCACTGACACACTCACTGACACTCTCACTGACACTCTCACTGACACTGACACTCCCACTTACTCTGACACTCTCACTGATACTCTCACTGACACTCTCACTAACACTGACACTCTCACTGAAACTCTCACTGACACTCTCACTGACAATCTCACTGACAATCTCACTGACACTCACTGACACTCTCACTGACACTCACTGACACTCTCACTGACAGTCCCACTGACACTCTCACTGACACTCTCACTGACACTCTCACTGACACTGACACTCTCAGTGACACTCTCACTGACACTCTCACTGACACTGACACTCTCACTGACACTGACACTTTCACTTACACTCACTGACACTCTGACACTCTCACTGACACTCTCACTGATACTCACTGACACTCTCACTGACACTCACTGACACTCTCACTGACACTCTCACTGATGCTGACACTGAGGCTGTCACTGACACTGACTCTCTCACTGACACTCTCACTGACACTGACACTCTCACTGACACTAACTTACATTCTCACTGACACTCTCACTGACACTCACACTGACACTCTCACTGACACTCTCACTAACACTCTCACTGACACTCTCGCTGACACTCAAGGACACTCACTGACACTCTCACTGACACTCTCACTGTCACTCTCACTGACACTTTCACTGACACACTCACTGACACACTCACTGACACTCTCACTGACACTCTCACTGACACTCTCACTGACACTGACACTCTCACTGACTCTGACACTCTCACTGACACTCTCACTGACACTCTCACTAACACTGACACTCTCACTGAAACTCACACTGACACTCTCACTGACAATCTCACTGACAATCTCACTGACACTCACTGACACTCTCACTGACACTCACTGACACTCACTGACAGTCCCACTGACACTCTCACTGACACTCTCACTGACACTCTCACTGACACTCTCACTGACACTCTCACAGACACTGACACTCTCACTGACACTGACACTTTCACTGACACTCACCGAAACTCTGACACTCTCACTGACACTCTCACTGATACTCACTGACACTCTCACTGACACTCACTGACACTCTCACTGACACTGACACTCTCACTGACAGTCTCATCTACACTCTCACTGACACACTCACTGACACTCTTCACTGACACTCACTGACACTCTCACTGACACTCTCACTCTCACTGACACTCTCACTGACACTCTCACTGACACTCAAGGACACTATCACTGACACTCACTGACACTCTCACTGACACTCTCACTGACACTCTCACTGAGACTCTCACTGGCACTCTCACTCACTGACACTAACATTCTCACTGACACTCACTGGCACTCTGACACTCTCACTGACACTCTCACTGATACTCACTGACACTCTCACTGACACTCACTGACACTCTCACTGACACTGACACTCTCACGAACACTCTCACTGACACTCTCACTGACACTCAAGGACACTCACTGACACTCTCACTGACACTCTCACTGACACTCACTGACACTCTCGCTGACACTCTCGCTGACACTCACTGACACTCTCACTGACACTCACTGACACACTCACTGACACTCTCACTGACACTCTCACTGACACTCTCACTGACACTGACACTCTCACTGACACTCTCACTGACAATCTCACTGACACTCTCACTGACACTCTCACTCTCACTGACACTCACTGACACTCTCACTGACACTCTCACTGACACTGACACTCTCACTGACACTGACACTCTCACTGACACTCTCACTGACACTCAAGGACACTCACTGACACTCTCACTGACACTCTCACTGACACTCACTGACACTCTCACTGCCACACTCACTGACACTCACTGACACTCAATGACACTCTCACTGACACTCTCTCTGACACTGACACTCTCACTAACACTCTTACTGACACACTCACTGACACTCTCACTGACACTGACACTCTCACTGACACTCTCACTGACACGCTCACTGACACTCTCACTGATGCTGACACACTCACTGACACTGACACTCTCACTTACACTTTCACTGACACTAACACTCTCACTGACACTCTCACTGACACAGACACTCTCACTGACACTCACTGACACTCTCACTGACACTCTCACTGAGACTCTCACTGGCACTCTCACTCACTGACACTAACATTCTCACTGACACTCACTGGCACTCTGACACTCTCACTGACACTCTCACTGATACTCACTGACACTCTCACTGACACTCACTGACACTCTCACTGACACTGACACTCTCACGAACACTCTCACTGACACTCTCACTGACACTCAAGGACACTCACTGACACTCTCACTGACACTCTCACTGACACTCTCGCTGACACTCTCGCTGACACTCACTGACACTCTCACTGACACTCACTGACACACTCACTGACACTCTCACTGACACTCTCACTGACACTCTCACTGACACTGACACTCTCACTGACAATCTCACTGACACTCTCACTGACACTCTCACTCTCACTGACACTCACTGACACTCTCACTGACACTCTCACTGACACTGACACTCTCACTGACACTGACACTCTCACTGACACTCTCACTGACATTCACTGACACTCTCACTGCCACACTCACTGACACTCACTGACACTCAATGACACTCTCACTGACACTCTCTCTGACACTGACACTCTCACTAACACTCTTACTGACACACTCACTGACACTCTCACTGACACTGACACTCTCACTGACACTCTCACTGACACGCTCACTGACACTCTCACTGATGCTGACACACTCACTGACACTGACACTCTCACTTACACTTTCACTGACACTAACACTCTCACTGACACTCTCACTGACACAGACACTCTCACTGACACTCTCACTGACACTCTCACTGACACTCTTACTGACATTGACACGCTCACTGAAACTCTCACTGACACTCTCACTGACACTCTCACTCTCACTGACACTCACTGAAACTCTCACTGACACTCTCACTGACACTCTCTCTGAAACAATCACTGACACTCTCACTGACACTCTCACTGATACGCTCACTGACATGCTCACTGACATGCTCACTGACACTCTCACTGACACTCTCACTGACACTCTCACTGACACTCTCACTGACACTCTCACTGACTCTGACACTCTCACTCTCACTCACTGACACGCTCACTGACACTGACACTCTCACTGACACTCTCACAGACACTGACACTCTCACTGACACTCACTGACACTGACACTTTCACTGACACTCACTGACACTCTGACACTCTCACTGACACTCTAACTGATACTCACTGACACTCTCACTGACACTCACTGACACTCTCACTGACACTGACACTGTCACTGACAATCTCATCTACACTCTCACTGACACTCTCACTGACACTCTCACTGACACTCTCACTCTCACTGACACTCACTGACACTCTCACTGACACTCTCACTGACACTCAAGGACACTCAAGGACACTCACTGACACTCTCACTGACACTCCCACTGACACTCTCACTGACACTCTTGCTGACACTCTCGCTGACACTATCACTGACACTCTCACTGACACTCACTGACACTCACTGACACTCTCACTGACACTCTCACTGACACTCTCACTGACACTCTCACTCACTGACACTAACACTCTCACTGACACTCACTGACACTCTGACACTCTCACTGACACTCTCACTGATACTCACTGACACTCCCACTGACACTGACACTCTCACTGACACTCTCACTGACACTCAGTTACACTCTCACTGACACTCTCACTGACACTCACGTACACTCACTGACACTCTCACTGACACTCTCACTGACACTGACACTCTCACTGACACTCTCACTGACACTCTCACAGACACTCACTGACACTCACTGACACTCTCTCTGACACACTCTCACTGACACTGACACTCTCACTGACACTCTCACTGACACTGACACTCTCACTGACACTGACACTCTCACTGACACTCTCACTGACACTCTCACTAACACTGACACTCTCACTGAAACTCTCACTGACACTCACACTCTCACTGACACTCACTTACACTCTCACTGACACTCTCACTGACACTCTCACTGACACTCTCACTGACACTCTCGCTGACACTCAAGGACACTCACTGACACTCTCACTGACACTCTCACTGACACTGTCACTCTCACTGACACTTTCACTGACACACTCACTGACCCTCTCACTGACACTGACACACTCACTGACACACTCACTGACACACTCACTGACACTCTCACTGACACTGACTCTGACACTGACTCTGACACTGACTCTGACTCTGACACTCTCACTCACACTCTCACTCACACTCACTGACACTCTCACCGACACTGACTCTGACACTCTCACTCACACTCTCGCTCACACTCACTGACACTCACTGACACTCTCACTCACACTCTCACTGACACTCACACTGACACTCTCACTGATGCTGACACTCTCACTGACACTCTCACTGACACTCTCACTGATGCTGACACTGATGCTGTCACTGACACTGACTCTCTCACTGACACTCTCACTGACACTCTCACTGACACTGACACTCTCACTGACACTCACTTACATTCTCACTGACACTCTCACTGACACTCTCACTGACACTCTCACTAACACTCTCACTGACACTCTCGCTGACACTCAAGGACACTCACTGACACTCTCACTGACACTCTCACTGACACTGTGACTCTCACTGACACTTTCACTGACACACTCACTGACACACTCACTGACACTCTCACTGACACTCACTGACACTCTCACTGACACTGACACTCTCACTGACTCTGACACTCTCACTGACTCTGACACTCTCACTGACACTCTCACTGACACTCTCACTAACACTGACACTCTCACTGAAACTCACACTGACACTCTCACTGACAATCTCACTGACAATCTCACTGACACTCACTGACACTCTCACTGACACTCACTGACACTCACTGACACTCTCACTGACAGTCCCACTGACATTCTCACTGACACTCTCACTGACACTCTCACTGACACTCTCATAGACACTGACACTCTCACTGACACTGACACTTTCACTGACACTCACCGACACTCTGACACTCTCACTGATACTCACTGACACTCTCACTGACACTCACTGACACTCTCACTGACACTGACACTCTCACTGACAATCTCATCTACACTCTCACTGACACACTCACTGACACTCTTCACTGACACTCACTGACACTCTCACTGACACTCTCACTGACACTCTCACTCTCACTGACACTCTCACTGACACTCACTGACACTCTCACTGACACTCTCACTGACACTCAAGGACACTATCACTGACACTCACTGACACTCTCACTGACACTCTCACTGACACTCTCACTGAGACTCTCACTGGCACTCACTCACTGACACTAACATTCTCACTTACACTCACTGGCACTCTGACACTCTCACTGACACTCTCACTGATACTCACTGACACTCTCACTGACACTCACTGACACTCTCACTGACACTGACACTCTCACTGACACTGACACTCTCACGAACACTCTCACTGACACTCTCACTGACACTCAAGGACACTCACTGACACTCTCACTGACACTCTCACTGACACTCACTGACACTCTCGCTGACACTCTCGCTGACACTCACTGACACTCTCACTGACACTCACTGACACACTCACTGACACTCTCACTGACACTCTCACTGACACTGACACTCTCACTGACACTCTCACTGACACTCTCACTGACACTCTCACTGACACTCTCACTGACACTCTCACTCTCACTGACACTCACTGACACTCTCACTGACACTCTCACTGACACTCTCACTGACACTGACACTCTCACTGACACTCTCACTGACATTCACTGACACTCTCACTGCCACACTCACTGACACTCACTGACACTCAATGACACTCTCACTGACACTCTCTCTGACACTGACACTCTCACTAACACTCTTACTGACACACTCACTGACACTCTCACTGACACTGACACTCTCACTGACACTCTCACTGACACGCTCACTGACACTCTCACTGATGCTGACACACTCACTGACACTGACACTCTCACTTACACTTTCACTGACACTAACACTCTCACTGACACTCTCACTGACACAGACACTCTCACTGACACTCACTGACACTCTCACTGACACTCTCACTGACACTCTCACTGAGACTCTCACTGGCACTCTCACTCACTGACACTAACATTCTCACTGACACTCACTGGCACTCTGACACTCTCACTGACACTCTCACTGATACTCACTGACACTCTCACTGACACTCACTGACACTCTCACTGACACTGACACTCTCACGAACACTCTCACTGACACTCTCACTGACACTCAAGGACACTCACTGACACTCTCACTGACACTCTCACTGACACTCACTGACACTCTCGCTGACACTCTCGCTGACACTCACTGACACTCTCACTGACACTCACTGGCACACTCACTGACACTCTCACTGACACTCTCACTGACACTCTCACTGACACTGACACTCTCACTGACAATCTCACTGACACTCTCACTGACACTCTCACTCTCACTGACACTCACTGACACTCTCACTGACACTCTCACTGACACTGACACTCTCACTGACACTCTCACTGACATTCACTGACACTCTCACTGCCACACTCACTGACACTCACTGACACTCAATGACACTCTCACTGACACTCTCTCTGACACTGACACTCTCACTAACACTCTTACTGACACACTCACTGACACTCTCACTGACACTGACACTCTCACTGACACTCTCACTGACACGCTCACTGACACTCTCACTGATGCTGACACACTCACTGACACTGACACTCTCACTTACATTACACTTTCACTGACACTAACACTCTCACTGACACTCTCACTGACACAGACACTCTCACTGACACTCTCACTGACACTCTCACTGACACTCTTACTGACATTGACACGCTCACTGAAACTCTCACTGACACTCTCACTGACACTCTCACTCTCACTGACACTCACTGAAACTCTCACTGACACTCTCACTGACACTCTCTCTGAAACAATCACTGACACTCTCACTGACACTCTCACTGATACGCTCACTGACATGCTCACTGACATGCTCACTGACACTCTCACTGACACTCTCACTGACACTCTCACTGACACTCTCACTGACACTCTCACTGACTCTGACACTCTCACTCTCACTCACTGACACGCTCACTGACACTGACACTCTCACTGACACTCTCACAGACACTGACACTCTCACTGACACTCACTGACACTGACACTTTCACTGACACTCACTGACACTCTGACACTCTCACTGACACTCTAACTGATACTCACTGACACTCTCACTGACACTCACTGACACTCTCACTGACACTGACACTGTCACTGACAATCTCATCTACACTCTCACTGACACTCTCACTGACACTCTCACTGACACTCTCACTCTCACTGACACTCACTGACACTCTCACTGACACTCTCACTGACACTCAAGGACACTCAAGGACACTCACTGACACTCTCACTGACACTCCCACTGACACTCTCACTGACACTCTTGCTGACACTCTCGCTGACACTATCACTGACACTCTCACTGACACTCACTGACACTCACTGACACTCTCACTGACACTCTCACTGACACTCTCACTGACACTCTCACTGACACTCTCACTCACTGACACTAACACTCTCACTGACACTCACTGACACTCTGACACTCTCACTGACACTCTCACTGATACTCACTGACACTCCCACTGACACTGACACTCTCACTGACACTCTCACTGACACTCAGTTACACTCTCACTGACACTCTCACTGACACTCACGTACACTCACTGACACTCTCACTGACACTCTCACTGACACTGACACTCTCACTGACACTCTCACTGACACTCTCACAGACACTCACTGACACTCACTGACACTCTCACTGACACTCTCACTGACACTGACACTCTCACTGACACTGACACTCTCACTGACACTCTCACTGACACTCTCACTAACACTGACACTCTCACTGAAACTCTCACTGACACTCACACTCTCCCTGACACTCACTTACACTCTCACTTACACTCTCACTGACACTCTCACTGACACTCTCACTGACACTCTCGCTGACACTCAAGGACACTCACTGACACTCTCACTGACACTCTCACTGACACTGTCACTCTCACTGACACTTTCACTGACACACTCACTGACCCTCTCACTGACACTGACACACTCACTGACACACTCACTGACACACTCACTGACACTCTCACTGACACTGACTCTGACACTGACTCTGACACTGACTCTGACTCTGACACTCTCACTCACACTCTCACTCACACTCACTGACACTCTCACCGACACTGACTCTGACACTCTCACTCACACTCTCGCTCACACTCACTGACACTCACTGACACTCTCACTCACACTCTCACTGACACTCTCACTGACACTCACTGACACTCACTGACACTCTCACTGACACTCTCACTGACACTCTCACTGACACTCTCACTGACACTCTCACTCACTGACACTAACACTCTCACTGACACTCACTGACACTCTGACACTCTCACTGACACTCTCACTGATACTCACTGACACTCCCACTGACACTGACACTCTCACTGACACTCTCACTGACACTCAGTTACACTCTCACTGACACTCTCACTGACACTCACGTACACTCACTGACACTCTCACTGACACTCTCACTGACACTGACACTCTCACTGACACTCTCACTGACACTCTCACAGACACTCACTGACACTCACTGACACTCTCTCTGACACACTCTGACTGACGCTGACACTCTCACTGACACTCTCACTGACACTGACACTCTCACTGACACTGACACTCTCACTGACACTCTCACTGACACTCTCACTAACACTGACACTCTCACTGAAACTCTCACTGACACTCACACTCTCCCTGACACTCACTTACACTCTCACTTACACTCTCACTGACACTCTCACTGACACTCTCGCTGACACTCAAGGACACTCACTGACACTCTCACTGACACTCTCACTGACACTGTCACTCTCACTGACACTTTCACTGACACACTCACTGACCCTCTCACTGACACTGACACACTCACTGACACACTCACTGACACACTCACTGACACTCTCACTGACACTGACTCTGACACTGACTCTGACACTGACTCTGACTCTGACACTCTCACTCACACTCTCACTCACACTCACTGACACTCTCACCGACACTGACTCTGACACTCTCACTCACACTCTCGCTCACACTCACTGACACTCACTGACACTCTCACTCACACTCTCACTGACACTCACACTGACACTCTCACTGATGCTGACACTCTCACTGACACTCTCACTGACACTCTCACTGACACTCTCACTGACACTCTCGCTGACACTCAAGGACACTCACTGACACTCTCACTGACACTCTCACTGACACTGTCACTCTCACTGACACTTTCACTGACACACTCACTGACCCTCTCACTGACACTGACACACTCACTGACACACTCACTGACACACTCACTGACACTCTCACTGACACTGACTCTGACACTGACTCTGACACTGACTCTGACTCTGACACTCTCACTCACACTCACTGACACTCTGACACTCTCACTGACACTCTCACTGACACTCTCA
Organism: Lissotriton helveticus; assembly: GCF_964261635.1. NCBI lineage: Eukaryota > Metazoa > Chordata > Amphibia > Caudata > Salamandridae > Lissotriton > Lissotriton helveticus. The sequence goes on along the minus strand of NC_136059.1, from coordinate 1,512,840,580 downwards.
CTGATACTCACTGACACTCCCACTGACACTCACTGACACTCTCACTGACACTGACACTCTCACTGACACTCTCACTGACACTCTCACTGACACTCAAGGACACTCACTGACACTCTCACAGACACTCTCACTGACACTCTCACTGACACTGACACTCTCACTGACACTCTCACTGACACTCTCACTAACACTGATACTCTCACTGACACTCTCACTGACACTCTCACTGACACTCAGTTACACTCTCACTGACACTCTCACTGACACTCACGTACACTCACTGACACTCTCACTGACACTCTCACTGACACTGACACTCTCACTGACACTCTCACTGACACTCTCACAGACACTCACTGACACTCACTGACACTCTCTCTGACACACTCTCACTGACACTGACACTCTCACTGACACTCTCACTGACACTGACACTCTCACTGACACTGACACTCTCACTGACACTCTCACTGACACTCTCACTAACACTGACACTCTCACTGAAACTCTCACTGACACTGACACTCTCACTGACACTCACACTCTCACTGACACTCACTTACACTCTCACTGACACTCTCACTGACACTCTCACTGACACTCTCACTGACACTCTCACTGACACTCAAGGACACTCACTGACACTCTCACTGACACTGTCACTCTCACTGACACTTTCACTGACACACTCACTGACCCTCTCACTGACACTGACACACTCACTGACACACTCACTGACACACTCACTGACACTCTCACTGACACTGACTCTGACACTGACTCTGACACTGACTCTGACACTCTCACTCACACTCTCACTCACACTCACTGACACTCTCACCGACACTGACTCTGACACTCTCACTTACACTCTCGCTCACACTCACTGACACTCACTGACACTCTCACTCACACTCTCACTGACACTCACACTGACACTCTCACTGATGCTGACACTCTCACTGACACTCTCACTGACACTCTCACTGATGCTGACACTGATGCTGTCACTGACACTGACTCTCTCACTGACACTCTCACTGACACTCTCACTGACACTGACACTCTCACTGACACTCACTTACATTCTCACTGACACTCTCACTGACACTCTCACTGACACTCTCACTGACACTCTCACTAACACTCTCACTGACACTCTCGCTGACACTCAAGGACACTCACTGACACTCTCACTGACACTCTCACTGACACTGTGACTCTCACTGACACTTTCACTGACACACTCACTGACACACTCACTGACACTCTCACTGACACTCTCACTGACACTCTCACTGACACTGACACTCTCACTGACTCTGACACTCTCACTGACTCTGACACTCTCACTGACACTCTCACTGACACTCTCACTAACACTGACACTCTCACTGAAACTCACACTGACACTCTCACTGACAATCTCACTGACAATCTCACTGACACTCACTGACACTCTCACTGACACTCACTGACACTCACTGACACTCTCACTGACAGTCCCACTGACACTCTCACTGACACTCTCACTGACACTCTCACTGACACTCTCACAGACACTGACACTCTCACTGACACTGACACTTTCACTGACACTCACCGACACTCTGACACTCTCACTGACACTCTCACTGATACTCACTGACACTCTCACTGACACTCACTGACACTCTCACTGACACTGACACTCTCACTGACAATCTCATCTACACTCTCACTGACACACTCACTGACACTCTTCACTGACACTCACTGACACTCTCACTGACACTCTCACTGACACTCTCACTCTCACTGACACTCTCACTGACACTCACTGACACTCTCACTGACACTCTCACTGACACTCAAGGACACTATCACTGACACTCACTGACACTCTCACTGACACTCTCACTGACACTTTCACTGAGACTCTCACTGGCACTCACTCACTGACACTAACATTCTCACTGACACTCACTGGCACTCTGACACTCTCACTGATACTCACTGACACTCTCACTGACACTCACTGACACTCTCACTGACACTGACACTCTCACTGACACTGACACTCTCACGAACACTCTCACTGACACTCTCACTGACACTCTCACTCTCACTGACACTCACTGACACTCTCACTGACACTCTCACTGACACTCAAGGACACTCAAGGACACTCACTGACACACTCACTGACACTCTCACTGACACTCTCACTGACACTGACACTCTCACTGACACTCTCACTGACACTCTCACTGACACTCTCACTGACACTCTCACTCTCACTGACACTCACTGACACTCTCACTGACACTCTCACTGACACTCTCACTGACACTGACACTCTCACTGACACTCTCACTGACATTCACTGACACTCTCACTGCCACACTCACTGACACTCACTGACACTCAATGACACTCTCACTGACACTCTCTCTGACACTGACACTCTCACTAACACTCTTACTGACACACTCACTGACACTCTCACTGACACTCTCACTGACACGCTCACTGACACTCTCACTGATGCTGACACTCTCACTGACACTGACACTCTCACTTACACTTTCACTGACACTAACACTCTCACTGACACTCTCACTGACACCCAATGACACTCTCACTGACACCCAATGACACTCTCACTGACACCCAATGACACTCTCACTGACACTCAATGACACTCTCACTGACACTCTGACACTCACTGACACTCTCACTGACACTCTCACTGACACAGACACTCTCACTGACACTCTCACTGACACTCTCACTGACACTCTTACTGACATTGACTCGCTCACTGAAACTCTCACTGACACTCTCACTGACACTCTCACTCTCACTGACACTCTCACTGAAACTCTCACTGAGACTCTCACTGACACTCTCTCTGAAACAATCACTGACACTCTCACTGACACTCTCACTGATACGCTCACTGACATGCTCACTGACACGCTCACTGACACTCTCACTGACACTCTCACTGACACTCTCACTGACTCTGACACTCTCACTCTCACTCACTGACATGCTCACTGACACTGACACTCTCACTGACACTCTCACAGACACTGACACTCTCACTGACACTCACTGACACTGACACTTTCACTGACACTCAATGACACTCTGACACTCTCACTGACACTCTAACTGATACTCACTGACACTCTCACTGACACTCACTGACACTCTCACTGACACTGACACTGTCACTGACAATCTCATCTACACTCTCACTGACACTCTCACTGCCACTCTCACTGACACTCTCACTGACACTCTCACTCTCACTGACACTCACTGACACTCTCACTGACACTCTCACTGACACTCTCACTGACACTCTCACTGACACTCTCACTGACACTCTCACTCACTGACACTAACATTCTCACTGACACTCACTGGCACTCTGACACTCTCACTGACACTCTCACTGACACTCACTGACACTCTCACTGACACTCTCACTGACACTCTCACTGACACTCTCACTGACACTCTCACTTACTGACACTAACACTCTCACTGACACTCACTGACACTCTGACACTCTCACTGACACTCTCACTGATACTCACTGACACTCCCACTAACACTCACTGACACTCTCACTGACACTCTCACTGACACTCTCACTGACACTCTCACTGACACTCAAGGACACTCACTGACACTCTCGCTGACACTCTCGCTGACACTCTCGCTGACACTCTCACTGACACTCTCACTGACACTTTCTCTGACATACTCTCACTGACACTCACTGACACACTCACTGACACTCTTACTGACACTGACACTCACTGACACTCTCACTGACACTCTCACTGACACTTTCTCTGACACTTTCTCTGACACACTCACTGACACTCTCACTGACACTCTCACTCTCACTGACACTCTCACTGACACTCTCACTGACACTCTAACTGACACTCTCACTGACACAGACACTCTCACTGACACTCACTGACACTCTCACTGCCACACTCACTGACACTCAATGACACTCTCACTGACACTGACTCTCACTGACACTCACTGACATTCACTGACAATCTCACTGACACTCTCACTGACACTCACGTACACTCACTGACACTCTCACTGACACTCTCACTGACACTGACACTCTCACTGACACTCTCACTGACACTCTCACTAACACTGACACTCTCACTGACACTCTCACTGACACTCTCACTGACACTCTCACTGACACTCACTGACACTCTCACTGACACTTTCTCTGACACACTCTCACTGACACTGATACTCTCACTGACACTCACTGACACACTCACTGACACTCTCACTGACACTCTCACTGACACTGACACTCTCACTGACACTCTCACTGACACTCTCACTGACACTCTCACTGACACTCTCACTGACACACTCACTGACACTCTCACTGACACTCTCACTCTCACTGACACTCACTGACACACTCACTGACACTCTCACTGACACTCTCACTGACACTGACACTCTCACTGACACTCTCACTGATATTCACTGACACTCTCACTGCCACACTCACTGACACTCACTGACACTCAATGACACTCTCACTGACACTCTCTCTGACAATGACACTCTCACTGACACTCTTACTGACACACTCACTGACACTCTCACTGACACTCTCACTGACACTCACTGACACACTCACTGACACGCTCACTGACACTCTCACTGATGCTGACACTCTCACTGACACTGACACTCTCACTTACACTCTCACTGACAATAACACTCTCACTGACACTCTCACTGACACCCAATGACACTCTCACTGACATTCAATGACACTCACTGACACTCTCACTGACACTCTCACTGACACTCTCACTGACACTCTCACTGACACTTTCACTGACACACTCACTGACCCTCTCACTGACACTGACACTCTCACTGACACTCACTGACACACTCACTGACACACTCACTGACAATCTCACTGACACTCTCACTGACACTCTCATTGACACTCACACTGACACTCTCACTGACACTCTCACTGACACTCTCACTGACACTCTCACTGACACTCATGTACAATCACTGACATTCTCACTGACACTCTCACTGACACTCTCACTGACACTGACACTCTCACTGACACACTCACTGACACTGACACTCTCACTGACACTCTCAATGACACTCTCAATGACACTCACTGACACTCTCACTGACACTCATGTACACTCACTGACACTCTCACTGACACTCTCACTGACACTGACACTCTCACTGACACTCTCACTGACACTCACTGACACTCACTGACACTCTCACTGACACTTTCTCTGACACACTCTCACTGACACTGACACTCTCACTGACACTCACTGACACACTCACTGACACTCTCACTGACACTGACACTCCCACTTACTCTGACACTCTCACTGATACTCTCACTGACACTCTCACTAACACTGACACTCTCACTGAAACTCTCACTGACACTCTCACTGACAATCTCACTGACAATCTCACTGACACTCACTGACACTCTCACTGACACTCACTGACACTCTCACTGACAGTCCCACTGACACTCTCACTGACACTCTCACTGACACTCTCACTGACACTGACACTCTCACTGACACTCTCACTGACACTCTCACTGACACTCTCACTGACACTCTCACTAACACTCTCACTGACACTCTCACTGACACTCATGTACAATCACTGACATTCTCACTGACACTCTCACTGACACTCTCACTGACACTGACACTCTCACTGACACACTCACTGACACTGACACTCTCACTGACACTCTCAATGACACTCTCAATGACACTCACTGACACTCTCACTGACACTCATGTACACTCACTGACACTCTCACTGACACTCTCACTGACACTGACACTCTCACTGACACTCTCACTGACACTCACTGACACTCACTGACACTCTCACTGACACTTTCTCTGACACACTCTCACTGACACTGACACTCTCACTGACACTCACTGACACACTCACTGACACTCTCACTGACACTCTCACTGACACTGACACTCCCACTTACTCTGACACTCTCACTGATACTCTCACTGACACTTTCACTAACACTGACACTCTCACTGAAACTCTCACTGACACTCTCACTGACAATCTCACTGACAATCTCACTGACACTCACTGACACTCTCACTGACACTCACTGACACTCTCACTGACAGTCCCACTGACACTCTCACTGACACTCTCACTGACACTCTCACTGACACTGACACTCTCACTGACACTCTCACTGACACTCTCACTGACACTCTCACTGACACTCTCACTAACACTCTCACTGACACTCTCGCTGACACTCAAGGACACTCACTGACACTCTCACTGATACTCTCACTGTCACTCTCACTGACACTTTCACTGACACACTCACTGACACACTCACTGACACTCTCACTGACACTCTCACTGACACTCTCACTGACACTGACACTCTCACTGACTCTGACACTCTCACTGACACTCTCACTGACACTCTCACTAACACTGACACTCTCACTGAAACTCACACTGACACTCTCACTGACAATCTCACTGACACTCACTGACACTCTCACTGACACTCACTGACACTCACTGACACTCTCACTGACACTCTCACTGACACTCTCACTGACACTCTCACTGACACTCTCACAGACACTGACACTCTCACTGACACTGACACTTTCACTGACACTCACCGAAACTCTGACACTCTCACTGACACTCTCACTGATACTCACTGACACTCTCACTGACACTCACTGACACTCTCACTGACACTGACACTCTCACTGACAATCTCATCTACACTCTCACTGACACACTCACTGACACTCTTCACTGACACTCACTGACACTCTCACTGACACTCTCACTGACACTCTCACTCTCACTGACACTCTAACTGACACTCACTGACACTCTCACTGACACTCTCACTGACACTCAAGGACACTATCACTGACACTCACTGACACTCCCACTGACACTCTCACTGACACTCTCACTGAGACTCTCACTGGCACTCTCACTCACTGACACTAACATTCTCACTGACACTCACTGGCACTCTGACACTCTCACTGACACTCTCACTGATACTCACTGACACTCTCACTGACACTCACTGACACTCTCACTGACACTGACACTCTCACGAACACTCTCACTGACACTCTCACTGACACTCAAGGACACTCACTGACACTCTCACTGACACTCTCACTGACACTCACTGACACTCTCGCTGACACTCTCGCTGACACTCACTGACACTCTCACTGACACTCACTGACACACTCACTGACACTCTCACTGACACTCTCACTGACACTCTCACTGACACTGACACTCTCACTGACACTCTCACTGACAATCTCACTGACACTCTCACTGACACTCTCACTCTCACTGACACTCACTGACACTCTCACTGACACTCTCACTGACACTGACACTCTCACTGACACTGACACTCTCACTGACACTCTCACTGACACTCAAGGACACTCACTGACACTCTCACTGACACTCTCACTGACACTCACTGACACTCTCACTGCCACACTCACTGACACTCACTGACACTCAATGACACTCTCACTGACACTCTCTCTGACACTGACACTCTCACTAACACTCTTACTGACACACTCACTGACACTCTCACTGACACTGACACTCTCACTGACACTCTCACTGACACGCTCACTGACACTCTCACTGATGCTGACACACTCACTGACACTGACACTCTCACTTACACTTTCACTGACACTAACACTCTCACTGACACTCTCACTGACACAGACACTCTCACTGACACTCACTGACACTCTCACTGACACTCTCACTGACACTCTCACTGAGACTCTCACTGGCACTCTCACTCACTGACACTAACATTCTCACTGACACTCACTGGCACTCTGACACTCTCACTGACACTCTCACTGATACTCACTGACACTCTCACTGACACTGACACTCTCACGAACACTCTCACTGACACTCTCACTGACACTCAAGGACACTCACTGAAACTCTCACTGACACTCTCACTGACACTCTCACTCTCACTGACACTCACTGAAACTCTCACTGACACTCTCACTGACACTCTCTCTGAAACAATCACTGACACTCTCACTGACACTCTCACTGATACGCTCACTGACATGCTCACTGACATGCTCACTGACACTCTCACTGACACTCTCACTGACACTCTCACTGACACTCTCACTGACACTCTCACTGACTCTGACACTCTCACTCTCACTCACTGACACGCTCACTGACACTGACACTCTCACTGACACTCTCACAGACACTGACACTCTCACTGACACTCACTGACACTGACACTTTCACTGACACTCACTGACACTCTGACACTCTCACTGACACTCTAACTGATACTCACTGACACTCTCACTGACACTCACTGACACTCTCACTGACACTGACACTGTCACTGACAATCTCATCTACACTCTCACTGACACTCTCACTGACACTCTCACTGACACTCTCACTCTCACTGACACTCACTGACACTCTCACTGACACTCTCACTGACACTCAAGGACACTCAAGGACACTCACTGACACTCTCACTGACACTCCCACTGACACTCTCACTGACACTCTTGCTGACACTCTTGCTGACACTATCACTGACACTCTCACTGACACTCACTGACACTCACTGACACTCTCACTGACACTCTCACTGACACTCTCACTGACACTCTCACTGACACTCTCACTCACTGACACTAACACTCTCACTGACACTCACTGACACTCTGACACTCTCACTGACACTCTCACTGATACTCACTGACACTCCCACTGACACTGACACTCTCACTGACACTCTCACTGACACTCAGTTACACTCTCACTGACACTCTCACTGACACTCACGTACACTCACTGACACTCTCACTGACACTGACACTCTCACTGACACTCTCACTGACACTCTCACAGACACTCACTGACACTCACTGACACTCTCTCTGACACACTCTCACTGACACTGACACTCTCACTGACACTCTCACTGACACTGACACTCTCACTGACACTGACACTCTCACTGACACTCTCACTGACACTCTCACTAACACTGACACTCTCACTGAAACTCTCACTGACACTCACACTCTCACTGACACTCACTTACACTCTCACTGACACTCTCACTGACACTCTCACTGACACTCTCACTGACACTCTCGCTGACACTCAAGGACACTCACTGACACTCTCACTGACACTCTCACTGACACTGTCACTCTCACTGACACTTTCACTGACACACTCACTGACCCTCTCACTGACACTGACACACTCACTGACACACTCACTGACACACTCACTGACACTCTCACTGACACTGACTCTGACACTGACTCTGACACTGACTCTGACTCTGACACTCTCACTCACACTCTCACTCACACTCACTGACACTCTCACCGACACTGACTCTGACACTCTCACTCACACTCTCGCTCACACTCACTGACACTCTCACTCACACTCTCACTGACACTCACACTGACACTCTCACTGATGCTGACACTCTCACTGACACTCTCACTGACACTCTCACTGACACTGACACTCCCACTTACTCTGACACTCTCACTGATACTCTCACTGACACTCTCACTAACACTGACACTCTCACTGAAACTCTCACTGACACTCTCACTGACAATCTCACTGACAATCTCACTGACACTCACTGACACTCTCACTGACACTCACTGACACTCTCACTGACAGTCCCACTGACACTCTCACTGACACTCTCACTGACACTCTCACTGACACTGACACTCTCACTGACACTCTCACTGACACTCTCACTGACACTCTCACTGACACTCTCACTAACACTCTCACTGACACTCTCGCTGACACTCAAGGACACTCACTGACACTCTCACTGACACTCTCACTGTCACTCTCACTGACACTTTCACTGACACACTCACTGACACACTCACTGACACTCTCACTGACACTCTCACTGACACTCTCACTGACACTGACACTCTCACTGACTCTGACACTCTCACTGACACTCTCACTGACACTCTCACTAACACTGACACTCTCACTGAAACTCACACTGACACTCTCACTGACAATCTCACTGACACTCACTGACACTCTCACTGACACTCACTGACACTCACTGACACTCTCACTGACACTCTCACTGACACTCTCACTGACACTCTCACTGACACTCTCACAGACACTGACACTCTCACTGACACTGACACTTTCACTGACACTCACCGAAACTCTGACACTCTCACTGACACTCTCACTGATACTCACTGACACTCTCACTGACACTCACTGACACTCTCACTGATACGCTCACTGACATGCTCACTGACATGCTCACTGACACTCTCACTGACACTCTCACTGACACTCTCACTGACACTCTCACTGACACTCTCACTGACTCTGACACTCTCACTCTCACTCACTGACACGCTCACTGACACTGACACTCTCACTGACACTCTCACAGACACTGACACTCTCACTGACACTCACTGACACTGACACTTTCACTGACACTCACTGACACTCTGACACTCTCACTGACACTCTAACTGATACTCACTGACACTCTCACTGACACTCACTGACACTCTCACTGACACTGACACTGTCACTGACAATCTCATCTACACTCTCACTGACACTCTCACTGACACTCTCACTGACACTCTCACTCTCACTGACACTCACTGACACTCTCACTGACACTCTCACTGACACTCAAGGACACTCAAGGACACTCACTGACACTCTCACTGACACTCCCACTGACACTCTCACTGACACTCTTGCTGACACTCTCGCTGACACTATCACTGACACTCTCACTGACACTCACTGACACTCACTGACACTCTCACTGACACTCTCACTGACACTCTCACTGACACTCTCACTGACACTCTCACTCACTGACACTAACACTCTCACTGACACTCACTGACACTCTGACACTCTCACTGACACTCTCACTGATACTCACTGACACTCCCACTGACACTGACACTCTCACTGACACTCTCACTGACACTCAGTTACACTCTCACTGACACTCTCACTGACACTCACGTACACTCACTGACACTCTCACTGACACTGACACTCTCACTGACACTCTCACTGACACTCTCACAGACACTCACTGACACTCACTGACACTCTCTCTGACACACTCTCACTGACACTGACACTCTCACTGACACTCTCACTGACACTGACACTCTCACTGACACTGACACTCTCACTGACACTCTCACTGACACTCTCACTAACACTGACACTCTCACTGAAACTCTCACTGACACTCACACTCTCACTGACACTCACTTACACTCTCACTGACACTCTCACTGACACTCTCACTGACACTCTCACTGACACTCTCGCTGACACTCAAGGACACTCACTGACACTCTCACTGACACTCTCACTGACACTGTCACTCTCACTGACACTTTCACTGACACACTCACTGACCCTCTCACTGACACTGACACACTCACTGACACACTCACTGACACACTCACTGACACTCTCACTGACACTGACTCTGACACTGACTCTGACACTGACTCTGACTCTGACACTCTCACTCACACTCTCACTCACACTCACTGACACTCTCACCGACACTGACTCTGACACTCTCACTCACACTCTCGCTCACACTCACTGACACTCACTGACACTCTCACTCACACTCTCACTGACACTCACACTGACACTCTCACTGATGCTGACACTCTCACTGACACTCTCACTGACACTCTCACTGATGCTGACACTGATGCTGTCACTGACACTGACTCTCTCACTGACACTCTCACTGACACTCTCACTGACACTGACACTCTTACTGACACTCACTTACATTCTCACTGACACTCTCACTGACACTCTCACTGACACTCTCACTGACACTCTCACTAACACTCTCACTGACACTCTCGCTGACACTCAAGGACACTCACTGACACTCTCACTGACACTCTCACTGACACTGTGACTCTCACTGACACTTTCACTGACACACTCACTGACACACTCACTGACACTCTCACTGACACTCACTGACACTCTCACTGACACTGACACTCTCACTGACTCTGACACTCTCACTGACTCTGACACTCTCACTGACACTCTCACTGACACTCTCACTAACACTGACACTCTCACTGAAACTCACACTGACACTCTCACTGACAATCTCACTGACAATCTCACTGACACTCACTGACACTCTCACTGACACTCACTGACACTCACTGACACTCTCACTGACAGTCCCACTGACATTCTCACTGACACTCTCACTGACACTCTCACTGACACTCTCATAGACACTGACACTCTCACTGACACTGACACTTTCACTGACACTCACCGACACTCTGACACTCTCACTGATACTCACTGACACTCTCACTGACACTCACTGACACTCTCACTGACACTGACACTCTCACTGACAATCTCATCTACACTCTCACTGACACACTCACTGACACTCTTCACTGACACTCACTGACACTCTCACTGACACTCTCACTGACACTCTCACTCTCACTGACACTCTCACTGACACTCACTGACACTCTCACTGACACTCTCACTGACACTCAAGGACACTATCACTGACACTCACTGACACTCTCACTGACACTCTCACTGACACTCTCACTGAGACTCTCACTGGCACTCACTCACTGACACTAACATTCTCACTGACACTCACTGGCACTCTGACACTCTCACTGACACTCTCACTGATACTCACTGACACTCTCACTGACACTCACTGACACTCTCACTGACACTGACACTCTCACTGACACTGACACTCTCACGAACACTCTCACTGACACTCTCACTGACACTCAAGGACACTCACTGACACTCTCACTGACACTCTCACTGACACTCACTGACACTCTCGCTGACACTCTCGCTGACACTGACACTCTCACTGACACTCACTGACACACTCACTGACACTCTCACTGACACTCTCACTGACACTGACACTCTCACTGACACTCTCACTGACACTCTCACTGACACTCTCACTGACACTCTCACTGACACTCTCACTCTCACTGACACTCACTGACACTCTCACTGACACTCTCACTGACACTCTCACTGACACTGACACTCTCACTGACACTCTCACTGACATTCACTGACACTCTCACTGCCACACTCACTGACACTCACTGACACTCAATGACACTCTCACTGACACTCTCTCTGACACTGACACTCTCACTAACACTCTTACTGACACACTCACTGACACTCTCACTGACACTGACACTCTCACTGACACTCTCACTGACACGCTCACTGACACTCTCACTGATGCTGACACACTCACTGACACTGACACTCTCACTTACACTTTCACTGACACTAACACTCTCACTGACACTCTCACTGACACTCACTGACACTCTCGCTGACACTCTCGCTGACACTCACTGACACTCTCACTGACACTCACTGGCACACTCACTGACACTCTCACTGACACTCTCACTGACACTCTCACTGACACTGACACTCTCACTGACAATCTCACTGACACTCTCACTGACACTCTCACTCTCACTGACACTCACTGACACTCTCACTGACACTCTCACTGACACTGACACTCTCACTGACACTGACACTCTCACTGACACTCTCACTGACATTCACTGACACTCTCACTGCCACACTCACTGACACTCACTGACACTCAATGACACTCTCACTGACACTCTCTCTGACACTGACACTCTCACTAACACTCTTACTGACACACTCACTGACACTCTCACTGACACTGACACTCTCACTGACACTCTCACTGACACGCTCACTGACACTCTCACTGATGCTGACACACTCACTGACACTGACACTCTCACTTACACTTTCACTGACACTAACACTCTCACTGACACTCTCACTGACACAGACACTCTCACTGACACTCTCACTGACACTCTCACTGACACTCTTACTGACATTGACACGCTCACTGAAACTCTCACTGACACTCTCACTGACACTCTCACTCTCACTGACACTCACTGAAACTCTCACTGACACTCTCACTGACACTCTCTCTGAAACAATCACTGACACTCTCACTGACACTCTCACTGATACGCTCACTGACATGCTCACTGACATGCTCACTGACACTCTCACTGACACTCTCACTGACACTCTCACTGACACTCTCACTGACACTCTCACTGACTCTGACACTCTCACTCTCACTCACTGACACGCTCACTGACACTGACACTCTCACTGACACTCTCACAGACACTGACACTCTCACTGACACTCACTGACACTGACACTTTCACTGACACTCACTGACACTCTGACACTCTCACTGACACTCTAACTGATACTCACTGACACTCTCACTGACACTCACTGACACTCTCACTGACACTGACACTGTCACTGACAATCTCATCTACACTCTCACTGACACTCTCACTGACACTCTCACTGACACTCTCACTCTCACTGACACTCACTGACACTCTCACTGACACTCTCACTGACACTCAAGGACACTCAAGGACACTCACTGACACTCTCACTGACACTCCCACTGACACTCTCACTGACAATCTTGCTGACACTCTCGCTGACACTATCACTGACACTCTCACTGACACTCACTGACACTCACTGACACTCTCACTGACACTCTCACTGACACTCTCACTGACACTCTCACTGACACTCTCACTCACTGACACTAACACTCTCACTGACACTCACTGACACTCTGACACTCTCACTGACACTCTCACTGATACTCACTGACACTCCCACTGACACTGACACTCTCACTGACACTCTCACTGACACTCAGTTACACTCTCACTGACACTCTCACTGACACTCACGTACACTCACTGACACTCTCACTGACACTCTCACTGACACTGACACTCTCACTGACACTCACTGACACTCTCACAGACACTCACTGACACTCACTGACACTCTCTCTGACACACTCTCACTGACGCTGACACTCTCACTGACACTCTCACTGACACTGACACTCTCACTGACACTGACACTCTCACTGACACTCTCACTGACACTCTCACTAACACTGACACTCTCACTGAAACTCTCACTGACACTCACACTCTCACTGACACTCACTTACACTCTCACTGACACTCTCACTGACACTCTCACTGACACTCTCACTGACACTCTCGCTGACACTCAAGGACACTCACTGACACTCTCACTGACACTCTCACTGACACTGTCACTCTCACTGACACTTTCACTGACACACTCACTGACCCTCTCACTGACACTGACACACTCACTGACACACTCACTGACACACTCACTGACACTCTCACTGACACTGACTCTGACACTGACTCTGACACTGACTCTGACTCTGACACTCTCACTCACACTCTCACTCACACTCACTGACACTCTCACCGACACTGACTCTGACACTCTCACTCACACTCTCGCTCACACTCACTGACACTCACTGACACTCTCACTCACACTCTCACTGACACTCACACTGACACTCTCACTGATGCTGACACTCTCACTGACACTCTCACTGATGCTGACACTGATGCTGTCACTGACACTGACTCTCTCACTGACACTCTCACTGACACTCTCACTGACACTGACACTCTCACTGACACTCACTTACATTCTCACTGACACTCTCACTGACACTCTCACTGACACTCTCACTGACACTCTCACTAACACTCTCACTGACACTCTCGCTGACACTCAAGGACACTCACTGACACTCTCACTGACACTCTCACTGACACTGTGACTCTCACTGACACTTTCACTGACACACTCACTGACACACTCACTGACACTCTCACTGACACTCTCACTGACACTCTCACTGACACTGACACTCTCACTGACTCTGACACTCTCACTGACTCTGACACTCTCACTGACACTCTCACTGACACTCTCACTAACACTGACACTCTCACTGAAACTCACACTGACACTCTCACTGACAATCTCACTGACAATCTCACTGACACTCACTGACACTCTCACTGACACTCACTGACACTCACTGACACTCTCACTGACAGTCCCACTGACACTCTCACTGACACTCTCACTGACACTCTCACTGACACTCTCATAGACACTGACACTCTCACTGACACTGACACTTTCACTGACACTCACCGACACTCTGACACTCTCACTGATACTCACTGACACTCTCACTGACACTCACTGACACTCTCACTGACACTGACACTCTCACTGACAATCTCATCTACACTCTCACTGACACACTCACTGACACTCTTCACTGACACTCACTGACACTCTCACTGACACTCTCACTGACACTCTCACTCTCACTGACACTCTCACTGACACTCACTGACACTCTCACTGACACTCTCACTGACACTCAAGGACACTATCACTGACACTCACTGACACTCTCACTGACACTCTCACTGACACTCTCACTGAGACTCTCACTGGCACTCACTCACTGACACTAACATTCTCACTGACACTCACTGGCACTCTGACACTCTCACTGACACTCTCACTGATACTCACTGACACTCTCACTGACACTCACTGACACTCTCACTGACACTGACACTCTCACTGACACTGACACTCTCACGAACACTCTCACTGACACTCTCACTGACACTCAAGGACACTCACTGACACTCTCACTGACACTCTCACTGACACTCACTGACACTCTCGCTGACACTCTCGCTGACACTCACTGACACTCTCACTGACACTCACTGACACACTCACTGACACTCTCACTGACACTCTCACTGACACTGACACTCTCACTGACACTCTCACTGACACTCTCACTGACACTCTCACTGACACTCTCACTCTCACTGACACTCACTGACACTCTCACTGACACTCTCACTGACACTCTCACTGACACTGACACTCACACTGACACTCTCACTGACATTCACTGACACTCTCACTGCCACACTCACTGACACTCACTGACACTCAATGACACTCTCACTGACACTCTCTCTGACACTGACACTCTCACTAACACTCTTACTGACACACTCACTGACACTCTCACTGACACTGACACTCTCACTGACACTCTCACTGACACGCTCACTGACACTCTCACTGATGCTGACACTCTCACTGACACTGACACTCTCACTTACACTTTCACTGACACTAACACTCTCACTGACACTCTCACTGACACCCAATGACACTCTCACTGACACCCAATGACACTCTCACTGACACCCAATGACACTCTCACTGACACTCAATGACACTCTCACTGACACTCTGACACTCACTGACACTCTCACTGACACTCTCACTGACACAGACACTCTCACTGACACTCTCACTGACACTCTCACTGACACTCTTACTGACATTGACTCGCTCACTGAAACTCTCACTGACACTCTCACTGACACTCTCACTCTCACTGACACTCTCACTGAAACTCTCACTGAGACTCTCACTGACACTCTCTCTGAAACAATCACTGACACTCTCACTGACACTCTCACTGATACGCTCACTGACATGCTCACTGACACGCTCACTGACACTCTCACTGACACTCTCACTGACACTCTCACTGACACTCTCACTGACACTCTCACTGACTCTGACACTCTCACTCTCACTCACTGACACGCTCACTGACACTGACACTCTCACTGACACTCTCACAGACACTGACACTCTCACTGACACTCACTGACACTGACACTTTCACTGACACTCAATGACACTCTGACACTCTCACTGACACTCTAACTGATACTCACTGACACTCTCACTGACACTCACTGACACTCTCACTGACACTGACACTGTCACTGACAATCTCATCTACACTCTCACTGACACTCTCACTGACACTCTCACTGACACTCTCACTGACACTCTCACTCTCACTGACACTCACTGACACTCTCACTGACACTCTCACTGACACTCTCACTGACACTCTCACTGACACTCTCACTGACACTCTCACTCACTGACACTAACACTCTCACTGACACTCACTGACACTCTGACACTCTCACTGACACTCTCACTGATACTCACTGACACTCCCACTGACACTCACTGACACTCTCACTGACACTCTCACTGACACTCTCACTGACACTCAAGGACACTCACTGACACTCTCACTGACACTCTCGCTGACACTCTCGCTGACA
This sequence comes from Lissotriton helveticus, assembly GCF_964261635.1. Lineage (NCBI taxonomy): Eukaryota > Metazoa > Chordata > Amphibia > Caudata > Salamandridae > Lissotriton > Lissotriton helveticus. The sequence continues at coordinate 1,512,822,140 of NC_136059.1, read as the reverse complement.
CTCTCACTGACACTCTCACTGACACTTTCTCTGACACACTCTCACTGACACTCACTGACACACTCACTGACACTCTTACTGACACTGACACTCACTGACACTCTCACTGACACTCTCACTGACACTTTCTCTGACACTTTCTCTGACACACTCACTGACACTCTCACTGACACTCTCACTCTCACTGACACTCTCACTGACACTCTCACTGACACTCTAACTGACACTCTCACTGACACAGACACTCTCACTGACACTCACTGACACTCTCACTGCCACACTCACTGACACTCAATGACACTCTCACTGACACTCTCTCTGACACTGACACTCTCACTGACACTCACTGACACACTCACTGACACTCTCACTGACACTCTCACTGACACTCTCACTGACACTGACACTCTCACTGACACTCTCACTGACAATCTCACTGACACTCTCACTGACACTCTCACTCTCACTGACACTCACTGACACTCTCACTGACACTCTCACTGACACTGACACTCTCACTGACACTGACACTCTCACTGACACTCTCACTGACACTCAAGGACACTCACTGACACTCTCACTGACACTCTCACTGACACTCACTGACACTCTCACTGCCACACTCACTGACACTCACTGACACTCAATGACACTCTCACTGACACTCTCTCTGACACTGACACTCTCACTAACACTCTTACTGACACACTCACTGACACTCTCACTGACACTGACACTCTCACTGACACTCTCACTGACACGCTCACTGACACTCTCACTGATGCTGACACACTCACTGACACTGACACTCTCACTTACACTTTCACTGACACTAACACTCTCACTGACACTCTCACTGACACAGACACTCTCACTGACACTCACTGACACTCTCACTGACACTCTCACTGACACTCTCACTGAGACTCTCACTGGCACTCTCACTCACTGACACTAACATTCTCACTGACACTCACTGGCACTCTGACACTCTCACTGACACTCTCACTGATACTCACTGACACTCTCACTGACACTCACTGACACTCTCACTGACACTGACACTCTCACGAACACTCTCACTGACACTCTCACTGACACTCAAGGACACTCACTGACACTCTCACTGACACTCTCACTGACACTCACTGACACTCTCGCTGACACTCTCGCTGACACTCACTGACACTCTCACTGACACTCACTGACACACTCACTGACACTCTCACTGACACTCTCACTGACACTCTCACTGACACTGACCCTCTCACTGACAATCTCACTGACACTCTCACTGACACTCTCACTCTCACTGACACTCACTGACACTCTCACTGACACTCTCACTGACACTGACACTCTCACTGACACTGACACTCTCACTGACACTCTCACTGACACTCAAGGACACTCACTGACACTCTCACTGACACTCTCACTGACACTCACTGACACTCTCACTGCCACACTCACTGACACTCACTGACACTCAATGACACTCTCACTGACACTCTCTCTGACACTGACACTCTCACTAACACTCTTACTGACACACTCACTGACACTCTCACTGACACTGACACTCTCACTGACACTCACTGACACTCTCACTGACACTCTCACTGATACGCTCACTGACATGCTCACTGACATGCTCACTGACACTCTCACTGACACTCTCACTGACACTCTCACTGACACTCTCACTGACACTCTCACTGACTCTGACACTCTCACTCTCACTCACTGACACGCTCACTGACACTGACACTCTCACTGACACTCTCACAGACACTGACACTCTCACTGACACTCACTGACACTGACACTTTCACTGACACTCACTGACACTCTGACACTCTCACTGACACTCTAACTGATACTCACTGACACTCTCACTGACACTCACTGACACTCTCACTGACACTGTCACTGACAATCTCATCTACACTCTCACTGACACTCTCACTGACACTCTCACTGACACTCTCACTCTCACTGACACTCACTGACACTCTCACTGACACTCTCACTGACACTCAAGGACACTCAAGGACACTCACTGACACTCTCACTGACACTCCCACTGACACTCTCACTGACACTCTTGCTGACACTCTCGCTGACACTATCACTGACACTCTCACTGACACTCACTGACACTCACTGACACTCTCACTGACACTCTCACTGACACTCTCACTGACACTCTCACTGACACTCTCACTCACTGACACTAACACTCTCACTGACACTCACTGACACTCTGACACTCTCACTGACACTCTCACTGATACTCACTGACACTCCCACTGACACTGACACTCTCACTGACACTCTCACTGACACTCAGTTACACTCTCACTGACACTCTCACTGACACTCACGTACACTCACTGACACTCTCACTGACACTGACACTCTCACTGACACTCTCACTGACACTCTCACAGACACTCACTGACACTCACTGACACTCTCTCTGACACACTCTCACTGACACTGACACTCTCACTGACACTCTCACTGACACTGACACTCTCACTGACACTGACACTCTCACTGACACTCTCACTGACACTCTCACTAACACTGACACTCTCACTGAAACTCTCACTGACACTCACACTCTCACTGACACTCACTTACACTCTCACTGACACTCTCACTGACACTCTCACTGACACTCTCACTGACACTCTCGCTGACACTCAAGGACACTCACTGACACTCTCACTGACACTCTCACTGACACTGTCACTCTCACTGACACTTTCACTGACACACTCACTGACCCTCTCACTGACACTGACACACTCACTGACACACTCACTGACACACTCACTGACACTCTCACTGACACTGACTCTGACACTGACTCTGACACTGACTCTGACTCTGACACTCTCACTCACACTCTCACTCACACTCACTGACACTCTCACCGACACTGACTCTGACACTCTCACTCACACTCTCGCTCACACTCACTGACACTCACTGACACTCTCACTCACACTCTCACTGACACTCACACTGACACTCTCACTGATGCTGACACTCTCACTGACACTCTCACTGACACTCTCACTGATGCTGACACTGATGCTGTCACTGACACTGACTCTCTCACTGACACTCTCACTGACACTCTCACTGACACTGACACTCTTACTGACACTCACTTACATTCTCACTGACACTCTCACTGACACTCTCACTGACACTCTCACTGACACTCTCACTAACACTCTCACTGACACTCTCGCTGACACTCAAGGACACTCACTGACACTCTCACTGACACTCTCACTGACACTGTGACTCTCACTGACACTTTCACTGACACACTCACTGACACACTCACTGACACTCTCTGACACTCTCACTGACACTGACACTCTCACTGACTCTGACACTCTCACTGACTCTGACACTCTCACTGACACTCTCACTGACACTCTCACTAACACTGACACTCTCACTGAAACTCACACTGACACTCTCACTGACAATCTCACTGACAATCTCACTGACACTCACTGACACTCTCACTGACACTCACTGACACTCACTGACACTCTCACTGACAGTCCCACTGACATTCTCACTGACACTCTCACTGACACTCTCACTGACACTCTCATAGACACTGACACTCTCACTGACACTGACACTTTCACTGACACTCACCGACACTCTGACACTCTCACTGATACTCACTGACACTCTCACTGACACTCACTGACACTCTCACTGACACTGACACTCTCACTGACAATCTCATCTACACTCTCACTGACACACTCACTGACACTCTTCACTGACACTCACTGACACTCTCACTGACACTCTCACTGACACTCTCACTCTCACTGACACTCTCACTGACACTCACTGACACTCTCACTGACACTCTCACTGACACTCAAGGACACTATCACTGACACTCACTGACACTCTCACTGACACTCTCACTGACACTCTCACTGAGACTCTCACTGGCACTCACTCACTGACACTAACATTCTCACTGACACTCACTGGCACTCTGACACTCTCACTGACACTCTCACTGATACTCACTGACACTCTCACTGACACTCACTGACACTCTCACTGACACTGACACTCTCACTGACACTGACACTCTCACGAACACTCTCACTGACACTCTCACTGACACTCAAGGACACTCACTGACACTCTCACTGACACTCTCACTGACACTCACTGACACTCTCGCTGACACTCTCGCTGACACTCACTGACACTCTCACTGACACTCACTGACACACTCACTGACACTCTCACTGACACTCTCACTGACACTGACACTCTCACTGACACTCTCACTGACACTCTCACTGACACTCTCACTGACACTCTCACTGACACTCTCACTCTCACTGACACTCACTGACACTCTCACTGACACTCTCACTGACACTCTCACTGACACTGACACTCTCACTGACACTCTCACTGACATTCACTGACACTCTCACTGCCACACTCACTGACACTCACTGACACTCAATGACACTCTCACTGACACTCTCTCTGACACTGACACTCTCACTAACACTCTTACTGACACACTCACTGACACTCTCACTGACACTGACACTCTCACTGACACTCTCACTGACACGCTCACTGACACTCTCACTGATGCTGACACACTCACTGACACTGACACTCTCACTTACACTTTCACTGACACTAACACTCTCACTGACACTCTCACTGACACTCACTGACACTCTCGCTGACACTCTCGCTGACACTCACTGACACTCTCACTGACACTCACTGGCACACTCACTGACACTCTCACTGACACTCTCACTGACACTCTCACTGACACTGACACTCTCACTGACAATCTCACTGACACTCTCACTGACACTCTCACTCTCACTGACACTCACTGACACTCTCACTGACACTCTCACTGACACTGACACTCTCACTGACACTGACACTCTCACTGACACTCTCACTGACATTCACTGACACTCTCACTGCCACACTCACTGACACTCACTGACACTCAATGACACTCTCACTGACACTCTCTCTGACACTGACACTCTCACTAACACTCTTACTGACACACTCACTGACACTCTCACTGACACTGACACTCTCACTGACACTCTCACTGACACGCTCACTGACACTCTCACTGATGCTGACACACTCACTGACACTGACACTCTCACTTACACTTTCACTGACACTAACACTCTCACTGACACTCTCACTGACACAGACACTCTCACTGACACTCTCACTGACACTCTCACTGACACTCTTACTGACATTGACACGCTCACTGAAACTCTCACTGACACTCTCACTGACACTCTCACTCTCACTGACACTCACTGAAACTCTCACTGACACTCTCACTGACACTCTCTCTGAAACAATCACTGACACTCTCACTGACACTCTCACTGATACGCTCACTGACATGCTCACTGACATGCTCACTGACACTCTCACTGACACTCTCACTGACACTCTCACTGACACTCTCACTGACACTCTCACTGACTCTGACACTCTCACTCTCACTCACTGACACGCTCACTGACACTGACACTCTCACTGACACTCTCACAGACACTGACACTCTCACTGACACTCACTGACACTGACACTTTCACTGACACTCACTGACACTCTGACACTCTCACTGACACTCTAACTGATACTCACTGACACTCTCACTGACACTCACTGACACTCTCACTGACACTGACACTGTCACTGACAATCTCATCTACACTCTCACTGACACTCTCACTGACACTCTCACTGACACTCTCACTCTCACTGACACTCACTGACACTCTCACTGACACTCTCACTGACACTCAAGGACACTCAAGGACACTCACTGACACTCTCACTGACACTCCCACTGACACTCTCACTGACAATCTTGCTGACACTCTCGCTGACACTATCACTGACACTCTCACTGACACTCACTGACACTCACTGACACTCTCACTGACACTCTCACTGACACTCTCACTGACACTCTCACTGACACTCTCACTCACTGACACTAACACTCTCACTGACACTCACTGACACTCTGACACTCTCACTGACACTCTCACTGATACTCACTGACACTCCCACTGACACTGACACTCTCACTGACACTCTCACTGACACTCAGTTACACTCTCACTGACACTCTCACTGACACTCACGTACACTCACTGACACTCTCACTGACACTCTCACTGACACTGACACTCTCACTGACACTCTCACTGACACTCTCACAGACACTCACTGACACTCACTGACACTCTCTCTGACACACTCTCACTGACGCTGACACTCTCACTGACACTCTCACTGACACTGACACTCTCACTGACACTGACACTCTCACTGACACTCTCACTGACACTCTCACTAACACTGACACTCTCACTGAAACTCTCACTGACACTCACACTCTCACTGACACTCACTTACACTCTCACTGACACTCTCACTGACACTCTCACTGACACTCTCACTGACACTCTCGCTGACACTCAAGGACACTCACTGACACTCTCACTGACACTCTCACTGACACTGTCACTCTCACTGACACTTTCACTGACACACTCACTGACCCTCTCACTGACACTGACACACTCACTGACACACTCACTGACACACTCACTGACACTCTCACTGACACTGACTCTGACACTGACTCTGACACTGACTCTGACTCTGACACTCTCACTCACACTCTCACTCACACTCACTGACACTCTCACCGACACTGACTCTGACACTCTCACTCACACTCTCGCTCACACTCACTGACACTCACTGACACTCTCACTCACACTCTCACTGACACTCACACTGACACTCTCACTGATGCTGACACTCTCACTGACACTCTCACTGATGCTGACACTGATGCTGTCACTGACACTGACTCTCTCACTGACACTCTCACTGACACTCTCACTGACACTGACACTCTCACTGACACTCACTTACATTCTCACTGACACTCTCACTGACACTCTCACTGACACTCTCACTGACACTCTCACTAACACTCTCACTGACACTCTCGCTGACACTCAAGGACACTCACTGACACTCTCACTGACACTCTCACTGACACTGTGACTCTCACTGACACTTTCACTGACACACTCACTGACACACTCACTGACACTCTCACTGACACTCTCACTGACACTCTCACTGACACTGACACTCTCACTGACTCTGACACTCTCACTGACTCTGACACTCTCACTGACACTCTCACTGACACTCTCACTAACACTGACACTCTCACTGAAACTCACACTGACACTCTCACTGACAATCTCACTGACAATCTCACTGACACTCACTGACACTCTCACTGACACTCACTGACACTCACTGACACTCTCACTGACAGTCCCACTGACACTCTCACTGACACTCTCACTGACACTCTCACTGACACTCTCATAGACACTGACACTCTCACTGACACTGACACTTTCACTGACACTCACCGACACTCTGACACTCTCACTGATACTCACTGACACTCTCACTGACACTCACTGACACTCTCACTGACACTGACACTCTCACTGACAATCTCATCTACACTCTCACTGACACACTCACTGACACTCTTCACTGACACTCACTGACACTCTCACTGACACTCTCACTGACACTCTCACTCTCACTGACACTCTCACTGACACTCACTGACACTCTCACTGACACTCTCACTGACACTCAAGGACACTATCACTGACACTCACTGACACTCTCACTGACACTCTCACTGACACTCTCACTGAGACTCTCACTGGCACTCACTCACTGACACTAACATTCTCACTGACACTCACTGGCACTCTGACACTCTCACTGACACTCTCACTGATACTCACTGACACTCTCACTGACACTCACTGACACTCTCACTGACACTGACACTCTCACTGACACTGACACTCTCACGAACACTCTCACTGACACTCTCACTGACACTCAAGGACACTCACTGACACTCTCACTGACACTCTCACTGACACTCACTGACACTCTCGCTGACACTCTCGCTGACACTCACTGACACTCTCACTGACACTCACTGACACACTCACTGACACTCTCACTGACACTCTCACTGACACTGACACTCTCACTGACACTCTCACTGACACTCTCACTGACACTCTCACTGACACTCTCACTCTCACTGACACTCACTGACACTCTCACTGACACTCTCACTGACACTCTCACTGACACTGACACTCACACTGACACTCTCACTGACATTCACTGACACTCTCACTGCCACACTCACTGACACTCACTGACACTCAATGACACTCTCACTGACACTCTCTCTGACACTGACACTCTCACTAACACTCTTACTGACACACTCACTGACACTCTCACTGACACTGACACTCTCACTGACACTCTCACTGACACGCTCACTGACACTCTCACTGATGCTGACACTCTCACTGACACTGACACTCTCACTTACACTTTCACTGACACTAACACTCTCACTGACACTCTCACTGACACCCAATGACACTCTCACTGACACCCAATGACACTCTCACTGACACCCAATGACACTCTCACTGACACTCAATGACACTCTCACTGACACTCTGACACTCACTGACACTCTCACTGACACTCTCACTGACACAGACACTCTCACTGACACTCTCACTGACACTCTCACTGACACTCTTACTGACATTGACTCGCTCACTGAAACTCTCACTGACACTCTCACTGACACTCTCACTCTCACTGACACTCTCACTGAAACTCTCACTGAGACTCTCACTGACACTCTCTCTGAAACAATCACTGACACTCTCACTGACACTCTCACTGATACGCTCACTGACATGCTCACTGACACTCTCACTGACACTCTCACTGACACTCTCACTGACACTCTCACTGACACTCTCACTGACTCTGACACTCTCACTCTCACTCACTGACACGCTCACTGACACTGACACTCTCACTGACACTCTCACAGACACTGACACTCTCACTGACACTCACTGACACTGACACTTTCACTGACACTCAATGACACTCTGACACTCTCACTGACACTCTAACTGATACTCACTGACACTCTCACTGACACTCACTGACACTCTCACTGACACTGACACTGTCACTGACAATCTCATCTACACTCTCACTGACACTCTCACTGACACTCTCACTGACACTCTCACTGACACTCTCACTCTCACTGACACTCACTGACACTCTCACTGACACTCTCACTGACACTCTCACTGACACTCTCACTGACACTCTCACTGACACTCTCACTCACTGACACTAACACTCTCACTGACACTCACTGACACTCTGACACTCTCACTGACACTCTCACTGATACTCACTGACACTCCCACTGACACTCACTGACACTCTCACTGACACTCTCACTGACACTCTCACTGACACTCAAGGACACTCACTGACACTCTCACTGACACTCTCGCTGACACTCTCGCTGACACTCTCACTGACACTCTCACTGACACTTTCTCTGACACACTCTCACTGACACTCACTGACACACTCACTGACACTCTTACTGACACTGACACTCACTGACACTCTCACTGACACTCTCACTGACACTTTCTCTGACACTTTCTCTGACACACTCACTGACACTCTCACTGACACTCTCACTCTCACTGACACTCTCACTGACACTCTCACTGACACTCTAACTGACACTCTCACTGACACAGACACTCTCACTGACACTCACTGACACTCTCACTGCCACACTCACTGACACTCAATGACACTCTCACTGACACTCTCTCTGACACTGACACTCTCACTGACACTCACTGACACACTCACTGACACTCTCACTGACACTCTCACTGACACTCTCACTGACACTGACACTCTCACTGACACTCTCACTGACAATCTCACTGACACTCTCACTGACACTCTCACTCTCACTGACACTCACTGACACTCTCACTGACACTCTCACTGACACTGACACTCTCACTGACACTGACACTCTCACTGACACTCTCACTGACACTCAAGGACACTCACTGACACTCTCACTGACACTCTCACTGACACTCACTGACACTCTCACTGCCACACTCACTGACACTCACTGACACTCAATGACACTCTCACTGACACTCTCTCTGACACTGACACTCTCACTAACACTCTTACTGACACACTCACTGACACTCTCACTGACACTGACACTCTCACTGACACTCTCACTGACACGCTCACTGACACTCTCACTGATGCTGACACACTCACTGACACTGACACTCTCACTTACACTTTCACTGACACTAACACTCTCACTGACACTCTCACTGACACAGACACTCTCACTGACACTCACTGACACTCTCACTGACACTCTCACTGACACTCTCACTGAGACTCTCACTGGCACTCTCACTCACTGACACTAACATTCTCACTGACACTCACTGGCACTCTGACACTCTCACTGACACTCTCACTGATACTCACTGACACTCTCACTGACACTCACTGACACTCTCACTGACACTGACACTCTCACGAACACTCTCACTGACACTCTCACTGACACTCAAGGACACTCACTGACACTCTCACTGACACTCTCACTGACACTCACTGACACTCTCGCTGACACTCTCGCTGACACTCACTGACACTCTCACTGACACTCACTGACACACTCACTGACACTCTCACTGACACTCTCACTGACACTCTCACTGACACTGACCCTCTCACTGACAATCTCACTGACACTCTCACTGACACTCTCACTCTCACTGACACTCACTGACACTCTCACTGACACTCTCACTGACACTGACACTCTCACTGACACTGACACTCTCACTGACACTCTCACTGACATTCACTGACACTCTCACTGCCACACTCACTGACACTCACTGACACTCAATGACACTCTCACTGACACTCTCTCTGACACTGACACTCTCACTAACACTCTTACTGACACACTCACTGACACTCTCACTGACACTGACACTCTCACTGACACTCTCACTGACACGCTCACTGACACTCTCACTGATGCTGACACACTCACTGACACTGACACTCTCACTTACACTTTCACTGACACTAACACTCTCACTGACACTCTCACTGACACAGACACTCTCACTGACACTCTCACTGACACTCTCACTGACACTCTTACTGACATTGACACGCTCACTGAAACTCTCACTGACACTCTCACTCTCACTGACACTCACTGAAACTCTCACTGACACTCTCACTGACACTCTCTCTGAAACAATCACTGACACTCTCACTGACACTCTCACTGATACGCTCACTGACATGCTCACTGACATGCTCACTGACACTCTCACTGACACTCTCACTGACACTCTCACTGACACTCTCACTGACACTCTCACTGACTCTGACACTCTCACTCTCACTCACTGACACGCTCACTGACACTGACACTCTCACTGACACTCTCACAGACACTGACACTCTCACTGACACTCACTGACACTGACACTTTCACTGACACTCACTGACACTCTGACACTCTCACTGACACTCTAACTGATACTCACTGACACTCTCACTGACACTCACTGACACTCTCACTGACACTGACACTGTCACTGACAATCTCATCTACACTCTCACTGACACTCTCACTGACACTCTCACTGACACTCTCACTCTCACTGACACTCACTGACACTCTCACTGACACTCTCACTGACACTCAAGGACACTCAAGGACACTCACTGACACTCTCACTGACACTCCCACTGACACTCTCACTGACACTCTTGCTGACACTCTCGCTGACACTATCACTGACACTCTCACTGACACTCACTGACACTCACTGACACTCTCACTGACACTCTCACTGACACTCTCACTGACACTCTCACTGACACTCTCACTCACTGACACTAACACTCTCACTGACACTCACTGACACTCTGACACTCTCACTGACACTCTCACTGATACTCACTGACACTCCCACTGACACTGACACTCTCACTGACACTCTCACTGACACTCAGTTACACTCTCACTGACACTCTCACTGACACTCACGTACACTCACTGACACTCTCACTGACACTGACACTCTCACTGACACTCTCACTGACACTCTCACAGACACTCACTGACACTCACTGACACTCTCTCTGACACACTCTCACTGACACTGACACTCTCACTGACACTCTCACTGACACTCTCACTGACACTGACACTCTCACTGACACTCTCACTGACACTCTCACTAACACTGACACTCTCACTGAAACTCTCACTGACACTCACACTCTCACTGACACTCACTTACACTCTCACTGACACTCTCACTGACACTCTCACTGACACTCTCACTGACACTCTCGCTGACACTCAAGGACACTCACTGACACTCTCACTGACACTCTCACTGACACTGTCACTCTCACTGACACTTTCACTGACACACTCACTGACCCTCTCACTGACACTGACACACTCACTGACACACTCACTGACACACTCACTGACACTCTCACTGACACTGACTCTGACACTGACTCTGACACTGACTCTGACTCTGACACTCTCACTCACACTCTCACTCACACTCACTGACACTCTCACCGACACTGACTCTGACACTCTCACTCACACTCTCGCTCACACTCACTGACACTCACTGACACTCTCACTCACACTCTCACTGACACTCACACTGACACTCTCACTGATGCTGACACTCTCACTGACACTCTCACTGACACTCTCACTGATGCTGACACTGATGCTGTCACTGACACTGACTCTCTCACTGACACTCTCACTGACACTCTCACTGACACTGACACTCTCACTGACACTCACTTACATTCTCACTGACACTCTCACTGACACTCTCACTGACACTCTCACTAACACTCTCACTGACACTCTCTCTGAAACAATCACTGACACTCTCACTGACACTCTCACTGATACGCTCACTGACATGCTCACTGACACGCTCACTGACACTCTCACTGACACTCTCACTGACACTCTCACTGACACTCTCACTGACACTCTCACTGACTCTGACACTCTCACTCTCACTCACTGACACGCTCACTGACACTGACACTCTCACTGACACTCTCACAGACACTGACACTCTCACTGACACTCACTGACACTGACACTTTCACTGACACTCAATGACACTCTGACACTCTCACTGACACTCTAACTGATACTCACTGACACTCTCACTGACACTCACTGACACTCTCACTGACACTGACACTGTCACTGACAATCTCATCTACACTCTCACTGACACTCTCACTGACACTCTCACTGACACTCTCACTGACACTCTCACTCTCACTGACACTCACTGACACTCTCACTGACACTCTCACTGACACTCTCACTGACACTCTCACTGACACTCTCACTGACACTCTCACTCACTGACACTAACACTCTCACTGACACTCACTGACACTCTGACACTCTCACTGACACTCTCACTGATACTCACTGACACTCCCACTGACACTCACTGACACTCTCACTGACACTCTCACTGACACTCTCACTGACACTCAAGGACACTCACTGACACTCTCACTGACACTCTCGCTGACACTCTCGCTGACACTCTCACTGACACTCTCACTGACACTTTCTCTGACACACTCTCACTGACACTCACTGACACACTCACTGACACTCTTACTGACACTGACACTCACTGACACTCTCACTGACACTCTCACTGACACTTTCTCTGACACTTTCTCTGACACACTCACTGACACTCTCACTGACACTCTCACTCTCACTGACACTCTCACTGACACTCTAACTGACACTCTCACTGACACAGACACTCTCACTGACACTCACTGACACTCTCACTGCCACACTCACTGACACTCAATGACACTCTCACTGACACTCTCTCTGACACTGACACTCTCACTGACACTCACTGACACTCACTGACACTCGCTGACAATCTCACTGACACTCTCACTGACACTCACGTACACTCACTGACACTTTCACTGACACTCTCACTGACACTGACACTCTCACTGACACTCTCACTGACACTCTCACTAACACTGACACTCTCACTGACACTCTCACTGACACTCTCACTGACACTCACTGACACTCTCACTGACACTTTCTCTGACACACTCTCACTGACACTGATACTCTCACTGACACTCACTGACACACTCACTGACACTCTCACTGACACTCTCACTGACACTCTCACTGACACTGACACTCTCACTGACACTCTCACTGACACTCTCACTGACACTCTCACTGACACACTCACTGACACTCTCACTGACACTCTCACTCTCACTGACACTCACTGACACACTCACTGACACTCTCACTGACACTCTCACTGACACTCTCACTGACACTGACACTCTCACTGATATTCACTGACACTCTCACTGCCACACTCACTGACACTCACTGACACTCAATGACACTCTCACTGACACTCTCTCTGACAATGACACTCTCACTGACACTCTTACTGACACACTCACTGACACTCTCACTGACACTCTCATTGACACTCACTGACACACTCACTGACACGCTCACTGACACTCTCACTGATGCTGACACTCTCACTGACACTGACACTCTCACTTACACTCTCACTGACAATAACACTCTCACTGACACTCTCACTGACACCCAATGACACTCTCACTGACACCCAATGACACTCTCACTGACATTCAATGACACTCACTGACACTCTCACTGACACTCTCACTGACACTCTCACTGACACTGTCACTCTCACTGACACTTTCACTGACACACTCACTGACCCTCTCACTGACACTGACACTCTCACTGACACACTCACTGACACACTCACTGACAATCTCACTAACACTCTCACTGACACTCCCATTGACACTCACACTGACACTCTCACTGACACTCTCACTGACACTCTCACTGACACTCTCACTGACACTCTCACTGACACTCATGTACAATCACTGACATTCTCACTGACACTCTCACTGACACTGACACTGACACTCTCACTGACACACTCACTGACACTGACACTCTCACTGACACTCTCACTGACACTCTCAATGACACTCACTGACACTCTCACTGACACTCATGTACACTCACTGACACTCTCACTGACACTCTCACTGACACTGACACTCTCACTGACACTCTCACTGACACTCACTGACACTCACTGACACTCTCACTGACACTTTCTCTGACACACTCTCACTGACACTGACACTCTCACTGACACTCACTGACACACTCACTGACACTCTCACTGACACTCTCACTGACACTGACACTCCCACTTACTCTGACACTCTCACTGATACTCTCACTGACACTCTCACTAACACTGACACTCTCACTGAAACTCTCACTGACACTCTCACTGACGAATCTCACTGACAATCTCACTGACACTCACTGACACTCTCACTGACACTCACTGACACTCTCACTGACAGTCCCACTGACACTCTCACTGACACTCTCACTGACACTGACACTCTTACTGACACTGACACTTTCACTTACACTCACTGACACTCTGACACTCTCACTGACACTCTCACTGATACTCACTGACACTCTCACTGACACTCACTGACACTCTCACTGACACTGACACTCTCACTGACAATCTCATCTACACTCTCACTGACACACTCACTGACACTCTCACTGACACTCACTGACACTCTCACTGACACTCTCACTCTCACTGATACTCTCACTGACACTCTCACTGACACTCAAGGACACTCACTGACACTATCACTGACACTCACTGACACTCTCACTGACACTCTCACTGACACTCTCACTGACACTCTCACTGACACTCTCACTCACTGACACTAACATTCTCACTGACACTCACTGGCACTCTGACACTCTCACTGACACTCTCACTGATACTCACTGACACTCTCACTGACACTCACTGACACTCTCACTGACACTGACACTCTCACTGACACTCTCACGGACACTCTCACTGACACTCTCACTGACACTCAAGGACACTCACTGACACTCTCACTGACACTCTCACTGACACTCACTGACACTCTCGCTGACACTCTCGCTGACACTCACTGACACTCTCACTGACACTTTCTCTGACACACTCTCGCTGACACTGACACTCTCACTGACACTCACTGACACACTCACTGACACTCTCACTGACACTCTCACTGACACTCTCACTGACACTCTCACTGACACTCTCACTCTCACTGACACTCACTGACACACTCACTGACACTCTCACTGACACTCTCACTGACACTCTCACTGACACTCTCACTGACACTCTCACTGACACACTCACTGACACTCTCACTGACACTCTCACTCTCACTGACACTCACTGACACTCTCACTGATACTCACTGACACTCTCACTGACACTCACTGACACTCTCACTGACACTGACACTCTCACTGACACTGACACTCTCACGGACACTCTCACTGACACTCTCACTGACACTCAAGGACACTCACTGACACTCTCACTGACACTCTCACTGACACTCACTGACACTCTCGCTGACACTCTCGCTGACACTCACTGACACTCTCACTGACACTTTCTCTGACACACTCTCACTGACACTGACACTCTCACTGACACTCACTGACACACTCACTGATACTCTCACTGACACTCTCACTGACACTCTCACTGACACTCTCACTGACACTCTCACTGACACTCTCACTCTCACTGACACTCACTGACACACTCACTGACACTCTCACTGACACTCTCACTGACACTCTCACTGACACTGACACTCTCACTGACACTCTCACTGACATTCACTGACACTCTCACTGCCACACTCACTGACACTCACTGACACTCAATGACACTCTCACTGACACTCTCACTGACACTCTCTCTGACACTGACACTCTCACTAACACTCTTACTGACACACTCACTGACACTCTCACTGACACTGACACTCTCACTGACACTCACTGACACACTCACTGACACGCTCACTGACACTCTCACTGATGCTGACACTCTCACTGACACTCTCACTTACACTTTCACTGACACTGACACTCTCACTGACACCCAATGACACTCTCACTGACACCCAATGACACTCTCACTGACACCCAATGACACTCTCACTGACACTCAATGACACTCTCACTGACACTCTGACACTCACTGACACTCTCACTGACACTCTCACTGACACTCTCACTGACACAGACACTCTCACTGACACTCTCACTGACACTCTCACTGACACTCTCACTGACATTGACACACTCACTGAAACTCTCACTGACACTCTCACTGACACTCTCACTCTCACTGACACTCTCACTGAAACTCTCACTGACACTCTCACTGACACTCTCTCTGAAACAATCACTGACACTCTCACTGACACTCTCACTGACACTCTCACTGACACTCTCACTGACACTCTCACTGACTCTGAAACTCTCACTCTCACTCACTGACACGCTCACTGACACTGACACTCTCACTGACACTCTCACAGACACTGACACTCTCACTGACACTCACTGACACTGACACTTTCACTGACACTCACTGACACTCTGACACTCTCACTGACACTCTAACTGATACTCACTGACACTCTCACTGACACTCACTGACACTCTCACTGACACTGACACTCTCACTGACAATCTCATCTACACTCTCACTGACACTCTCACTGACACTCTCACTGACACTCTCACTGACACTCACTGACACTCAATGACACTCTCACTGACACTCTCTCTGACACTGACACTCTCACTAACACTCTTACTGACACACTCACTGACACTCTCACTGACACTTACACTCTCACTGACACTCTCACTGACACGCTCACTGACACTCTCACTGATGCTGACACTCTCACTGACACTGACACTCTCACTTACACTTTCACTGACACTAACACTCTCACTGACACTCTCACTGACACCCAATGACACTCTCACTGACACCCAATGACACTCTCACTGACACCCAATGACACTCTCACTGACACTCAATGACACTCTCACTGACACTCTGACACTCACTGACACTCTCACGGACACTCTCACTGACACAGACACTCTCACTGACACTCTCACTGACACTCTCACTGACACTCTTACTGACATTGACTCGCTCACTGAAACTCTCACTGACACTCTCACTCTCACTGACACTCTCACTGAAACTCTCACTGAGACTCTCACTGACACTCTCTCTGAAACAATCACTGACACTCTCACTGACACTCTCACTGATACGCTCACTGACATGCTCACTGACACGCTCACTGACACTCTCACTGACACTCTCACTGACACTCTCACTGACACTCTCACTGACTCTGACACTCTCACTCTCACTCACTGACACGCTCACTGACACTGACACTCTCACTGACACTCTCACAGACACTGACACTCTCACTGACACTCACTGACACTGACACTTTCACTGACACTCAATGACACTCTGACACTCTCACTGACACTCTAACTGATACTCACTGACACTCTCACTGACACTCACTGACACTCTCACTGACACTGACACTGTCACTGACAATCTCATCTACACTCTCACTGACACTCTCACTGACACTCTCACTGACACTCTCACTGACACTCTCACTCTCACTGACACTCACTGACACTCTCACTGACACTCTCACTGACACTCTCACTGACACTCTCACTGACACTCTCACTGACACTCTCACTCACTGACACTAACACTCTCACTGACACTCACTGACACTCTGACACTCTCACTGACACTCTCACTGATACTCACTGACACTCCCACTGACACTCACTGACACTCTCACTGACACTCTCACTGACACTCTCACTGACACTCAAGGACACTCACTGACACTCTCACTGACACTCTCGCTGACACTCTCGCTGACACTCTCACTGACACTCTCACTGACACTTTCTCTGACACACTCTCACTGACACTCACTGACACACTCACTGACACTCTTACTGACACTGACACTCACTGACACTCTCACTGACACTCTCACTGACACTTTCTCTGACACTTTCTCTGACACACTCACTGACACTCTCACTGACACTCTCACTCTCACTGACACTCTCACTGACACTCTCACTGACACTCTAACTGACACTCTCACTGACACAGACACTCTCACTGACACTCACTGACACTCTCACTGCCACACTCACTGACACTCAATGACACTCTCACTGACACTCTCTCTGACACTGACACTCTCACTGACACTCACTGACACTCGCTGACAATCTCACTGACACTCTCACTGACACTCACGTACACTCACTGACACTTTCACTGACACTCTCACTGACACTGACACTCTCACTGACACTCTCACTGACACTCTCACTAACACTGACACTCTCACTGACACTCTCGCTGACACTCTCACTGACACTCTCACTGACACTCACTGACACTCTCACTGACACTTTCTCTGACACACTCTCACTGACACTGATACTCTCACTGACACTCACTGACACACTCACTGACACTCTCACTGACACTCTCACTGACACTCTCACTGACACTGACACTCTCACTGACACTCTCACTGACACTCTCACTGACACACTCACTGACACTCTCACTGACACTCTCACTCTCACTGACACTCACTGACACACTCACTGACACTCTCACTGACACTCTCACTGACACTCTCACTGACACTGACACTCTCACTGACACTCTCACTGATATTCACTGACACTCTCACTGCCACACTCACTGACACTCACTGACACTCAATGACACTCTCACTGACACTCTCTCTGACAATGACACTCTCACTGACACTCTTACTGACACACTCACTGACACTCTCACTGACACTCTCATTGACACTCACTGACACACTCACTGACACGCTCACTGACACTCTCACTGATGCTGACACTCTCACTGACACTGACACTCTCACTTACACTCTCACTGACAATAACACTCTCACTGACACTCTCACTGACACCCAATGACACTCTCACTGACACCCAATGACACTCTCACTGACATTCAATGACACTCACTGACACTCTCACTGACACTCTCACTGACACTCCCACTGACACTGTCACTCTCACTGACACTTTCACTGACACACTCACTGACCCTCTCACTGACACTGACACTCTCACTGACACACTCACTGACACACTCACTGACAATCTCACTAACACTCTCACTGACACTCCCATTGACACTCACACTGACACTCTCACTGACACTCTCACTGACACTCTCACTGACACTCTCACTGACACTCATGTACAATCACTGACATTCTCACTGACACTCTCACTGACACTGACACTGACACTCTCACTGACACACTCACTGACACTGACACTCTCACTGACACTCTCACTGACACTCTCAATGACACTCACTGACACTCTCACTGACACTCATGTACACTCACTGACACTCTCACTGACACTCTCACTGACACTGACACTCTCACTGACACTCTCACTGACACTCACTGACACTCACTGACACTCTCACTGACACTTTCTCTGACACACTCTCACTGACACTGACACTCTCACTGACACTCACTGACACTCTCACTGACACTCTCACTGACACTGACACTCCCACTTACTCTGACACTCTCACTGATACTCTCACTGACACTCTCACTAACACTGACACTCTCACTGAAACTCTCACTGACACTCTCACTGACGAATCTCACTGACAATCTCACTGACACTCACTGACACTCTCACTGACACTCACTGACACTCTCACTGACAGTCCCACTGACACTCTCACTGACACTCTCACTGACACTGACACTCTCACTGACACTGACACTTTCACTTACACTCACTGACACTCTGACACTCTCACTGACACTCTCACTGATACTCACTGACACTCTCACTGACACTCACTGACACTCTCACTGACACTGACACTCTCACTGACAATCTCATCTACACTCTCACTGACACACTCACTGACACTCTCACTGACACTCACTGACACTCTCACTGACACTCTCACTCTCACTGATACTCTCACTGACACTCTCACTGACACTCAAGGACACTCACTGACACTATCACTGACACTCACTGACACTCTCACTGACACTCTCACTGACACTCTCACTGACACTCTCACTGACACTCTCACTCACTGACACTAACATTCTCACTGACACTCACTGGCACTCTGACACTCTCACTGACACTCTCACTGATACTCACTGACACTCTCACTGACACTCACTGACACTCTCACTGACACTGACACTCTCACTGACACTCTCACGGACACTCTCACTGACACTCTCACTGACACTCAAGGACACTCACTGACACTCTCACTGACACTCTCACTGACACTCACTGACACTCTCGCTGACACTCTCGCTGACACTCACTGACACTCTCACTGACACTTTCTCTGACACACTCTCGCTGACACTGACACTCTCACTGACACTCACTGACACACTCACTGACACTCTCACTGACACTCTCACTGACACTCTCACTGACACTCTCACTGACACTCTCACTCTCACTGACACTCACTGACACACTCACTGACACTCTCACTGACACTCTCACTGACACTCTCACTGACACTCTCACTGACACTCTCACTGACACACTCACTGACACTCTCACTGACACTCTCACTCTCACTGACACTCACTGACACTCTCACTGATACTCACTGACACTCTCACTGACACTCACTGACACTCTCACTGACACTGACACTCTCACTGACACTGACACTCTCACGGACACTCTCACTGACACTCTCACTGACACTCAAGGACACTCACTGACACTCTCACTGACACTCTCACTGACACTCACTGACACTCTCGCTGACACTCTCGCTGACACTCACTGACACTCTCACTGACACTTTCTCTGACACACTCTCACTGACACTGACACTCTCACTGACACTCACTGACACACTCACTGATACTCTCACTGACACTCTCACTGACACTCTCACTGACACTCTCACTGACACTCTCACTGACACTCTCACTCTCACTGACACTCACTGACACACTCACTGACACTCTCACTGACACTCTCACTGACACTCTCACTGACACTGACACTCTCACTGACACTCTCACTGACATTCACTGACACTCTCACTGCCACACTCACTGACACTCACTGACACTCAATGACACTCTCACTGACACTCTCACTGACACTCTCTCTGACACTGACACTCTCACTAACACTCTTACTGACACACTCACTGACACTCTCACTGACACTGACACTCTCACTGACACTCACTGACACACTCACTGACACGCTCACTGACACTCTCACTGATGCTGACACTCTCACTGACACTCTCACTTACACTTTCACTGACACTGACACTCTCACTGACACCCAATGACACTCTCACTGACACCCAATGACACTCTCACTGACACCCAATGACACTCTCACTGACACTCAATGACACTCTCACTGACACTCTGACACTCACTGACACTCTCACTGACACTCTCACTGACACTCTCACTGACACAGACACTCTCACTGACACTCTCACTGACACTCTCACTGACACTCTCACTGACATTGACACACTCACTGAAACTCTCACTGACACTCTCACTGACACTCTCACTCTCACTGACACTCTCACTGAAACTCTCACTGACACTCTCACTGACACTCTCTCTGAAACAATCACTGACACTCTCACTGACACTCTCACTGACACTCTCACTGACACTCTCACTGACACTCTCACTGACTCTGAAACTCTCACTCTCACTCACTGACACGCTCACTGACACTGACACTCTCACTGACACTCTCACAGACACTGACACTCTCACTGACACTCACTGACACTGACACTTTCACTGACACTCACTGACACTCTGACACTCTCACTGACACTCTAACTGATACTCACTGACACTCTCACTGACACTCACTGACACTCTCACTGACACTGACACTCTCACTGACAATCTCATCTACACTCTCACTGACACTCTCACTGACACTCTCACTGACACTCTCACTGACACTCACTGACACTCAATGACACTCTCACTGACACTCTCTCTGACACTGACACTCTCACTAACACTCTTACTGACACACTCACTGACACTCTCACTGACACTTACACTCTCACTGACACTCTCACTGACACGCTCACTGACACTCTCACTGATGCTGACACTCTCACTGACACTGACACTCTCACTTACACTTTCACTGACACTAACACTCTCACTGACACTCTCACTGACACCCAATGACACTCTCACTGACACCCAATGACACTCTCACTGACACCCAATGACACTCTCACTGACACTCAATGACACTCTCACTGACACTCTGACACTCACTGACACTCTCACGGACACTCTCACTGACACAGACACTCTCACTGACACTCTCACTGACACTCTCACTGACACTCTTACTGACATTGACTCGCTCACTGAAACTCTCACTGACACTCTCACTCTCACTGACACTCTCACTGAAACTCTCACTGAGACTCTCACTGACACTCTCTCTGAAACAATCACTGACACTCTCACTGACACTCTCACTGATACGCTCACTGACATGCTCACTGACACGCTCACTGACACTCTCACTGACACTCTCACTGACACTCTCACTGACACTCTCACTGACTCTGACACTCTCACTCTCACTCACTGACACGCTCACTGACACTGACACTCTCACTGACACTCTCACAGACACTGACACTCTCACTGACACTCACTGACACTGACACTTTCACTGACACTCAATGACACTCTGACACTCTCACTGACACTCTAACTGATACTCACTGACACTCTCACTGACACTCACTGACACTCTCACTGACACTGACACTGTCACTGACAATCTCATCTACACTCTCACTGACACTCTCACTGACACTCTCACTGACACTCTCACTGACACTCTCACTCTCACTGACACTCACTGACACTCTCACTGACACTCTCACTGACACTCTCACTGACACTCTCACTGACACTCTCACTGACACTCTCACTCACTGACACTAACACTCTCACTGACACTCACTGACACTCTGACACTCTCACTGACACTCTCACTGATACTCACTGACACTCCCACTGACACTCACTGACACTCTCACTGACACTCTCACTGACACTCTCACTGACACTCAAGGACACTCACTGACACTCTCACTGACACTCTCGCTGACACTCTCGCTGACACTCTCACTGACACTCTCACTGACACTTTCTCTGACACACTCTCACTGACACTCACTGACACACTCACTGACACTCTTACTGACACTGACACTCACTGACACTCTCACTGACACTCTCACTGACACTTTCTCTGACACTTTCTCTGACACACTCACTGACACTCTCACTGACACTCTCACTCTCACTGACACTCTCACTGACACTCTCACTGACACTCTAACTGACACTCTCACTGACACAGACACTCTCACTGACACTCACTGACACTCTCACTGCCACACTCACTGACACTCAATGACACTCTCACTGACACTCTCTCTGACACTGACACTCTCACTGACACTCACTGACACTCGCTGACAATCTCACTGACACTCTCACTGACACTCACGTACACTCACTGACACTTTCACTGACACTCTCACTGACACTGACACTCTCACTGACACTCTCACTGACACTCTCACTAACACTGACACTCTCACTGACACTCTCGCTGACACTCTCACTGACACTCTCACTGACACTCACTGACACTCTCACTGACACTTTCTCTGACACACTCTCACTGACACTGATACTCTCACTGACACTCACTGACACACTCACTGACACTCTCACTGACACTCTCACTGACACTCTCACTGACACTGACACTCTCACTGACACTCTCACTGACACTCTCACTGACACACTCACTGACACTCTCACTGACACTCTCACTCTCACTGACACTCACTGACACACTCACTGACACTCTCACTGACACTCTCACTGACACTCTCACTGACACTGACACTCTCACTGACACTCTCACTGATATTCACTGACACTCTCACTGCCACACTCACTGACACTCACTGACACTCAATGACACTCTCACTGACACTCTCTCTGACAATGACACTCTCACTGACACTCTTACTGACACACTCACTGACACTCTCACTGACACTCTCATTGACACTCACTGACACACTCACTGACACGCTCACTGACACTCTCACTGATGCTGACACTCTCACTGACACTGACACTCTCACTTACACTCTCACTGACAATAACACTCTCACTGACACTCTCACTGACACCCAATGACACTCTCACTGACACCCAATGACACTCTCACTGACATTCAATGACACTCACTGACACTCTCACTGACACTCTCACTGACACTCCCACTGACACTGTCACTCTCACTGACACTTTCACTGACACACTCACTGACCCTCTCACTGACACTGACACTCTCACTGACACACTCACTGACACACTCACTGACAATCTCACTAACACTCTCACTGACACTCCCATTGACACTCACACTGACACTCTCACTGACACTCTCACTGACACTCTCACTGACACTCTCACTGACACTCATGTACAATCACTGACATTCTCACTGACACTCTCACTGACACTGACACTGACACTCTCACTGACACACTCACTGACACTGACACTCTCACTGACACTCTCACTGACACTCTCAATGACACTCACTGACACTCTCACTGACACTCATGTACACTCACTGACACTCTCACTGACACTCTCACTGACACTGACACTCTCACTGACACTCTCACTGACACTCACTGACACTCACTGACACTCTCACTGACACTTTCTCTGACACACTCTCACTGACACTGACACTCTCACTGACACTCACTGACACTCTCACTGACACTCTCACTGACACTGACACTCCCACTTACTCTGACACTCTCACTGATACTCTCACTGACACTCTCACTAACACTGACACTCTCACTGAAACTCTCACTGACACTCTCACTGACGAATCTCACTGACAATCTCACTGACACTCACTGACACTCTCACTGACACTCACTGACACTCTCACTGACAGTCCCACTGACACTCTCACTGACACTCTCACTGACACTGACACTCTCACTGACACTGACACTTTCACTTACACTCACTGACACTCTGACACTCTCACTGACACTCTCACTGATACTCACTGACACTCTCACTGACACTCACTGACACTCTCACTGACACTGACACTCTCACTGACAATCTCATCTACACTCTCACTGACACACTCACTGACACTCTCACTGACACTCACTGACACTCTCACTGACACTCTCACTCTCACTGATACTCTCACTGACACTCTCACTGACACTCAAGGACACTCACTGACACTATCACTGACACTCACTGAAACTCTCACTGACACTCTCACTCTCACTGACACTCTCACTGAAACTCTCACTGAGACTCTCACTGACACTCTCTCTGAAACAATCACTGACACTCTCACTGACACTCTCACTGATACGCTCACTGACATGCTCACTGACACGCTCACTGACACTCTCACTGACACTCTCACTGACACTCTCACTGACACTCTCACTGACTCTGACACTCTCACTCTCACTCACTGACACGCTCACTGACACTGACACTCTCACTGACACTCTCACAGACACTGACACTCTCACTGACACTCACTGACACTGACACTTTCACTGACACTCAATGACACTCTGACACTCTCACTGACACTCTAACTGATACTCACTGACACTCTCACTGACACTCACTGACACTCTCACTGACACTGACACTGTCACTGACAATCTCATCTACACTCTCACTGACACTCTCACTGACACTCTCACTGACACTCTCACTGACACTCTCACTCTCACTGACACTCACTGACACTCTCACTGACACTCTCACTGACACTCTCACTGACACTCTCACTGACACTCTCACTGACACTCTCACTCACTGACACTAACACTCTCACTGACACTCACTGACACTCTGACACTCTCACTGACACTCTCACTGATACTCACTGACACTCCCACTGACACTCACTGACACTCTCACTGACACTCTCACTGACACTCTCACTGACACTCAAGGACACTCACTGACACTCTCACTGACACTCTCGCTGACACTCTCGCTGACACTCTCACTGACACTCTCACTGACACTTTCTCTGACACACTCTCACTGACACTCACTGACACACTCACTGACACTCTTACTGACACTGACACTCACTGACACTCTCACTGACACTCTCACTGACACTTTCTCTGACACTTTCTCTGACACACTCACTGACACTCTCACTGACACTCTCACTCTCACTGACACTCTCACTGACACTCTCACTGACACTCTAACTGACACTCTCACTGACACAGACACTCTCACTGACACTCACTGACACTCTCACTGCCACACTCACTGACACTCAATGACACTCTCACTGACACTCTCTCTGACACTGACACTCTCACTGACACTCACTGACACTCGCTGACAATCTCACTGACACTCTCACTGACACTCACGTACACTCACTGACACTTTCACTGACACTCTCACTGACACTGACACTCTCACTGACACTCTCACTGACACTCTCACTAACACTGACACTCTCACTGACACTCTCACTGACACTCTCACTGACACTCTCACTGACACTCACTGACACTCTCACTGACACTTTCTCTGACACACTCTCACTGACACTGATACTCTCACTGACACTCACTGACACACTCACTGACACTCTCACTGACACTCTCACTGACACTCTCACTGACACTGACACTCTCACTGACACTCTCACTGACACTCTCACTGACACACTCACTGACACTCTCACTGACACTCTCACTCTCACTGACACTCACTGACACACTCACTGACACTCTCACTGACACTCTCACTGACACTCTCACTGACACTGACACTCTCACTGACACTCTCACTGATATTCACTGACACTCTCACTGCCACACTCACTGACACTCACTGACACTCAATGACACTCTCACTGACACTCTCTCTGACAATGACACTCTCACTGACACTCTTACTGACACACTCACTGACACTCTCACTGACACTCTCATTGACACTCACTGACACACTCACTGACACGCTCACTGACACTCTCACTGATGCTGACACTCTCACTGACACTGACACTCTCACTTACACTCTCACTGACAATAACACTCTCACTGACACTCTCACTGACACCCAATGACACTCTCACTGACACCCAATGACACTCTCACTGACATTCAATGACACTCACTGACACTCTCACTGACACTCTCACTGACACTCCCACTGACACTGTCACTCTCACTGACACTTTCACTGACACACTCACTGACCCTCTCACTGACACTGACACTCTCACTGACACACTCACTGACACACTCACTGACAATCTCACTAACACTCTCACTGACACTCCCATTGACACTCACACTGACACTCTCACTGACACTCTCACTGACACTCTCACTGACACTCTCACTGACACTCATGTACAATCACTGACATTCTCACTGACACTCTCACTGACACTGACACTGACACTCTCACTGACACACTCACTGACACTGACACTCTCACTGACACTCTCACTGACACTCTCAATGACACTCACTGACACTCTCACTGACACTCATGTACACTCACTGACACTCTCACTGACACTCTCACTGACACTGACACTCTCACTGACACTCTCACTGACACTCACTGACACTCACTGACACTCTCACTGACACTTTCTCTGACACACTCTCACTGACACTGACACTCTCACTGACACTCACTGACACACTCACTGACACTCTCACTGACACTCTCACTGACACTGACACTCCCACTTACTCTGACACTCTCACTGATACTCTCACTGACACTCTCACTAACACTGACACTCTCACTGAAACTCTCACTGACACTCTCACTGACGAATCTCACTGACAATCTCACTGACACTCACTGACACTCTCACTGACACTCACTGACACTCTCACTGACAGTCCCACTGACACTCTCACTGACACTCTCACTGACACTGACACTCTCACTGACACTGACACTTTCACTTACACTCACTGACACTCTGACACTCTCACTGACACTCTCACTGATACTCACTGACACTCTCACTGACACTCACTGACACTCTCACTGACACTGACACTCTCACTGACAATCTCATCTACACTCTCACTGACACACTCACTGACACTCTCACTGACACTCACTGACACTCTCACTGACACTCTCACTCTCACTGATACTCTCACTGACACTCTCACTGACACTCAAGGACACTCACTGACACTATCACTGACACTCACTGACACTCTCACTGACACTCTCACTGACACTCTCACTGACACTCTCACTGACACTCTCACTCACTGACACTAACATTCTCACTGACACTCACTGGCACTCTGACACTCTCACTGACACTCTCACTGATACTCACTGACACTCTCACTGACACTCACTGACACTCTCACTGACACTGACACTCTCACTGACACTCTCACGGACACTCTCACTGACACTCTCACTGACACTCAAGGACACTCACTGACACTCTCACTGACACTCTCACTGACACTCACTGACACTCTCGCTGACACTCTCGCTGACACTCACTGACACTCTCACTGACACTTTCTCTGACACACTCTCGCTGACACTGACACTCTCACTGACACTCACTGACACACTCACTGACACTCTCACTGACACTCTCACTGACACTCTCACTGACACTCTCACTGACACTCTCACTGACACTCTCACTCTCACTGACACTCACTGACACACTCACTGACACTCTCACTGACACTCTCACTGACACACTCACTGACACTCTCACTGACACTCTCACTCTCACTGACACTCACTGACACTCTCACTGATACTCACTGACACTCTCACTGACACTCACTGACACTCTCACTGACACTGACACTCTCACTGACACTGACACTCTCACGGACACTCTCACTGACACTCTCACTGACACTCAAGGACACTCACTGACACTCTCACTGACACTCTCACTGACACTCACTGACACTCTCGCTGACACTCTCGCTGACACTCACTGACACTCTCACTGACACTTTCTCTGACACACTCTCACTGACACTGACACTCTCACTGACACTCACTGACACACTCACTGATACTCTCACTGACACTCTCACTGACACTCTCACTGACACTCTCACTGACACACTCACTGACACTCTCACTGACACTCTCACTCTCACTGACACTCACTGACACACTCACTGACACTCTCACTGACACTCTCACTGACACTCTCACTGACACTGACACTCTCACTGACACTCTCACTGACATTCACTGACACTCTCACTGCCACACTCACTGACACTCACTGACACTCAATGACACTCTCACTGACACTCTCACTGACACTCTCTCTGACACTGACACTCTCACTAACACTCTTACTGACACACTCACTGACACTCTCACTGACACTGACACTCTCACTGACACTCACTGACACACTCACTGACACGCTCACTGACACTCTCACTGATGCTGACACTCTCACTGACACTCTCACTTACACTTTCACTGACACTGACACTCTCACTGACACCCAATGACACTCTCACTGACACCCAATGACACTCTCACTGACACCCAATGACACTCTCACTGACACTCAATGACACTCTCACTGACACTCTGACACTCACTGACACTCTCACTGACACTCTCACTGACACTCTCACTGACACAGACACTCTCACTGACACTCTCACTGACACTCTCACTGACACTCTCACTGACATTGACACACTCACTGAAACTCTCACTGACACTCTCACTGACACTCTCACTCTCACTGACACTCTCACTGAAACTCTCACTGACACTCTCACTGACACTCTCTCTGAAACAATCACTGACACTCTCACTGACACTCTCACTGACACTCTCACTGACACTCTCACTGACACTCTCACTGACTCTGAAACTCTCACTCTCACTCACTGACACGCTCACTGACACTGACACTCTCACTGACACTCTCACAGACACTGACACTCTCACTGACACTCACTGACACTGACACTTTCACTGACACTCACTGACACTCTGACACTCTCACTGACACTCTAACTGATACTCACTGACACTCTCACTGACACTCACTGACACTCTCACTGACACTGACACTCTCACTGACAATCTCATCTACACTCTCACTGACACTCTCACTGACACTCTCACTGACACTCTCACTGACACTCACTGACACTCAATGACACTCTCACTGACACTCTCTCTGACACTGACACTCTCACTAACACTCTTACTGACACACTCACTGACACTCTCACTGACACTTACACTCTCACTGACACTCTCACTGACACGCTCACTGACACTCTCACTGATGCTGACACTCTCACTGACACTGACACTCTCACTTACACTTTCACTGACACTAACACTCTCACTGACACTCTCACTGACACCCAATGACACTCTCACTGACACCCAATGACACTCTCACTGACACCCAATGACACTCTCACTGACACTCAATGACACTCTCACTGACACTCTGACACTCACTGACACTCTCACGGACACTCTCACTGACACAGACACTCTCACTGACACTCTCACTGACACTCTCACTGACACTCTTACTGACATTGACTCGCTCACTGAAACTCTCACTGACACTCTCACTCTCACTGACACTCTCACTGAAACTCTCACTGAGACTCTCACTGACACTCTCTCTGAAACAATCACTGACACTCTCACTGACACTCTCACTGATACGCTCACTGACATGCTCACTGACACGCTCACTGACACTCTCACTGACACTCTCACTGACACTCTCACTGACACTCTCACTGACTCTGACACTCTCACTCTCACTCACTGACACGCTCACTGACACTGACACTCTCACTGACACTCTCACAGACACTGACACTCTCACTGACACTCACTGACACTGACACTTTCACTGACACTCAATGACACTCTGACACTCTCACTGACACTCTAACTGATACTCACTGACACTCTCACTGACACTCACTGACACTCTCACTGACACTGACACTGTCACTGACAATCTCATCTACACTCTCACTGACACTCTCACTGACACTCTCACTGACACTCTCACTGACACTCTCACTCTCACTGACACTCACTGACACTCTCACTGACACTCTCACTGACACTCTCACTGACACTCTCACTGACACTCTCACTGACACTCTCACTGACACTCTCACTCACTGACACTAACACTCTCACTGACACTCACTGACACTCTGACACTCTCACTGACACTCTCACTGATACTCACTGACACTCCCACTGACACTCACTGACACTCTCACTGACACTCTCACTGACACTCTCACTGACACTCAAGGACACTCACTGACACTCTCACTGACACTCTCGCTGACACTCTCGCTGACACTCTCACTGACACTCTCACTGACACTTTCTCTGACACACTCTCACTGACACTCACTGACACACTCACTGACACTCTTACTGACACTGACACTCACTGACACTCTCACTGACACTCTCACTGACACTTTCTCTGACACTTTCTCTGACACACTCACTGACACTCTCACTGACACTCTCACTCTCACTGACACTCTCACTGACACTCTCACTGACACTCTAACTGACACTCTCACTGACACAGACACTCTCACTGACACTCACTGACACTCTCACTGCCACACTCACTGACACTCAATGACACTCTCACTGACACTCTCTCTGACACTGACACTCTCACTGACACTCACTGACACTCGCTGACAATCTCACTGACACTCTCACTGACACTCACGTACACTCACTGACACTTTCACTGACACTCTCACTGACACTGACACTCTCACTGACACTCTCACTGACACTCTCACTAACACTGACACTCTCACTGACACTCTCGCTGACACTCTCACTGACACTCTCACTGACACTCACTGACACTCTCACTGACACTTTCTCTGACACACTCTCACTGACACTGATACTCTCACTGACACTCACTGACACACTCACTGACACTCTCACTGACACTCTCACTGACACTCTCACTGACACTGACACTCTCACTGACACTCTCACTGACACTCTCACTGACACACTCACTGACACTCTCACTGACACTCTCACTCTCACTGACACTCACTGACACACTCACTGACACTCTCACTGACACTCTCACTGACACTCTCACTGACACTGACACTCTCACTGACACTCTCACTGATATTCACTGACACTCTCACTGCCACACTCACTGACACTCACTGACACTCAATGACACTCTCACTGACACTCTCTCTGACAATGACACTCTCACTGACACTCTTACTGACACACTCACTGACACTCTCACTGACACTCTCATTGACACTCACTGACACACTCACTGACACGCTCACTGACACTCTCACTGATGCTGACACTCTCACTGACACTGACACTCTCACTTACACTCTCACTGACAATAACACTCTCACTGACACTCTCACTGACACCCAATGACACTCTCACTGACACCCAATGACACTCTCACTGACATTCAATGACACTCACTGACACTCTCACTGACACTCTCACTGACACTCCCACTGACACTGTCACTCTCACTGACACTTTCACTGACACACTCACTGACCCTCTCACTGACACTGACACTCTCACTGACACACTCACTGACACACTCACTGACAATCTCACTAACACTCTCACTGACACTCCCATTGACACTCACACTGACACTCTCACTGACACTCTCACTGACACTCTCACTGACACTCTCACTGACACTCATGTACAATCACTGACATTCTCACTGACACTCTCACTGACACTGACACTGACACTCTCACTGACACACTCACTGACACTGACACTCTCACTGACACTCTCACTGACACTCTCAATGACACTCACTGACACTCTCACTGACACTCATGTACACTCACTGACACTCTCACTGACACTCTCACTGACACTGACACTCTCACTGACACTCTCACTGACACTCACTGACACTCACTGACACTCTCACTGACACTTTCTCTGACACACTCTCACTGACACTGACACTCTCACTGACACTCACTGACACACTCACTGACACTCTCACTGACACTCTCACTGACACTGACACTCCCACTTACTCTGACACTCTCACTGATACTCTCACTGACACTCTCACTAACACTGACACTCTCACTGAAACTCTCACTGACACTCTCACTGACGAATCTCACTGACAATCTCACTGACACTCACTGACACTCTCACTGACACTCACTGACACTCTCACTGACAGTCCCACTGACACTCTCACTGACACTCTCACTGACACTGACACTCTCACTGACACTGACACTTTCACTTACACTCACTGACACTCTGACACTCTCACTGACACTCTCACTGATACTCACTGACACTCTCACTGACACTCACTGACACTCTCACTGACACTGACACTCTCACTGACAATCTCATCTACACTCTCACTGACACACTCACTGACACTCTCACTGACACTCACTGACACTCTCACTGACACTCTCACTCTCACTGATACTCTCACTGACACTCTCACTGACACTCAAGGACACTCACTGACACTATCACTGACACTCACTGAAACTCTCACTGACACTCTCACTCTCACTGACACTCTCACTGAAACTCTCACTGAGACTCTCACTGACACTCTCTCTGAAACAATCACTGACACTCTCACTGACACTCTCACTGATACGCTCACTGACATGCTCACTGACACGCTCACTGACACTCTCACTGACACTCTCACTGACACTCTCACTGACACTCTCACTGACTCTGACACTCTCACTCTCACTCACTGACACGCTCACTGACACTGACACTCTCACTGACACTCTCACAGACACTGACACTCTCACTGACACTCACTGACACTGACACTTTCACTGACACTCAATGACACTCTGACACTCTCACTGACACTCTAACTGATACTCACTGACACTCTCACTGACACTCACTGACACTCTCACTGACACTGACACTGTCACTGACAATCTCATCTACACTCTCACTGACACTCTCACTGACACTCTCACTGACACTCTCACTGACACTCTCACTCTCACTGACACTCACTGACACTCTCACTGACACTCTCACTGACACTCTCACTGACACTCTCACTGACACTCTCACTGACACTCTCACTCACTGACACTAACACTCTCACTGACACTCACTGACACTCTGACACTCTCACTGACACTCTCACTGATACTCACTGACACTCCCACTGACACTCACTGACACTCTCACTGACACTCTCACTGACACTCTCACTGACACTCAAGGACACTCACTGACACTCTCACTGACACTCTCGCTGACACTCTCGCTGACACTCTCACTGACACTCTCACTGACACTTTCTCTGACACACTCTCACTGACACTCACTGACACACTCACTGACACTCTTACTGACACTGACACTCACTGACACTCTCACTGACACTCTCACTGACACTTTCTCTGACACTTTCTCTGACACACTCACTGACACTCTCACTGACACTCTCACTCTCACTGACACTCTCACTGACACTCTCACTGACACTCTAACTGACACTCTCACTGACACAGACACTCTCACTGACACTCACTGACACTCTCACTGCCACACTCACTGACACTCAATGACACTCTCACTGACACTCTCTCTGACACTGACACTCTCACTGACACTCACTGACACTCGCTGACAATCTCACTGACACTCTCACTGACACTCACGTACACTCACTGACACTTTCACTGACACTCTCACTGACACTGACACTCTCACTGACACTCTCACTGACACTCTCACTAACACTGACACTCTCACTGACACTCTCACTGACACTCTCACTGACACTCTCACTGACACTCACTGACACTCTCACTGACACTTTCTCTGACACACTCTCACTGACACTGATACTCTCACTGACACTCACTGACACACTCACTGACACTCTCACTGACACTCTCACTGACACTCTCACTGACACTGACACTCTCACTGACACTCTCACTGACACTCTCACTGACACACTCACTGACACTCTCACTGACACTCTCACTCTCACTGACACTCACTGACACACTCACTGACACTCTCACTGACACTCTCACTGACACTCTCACTGACACTGACACTCTCACTGACACTCTCACTGATATTCACTGACACTCTCACTGCCACACTCACTGACACTCACTGACACTCAATGACACTCTCACTGACACTCTCTCTGACAATGACACTCTCACTGACACTCTTACTGACACACTCACTGACACTCTCACTGACACTCTCATTGACACTCACTGACACACTCACTGACACGCTCACTGACACTCTCACTGATGCTGACACTCTCACTGACACTGACACTCTCACTTACACTCTCACTGACAATAACACTCTCACTGACACCCAATGACACTCTCACTGACACCCAATGACACTCTCACTGACATTCAATGACACTCACTGACACTCTCACTGACACTCTCACTGACACTCCCACTGACACTGTCACTCTCACTGACACTTTCACTGACACACTCACTGACCCTCTCACTGACACTGACACTCTCACTGACACACTCACTGACACACTCACTGACAATCTCACTAACACTCTCACTGACACTCCCATTGACACTCACACTGACACTCTCACTGACACTCTCACTGACACTCTCACTGACACTCTCACTGACACTCATGTACAATCACTGACATTCTCACTGACACTCTCACTGACACTGACACTGACACTCTCACTGACACACTCACTGACACTGACACTCTCACTGACACTCTCACTGACACTCTCAATGACACTCACTGACACTCTCACTGACACTCATGTACACTCACTGACACTCTCACTGACACTCTCACTGACACTGACACTCTCACTGACACTCTCACTGACACTCACTGACACTCACTGACACTCTCACTGACACTTTCTCTGACACACTCTCACTGACACTAACACTCTCACTGACACTCACTGACACACTCACTGACACTCTCACTGACACTCTCACTGACACTGACACTCCCACTTACTCTGACACTCTCACTGATACTCTCACTGACACTCTCACTAACACTGACACTCTCACTGAAACTCTCACTGACACTCTCACTGACGAATCTCACTGACAATCTCACTGACACTCACTGACACTCTCACTGACACTCACTGACACTCTCACTGACAGTCCCACTGACACTCTCACTGACACTCTCACTGACACTGACACTCTCACTGACACTGACACTTTCACTTACACTCACTGACACTCTGACACTCTCACTGACACTCTCACTGATACTCACTGACACTCTCACTGACACTCACTGACACTCTCACTGACACTGACACTCTCACTGACAATCTCATCTACACTCTCACTGACACACTCACTGACACTCTCACTGACACTCACTGACACTCTCACTGACACTCTCACTCTCACTGATACTCTCACTGACACTCAAGGACACTCACTGACACTATCACTGACACTCACTGACACTCTCACTGACACTCTCACTGACACTCTCACTGACACTCTCACTGACACTCTCACTCACTGACACTAACATTCTCACTGACACTCACTGGCACTCTGACACTCTCACTGACACTCTCACTGATACTCACTGACACTCTCACTGACACTCACTGACACTCTCACTGACACTGACACTCTCACTGACACTGACACTCTCACGGACACTCTCACTGACACTCTCACTGACACTCAAGGACACTCACTGACACTCTCACTGACACTCTCACTGACACTCACTGACACTCTCGCTGACACTCTCTCTGACACTCACTGACACTCTCACTGACACTTTCTCTGACACACTCTCGCTGACACTGACACTCTCACTGACACTCACTGACACACTCACTGACACTCTCACTGACACTCTCACTGACACTCTCACTGACACTCTCACTGACACTCTCACTCTCACTGACACTCACTGACACACTCACTGACACTCTCACTGACACTGACACTCTCACTGACACTGACACTTTCACTTACACTCACTGACACTCTGACACTCTCACTGACACTCTCACTGATACTCACTGACACTCACTGACACTCTCACTGACACTCTCACTGATGCTGACACTGAGGCTGTCACTGACACTGACTCTCTCACTGACACTCTCACTGACACTGACACTCTCACTGACACTAACTTACATTCTCACTGACACTCTCACTGACACTCTCACTGACACTCTCACTGACACTCTCACTAACACTCTCACTGACACTCTCGCTGACACTCAAGGACACTCACTGACACTCTCACTGACACTCTCACTGTCACTCTCACTGACACTTTCACTGACACACTCACTGACACACTCACTGACACTCTCACTGACACTCTCACTGACACTCTCACTGACACTGACACTCTCACTGACTCTGACACTCTCACTGACACTCTCACTGACACTCTCACTAACACTGACACTCTCACTGAAACTCACACTGACACTCTCACTGACAATCTCACTGACAATCTCACTGACACTCACTGACACTCTCACTGACACTCACTGACACTCTTACTGACACACTCACTGACACTCTCACTGACACTCTCACTGACACTCACTGACACACTCACTGACACGCTCACTGACACTCTCACTGATGCTGACACTCTCACTGACACTGACACTCTCACTTACACTCTCACTGACAATAACACTCTCACTGACACTCTCACTGACACCCAATGACACTCTCACTGACACCCAATGACACTCTCACTGACATTCAATGACACTCACTGACACTCTCACTGACACTCTCACTGACACTCTCACTGACACTTTCACTGACACACTCACTGACCCTCTCACTGACACTGACACTCTCACTGACACTCACTGACACACTCACTGACACACTCACTGACAATCTCACTGACACTCTCACTGACACTCTCATTGACACTCACACTGACACTCTCACTGACACTCTCACTGACACTCTCACTGACACTCTCACTGACACTCTCACTGACACTCATGTACAATCACTGACATTCTCACTGACACTCTCACTGACACTCTCACTGACACTGACACTCTCACTGACACACTCACTGACACTGACACTCTCACTGACACTCTCAATGACACTCTCAATGACACTCACTGACACTCTCACTGACACTCATGTACACTCACTGACACTCTCACTGACACTCTCACTGACACTGACACTCTCACTGACACTCTCACTGACACTCACTGACACTCACTGACACTCTCACTGACACTTTCTCTGACACACTCTCACTGACACTGACACTCTCACTGACACTCACTGACACACTCACTGACACTGACACTCTCACTGAAACTCTCACTGACACTCTCACTGACAATCTCACTGACAATCTCACTGACACTCACTGACACTCTCACTGACACTCACTGACACTCTCACTGACAGTCCCACTGACACTCTCACTGACACTCTCACTGACACTCTCACTGACACTGACACTCTCAGTGACACTCTCACTGACACTCTCACTGACACTGACACTCTCACTGACACTGACACTTTCACTTACACTCACTGACACTCTGACACTCTCACTGACACTCTCACTGACACTCTCACTGACACTGACACTCTCAGTGACACTCTCACTGACACTCTCACTGACACTGACACTCTCACTGACACTGACACTTTCACTTACACTCACTGACACTCTGACACTCTCACTGACACTCTCACTGATACTCACTGACACTCTCACTGACACTCACTGACACTCTCACTGACACTCTCACTGATGCTGACACTGAGGCTGTCACTGACACTGACTCTCTCACTGACACTCTCACTGACACTGACACTCTCACTGACACTAACT
The DNA here is from genome assembly GCF_964261635.1 of Lissotriton helveticus. Lineage (NCBI taxonomy): Eukaryota > Metazoa > Chordata > Amphibia > Caudata > Salamandridae > Lissotriton > Lissotriton helveticus. The sequence goes on along the minus strand of NC_136059.1, from coordinate 1,512,781,676 downwards.
TACATTCTCACTGACACTCTCACTGACACTCTCACTGACACTCTCACTGACACTCTCACTGACACTCTCGCTGACACTCAAGGACACTCACTGACACTCTCACTGACACTCTCACTGTCACTCTCACTGACACTTTCACTGACACACTCACTGACACACTCACTGACACTCTCACTGACACTCTCACTGACACTCTCACTGACACTGACACTCTCACTGACTCTGACACTCTCACTGACACTCTCACTGACACTCTCACTAACACTGACACTCTCACTGAAACTCACACTGACACTCTCACTGACAATCTCACTGACAATCTCACTGACACTCACTGACACTCTCACTGACACTCACTGACACTCACTGACAGTCCCACTGACACTCTCACTGACACTCTCACTGACACTCTCACTGACACTCTCACAGACACTGACACTCTCACTGACACTGACACTTTCACTGACACTCACCGAAACTCTGACACTCTCACTGACACTCTCACTGATACTCACTGACACTCTCACTGACACTCACTGACACTCTCACTGACACTGACACTCTCACTGACAATCTCATCTACACTCTCACTGACACACTCACTGACACTCTTCACTGACACTCACTGACACTCTCACTGACACTCTCACTGACACTCTCACTCTCACTGACACTCTAACTGACACTCACTGACACTCTCACTGACACTCTCACTGACACTCAAGGACACTATCACTGACACTCACTGACATTCTCACTGACACTCTCACTGACACTCTCACTGAGACTCTCACTGGCACTCTCACTCACTGACACTAACATTCTCACTGACACTCACTGGCACTCTGACACTCTCACTGACACTCTCACTGATACTCACTGACACTCTCACTGACACTCACTGACACTCTCACTGACACTGACACTCTCACGAACACTCTCACTGACACTCTCACTGACACTCAAGGACACTCACTGACACTCTCACTGACACTCTCACTGACACTCACTGACACTCTCGCTGACACTCTCGCTGACACTCACTGACACTCTCACTGACACTCACTGACACACTCACTGACACTCTCACTGACACTCTCACTGACACTCTCACTGACACTGACACTCTCACTGACACTCTCACTGACAATCTCACTGACACTCTCACTGACACTCTCACTCTCACTGACACTCACTGACACTCTCACTGACACTCTCACTGACACTGACACTCTCACTGACACTCTCACTGACACTCAAGGACACTCACTGACACTCTCACTGACACTCTCACTGACACTCACTGACACTCTCACTGCCACACTCACTGACACTCACTGACACTCAATGACACTCTCACTGACACTCTCTCTGACACTGACACTCTCACTAACACTCTTACTGACACACTCACTGACACTCTCACTGACACTGACACTCTCACTGACACTCTCACTGACACGCTCACTGACACTCTCACTGATGCTGACACACTCACTGACACTGACACTCTCACTTACACTTTCACTGACACTAACACTCTCACTGACACTCTCACTGACACAGACACTCTCACTGACACTCACTGACACTCTCACTGACACTCTCACTGACACTCTCACTGAGACTCTCACTGGCACTCTCACTCACTGACACTAACATTCTCACTGACACTCACTGGCACTCTGACACTCTCACTGACACTCTCACTGATACTCACTGACACTCTCACTGACACTCACTGACACTCTCACTGACACTGACACTCTCACGAACACTCTCACTGACACTCTCACTGACACTCAAGGACACTCACTGACACTCTCACTGACACTCTCACTGACACTCACTGACACTCTCGCTGACACTCTCGCTGACACTCACTGACACTCTCACTGACACTCACTGACACACTCACTGACACTCTCACTGACACTCTCACTGACACTCTCACTGACACTGACACTCTCACTGACAATCTCACTGACACTCTCACTGACACTCTCACTGACACTCACTGACACTCTCACTGACACTCTCACTGACACTGACACTCTCACTGACACTGACACTCTCACTGACACTCTCACTGACATTCACTGACACTCTCACTGCCACACTCACTGACACTCACTGACACTCAATGACACTCTCACTGACACTCTCTCTGACACTGACACTCTCACTAACACTCTTACTGACACACTCACTGACACTCTCACTGACACTGACACTCTCACTGACACTCTCACTGACACGCTCACTGACACTCTCACTGATGCTGACACACTCACTGACACTGACACTCTCACTTACACTTTCACTGACACTAACACTCTCACTGACACTCTCACTGACACAGACACTCTCACTGACACTCTCACTGACACTCTCACTGACACTCTTACTGACATTGACACGCTCACTGAAACTCTCACTGACACTCTCACTGACACTCTCACTCTCACTGACACTCACTGAAACTCTCACTGACACTCTCACTGACACTCTCTCTGAAACAATCACTGACACTCTCACTGACACTCTCACTGATACGCTCACTGACATGCTCACTGACATGCTCACTGACACTCTCACTGACACTCTCACTGACACTCTCACTGACACTCTCACTGACACTCTCACTGACTCTGACACTCTCACTCTCACTCACTGACACGCTCACTGACACTGACACTCTCACTGACACTCTCACAGACACTGACACTCTCACTGACACTCACTGACACTGACACTTTCACTGACACTCACTGACACTCTGACACTCTCACTGACACTCTAACTGATACTCACTGACACTCTCACTGACACTCACTGACACTCTCACTGACACTGACACTGTCACTGACAATCTCATCTACACTCTCACTGACACTCTCACTGACACTCTCACTGACACTCTCACTCTCACTGACACTCACTGACACTCTCACTGACACTCTCACTGACACTCAAGGACACTCAAGGACACTCACTGACACTCTCACTGACACTCCCACTGACACTCTCACTGACACTCTTGCTGACACTCTCGCTGACACTATCACTGACACTCTCACTGACACTCACTGACACTCACTGACACTCTCACTGACACTCTCACTGACACTCTCACTGACACTCTCACTGACACTCTCACTCACTGACACTAACACTCTCACTGACACTCACTGACACTCTGACACTCTCACTGACACTCTCACTGATACTCACTGACACTCCCACTGACACTGACACTCTCACTGACACTCTCACTGACACTCAGTTACACTCTCACTGACACTCTCACTGACACTCACGTACACTCACTGACACTCTCACTGACACTCTCACTGACACTGACACTCTCACTGACACTCTCACTGACACTCTCACAGACACTCACTGACACTCACTGACACTCTCTCTGACACACTCTCACTGACACTGACACTCTCACTGACACTCTCACTGACACTGACACTCTCACTGACACTGACACTCTCACTGACACTCTCACTGACACTCTCACTAACACTGAAACTCTCACTGAAACTCTCACTGACACTCACACTCTCACTGACACTCACTTACACTCTCACTGACACTCTCACTGACACTCTCACTGACACTCTCGCTGACACTCAAGGACACTCACTGACACTCTCACTGACACTCTCACTGACACTGTCACTCTCACTGACACTTTCACTGACACACTCACTGACCCTCTCACTGACACTGACACACTCACTGACACACTCACTGACACACTCACTGACACTCTCACTGACACTGACTCTGACACTGACTCTGACACTGACTCTGACTCTGACACTCTCACTCACACTCTCACTCACACTCACTGACACTCTCACCGACACTGACTCTGACACTCTCACTCACACTCTCGCTCACACTCACTGACACTCACTGACACTCTCACTCACACTCTCACTGACACTCTCACTGACACTCTCACTGATGCTGACACTGATGCTGTCACTGACACTGACTCTCTCACTGACACTCTCACTGACACTCTCACTGACACTGACACTCTCACTGACACTCACTTACATTCTCACTGACACTCTCACTGACACTCTCACTGACACTCTCACTAACACTCTCACTGACACTCTCGCTGACACTCAAGGACACTCACTGACACTCTCACTGACACTCTCACTGACACTGTGACTCTCACTGACACTTTCACTGACACACTCACTGACACACTCACTGACACTCTCACTGACACTCACTGACACTCTCACTGACACTGACACTCTCACTGACTCTGACACTCTCACTGACTCTGACACTCTCACTGACACTCTCACTGACACTCTCACTAACACTGACACTCTCACTGAAACTCACACTGACACTCTCACTGACAATCTCACTGACAATCTCACTGACACTCACTGACACTCTCACTGACACTCACTGACACTCACTGACACTCTCACTGACAGTCCCACTGACATTCTCACTGACACTCTCACTGACACTCACTGACACTCTCATAGACACTGACACTCTCACTGACACTGACACTTTCACTGACACTCACCGACACTCTGACACTCTCACTGATACTCACTGACACTCTCACTGACACTCACTGACACTCTCACTGACACTGACACTCTCACTGACAATCTCATCTACACTCTCACTGACACACTCACTGACACTCTTCACTGACACTCACTGACACTCTCACTGACACTCTCACTGACACTCTCACTCTCACTGACACTCTCACTGACACTCACTGACACTCTCACTGACACTCTCACTGACACTCAAGGACACTATCACTGACACTCACTGACACTCTCACTGACACTCTCACTGACACTCTCACTGAGACTCTCACTGGCACTCACTCACTGACACTAACATTCTCACTTACACTCACTGGCACTCTGACACTCTCACTGACACTCTCACTGATACTCACTGACACTCTCACTGACACTCACTGACACTCTCACTGACACTGACACTCTCACTGACACTGACACTCTCACGAACACTCTCACTGACACTCTCACTGACACTCAAGGACACTCACTGACACTCTCACTGACACTCTCACTGACACTCACTGACACTCTCGCTGACACTCTCGCTGACACTCACTGACACTCTCACTGACACTCACTGACACACTCACTGACACTCTCACTGACACTCTCACTGACACTGACACTCTCACTGACACTCTCACTGACACTCTCACTGACACTCTCACTGACACTCTCACTGACACTCTCACTCTCACTGACACTCACTGACACTCTCACTGACACTCTCACTGACACTCTCACTGACACTGACACTCTCACTGACACTCTCACTGACATTCACTGACACTCTCACTGCCACACTCACTGACACTCACTGACACTCAATGACACTCTCACTGACACTCTCTCTGACACTGACACTCTCACTAACACTCTTACTGACACACTCACTGACACTCTCACTGACACTGACACTCTCACTGACACTCTCACTGACACGCTCACTGACACTCTCACTGATGCTGACACACTCACTGACACTGACACTCTCACTTACACTTTCACTGACACTAACACTCTCACTGACACTCTCACTGACACAGACACTCTCACTGACACTCACTGACACTCTCACTGACACTCTCACTGACACTCTCACTGAGACTCTCACTGAGACTCTCACTGGCACTCTCACTCACTGACACTAACATTCTCACTGACACTCACTGGCACTCTGACACTCTCACTGACACTCTCACTGATACTCACTGACACTCTCACTGACACTCACTGACACTCTCACTGACACTGACACTCTCACGAACACTCTCACTGACACTCTCACTGACACTCAAGGACACTCACTGACACTCTCACTGACACTCTCACTGACACTCACTGACACTCTCGCTGACACTCTCGCTGACACTCACTGACACTCTCACTGACACTCACTGGCACACTCACTGACACTCTCACTGACACTCTCACTGACACTCTCACTGACACTGACACTCTCACTGACAATCTCACTGACACTCTCACTGACACTCTCACTCTCACTGACACTCACTGACACTCTCACTGACACTCTCACTGACACTGACACTCTCACTGACACTCTCACTGACATTCACTGACACTCTCACTGCCACACTCACTGACACTCACTGACACTCAATGACACTCTCACTGACACTCTCTCTGACACTGACACTCTCACTAACACTCTTACTGACACACTCACTGACACTCTCACTGACACTGACACTCTCACTGACACTCTCACTGACACGCTCACTGACACTCTCACTGATGCTGACACACTCACTGACACTGACACTCTCACTTACACTTTCACTGACACTAACACTCTCACTGACACTCTCACTGACACAGACACTCTCACTGACACTCTCACTGACACTCTCACTGACACTCTTACTGACATTGACACGCTCACTGAAACTCTCACTGACACTCTCACTGACACTCTCACTCTCACTGACACTCACTGAAACTCTCACTGACACTCTCACTGACACTCTCTCTGAAACAATCACTGACACTCTCACTGACACTCTCACTGATACGCTCACTGACATGCTCACTGACATGCTCACTGACACTCTCACTGACACTCTCACTGACACTCACACTGACACTCTCACTGACACTCTCACTGACTCTGACACTCTCACTCTCACTCACTGACACGCTCACTGACACTGACACTCTCACTGAAACTCTCACAGACACTGACACTCTCACTGACACTCACTGACACTGACACTTTCACTGACACTCACTGACACTCTGACACTCTCACTGACACTCTAACTGATACTCACTGACACTCTCACTGACACTCACTGACACTCTCACTGATACTGACACTGTCACTGACAATCTCATCTACACTCTCACTGACACTCTCACTGACACTCTCACTGACACTCTCACTCTCACTGACACTCACTGACACTCTCACTGACACTCTCACTGACACTCAAGGACACTCAAGGACACTCACTGACACTCTCACTGACACTCCCACTGACACTCTCACTGACACTCTTGCTGACACTCTCGCTGACACTATCACTGACACTCTCACTGACACTCACTGACACTCACTGACACTCTCACTGACACTCTCACTGACACTCTCACTGACACTCTCACTGACACTCTCACTCACTGACACTAACACTCTCACTGACACTCACTGACACTCTGACACTCTCACTGACACTCTCACTGATACTCACTGACACTCCCACTGACACTGACACTCTCACTGACACTCTCACTGACACTCAGTTACACTCTCACTGACACTCTCACTGACACTCACGTACACTCACTGACACTCTCACTGACACTCTCACTGACACTGACACTCTCACTGACACTCTCACTGACACTCTCACAGACACTCACTGACACTCACTGACACTCTCTCTGACACACTCTCACTGACGCTGACACTCTCACTGACACTCTCACTGACACTGACACTCTCACTGACACTGACACTCTCACTGACACTCTCACTGACACTCTCACTAACACTGACACTCTCACTGAAACTCTCACTGACACTCACACTCTCACTGACACTCACTTACACTCTCACTTACACTCTCACTGACACTCTCACTGACACTCTCACTGACACTCTCGCTGACACTCAAGGACACTCACTGACACTCTCACTGACACTCTCACTGACACTGTCACTCTCACTGACACTTTCACTGACACACTCACTGACCCTCTCACTGACACTGACACACTCACTGACACACTCACTGACACACTCACTGACACTCTCACTGACACTGACTCTGACACTGACTCTGACACTGACTCTGACTCTGACACTCTCACTCACACTCTCACTCACACTCACTGACACTCTCACCGACACTGACTCTGACACTCTCACTCACACTCTCGCTCACACTCACTGACACTCACTGACACTCTCACTCACACTCTCACTGACACTCACACTGACACTCTCACTGATGCTGACACTCTCACTGACACTCTCACTGACACTCTCACTGATGCTGACACTGATGCTGTCACTGACACTGACTCTCTCACTGACACTCTCACTGACACTCTCACTGACACTGACACTCTCACTGACACTCACTTACATTCTCACTGACACTCTCACTGACACTCTCACTGACACTCTCACTGACACTCTCACTAACACTCTCACTGACACTCTCGCTGACACTCAAGGACACTCACTGACACTCTCACTGACACTCTCACTGACACTGTGACTCTCACTGACACTTTCACTGACACACTCACTGACACACTCACTGACACTCTCACTGACACTCTCACTGACACTGACACTCTCACTGACTCTGACACTCTCACTGACTCTGACACTCTCACTGACACTCTCACTGACACTCTCACTAACACTGACACTCTCACTGAAACTCACACTGACACTCTCACTGACAATCTCACTGACAATCTCACTGACACTCACTGACACTCTCACTGACACTCACTGACACTCACTGACACTCTCACTGACAGTCCCACTGACACTCTCACTGACACTCTCACTGACACTCTCACTGACACTCTCACAGACACTGACACTTTCACTGACACTCACCGACACTCTGACACTCTCACTGATACTCACTGACACTCTCACTGACACTCACTGACACTCTCACTGACACTGACACTCTCACTGACAATCTCATCTACACTCTCACTGACACACTCACTGACATTCTTCACTGACACTCACTGACACTCTCACTGACACTCTCACTGACACTCTCACTCTCACTGACACTCTCACTGACACTCACTGACACTCTCACTGACACTCTCACTGACACTCAAGGACACTATCACTGACACTCACTGACACTCTCACTGACACTCTCACTGACACTCTCACTGACACTCTCACTGGCACTCACTCACTGACACTAACATTCTCACTGACACTCACTGGCACTCTGACACTCTCACTGACACTCTCACTGATACTCACTGACACTCTCACTGACACTCACTGACACTCTCACTGACACTGACACTCTCACTGACACTGACACTCTCACGAACACTCTCACTGACACTCTCACTGACACTCAAGGACACTCACTGACACTCTCACTGACACTCTCACTGACACTCACTGACACTCTCGCTGACACTCTCGCTGACACTCACTGACACTCTCACTGACACTCACTGACACACTCACTGACACTCTCACTGACACTCTCACTGACACTGACACTCTCACTGACACTCTCACTGACACTCTCACTGACACTCTCACTGACACTCTCACTCTCACTGACACTCACTGACACTCTCACTGACACTCTCACTGACACTCTCACTGACACTGACACTCTCACTGACACTCTCACTGACATTCACTGACACTCTCACTGCCACACTCACTGACACTCACTGACACTCAATGACACTCACACTGACACTCTCTCTGACACTGACACTCTCACTAACACTCTTACTGACACACTCACTGACACTCTCACTGACACTGACACTCTCACTGACACTCTCACTGACACGCTCACTGACACTCTCACTGATGCTGACACTCTCACTGACACTGACACTCTCACTTACACTTTCACTGACACTAACACTCTCACTGACACTCTCACTGACACCCAATGACACTCTCACTGACACCCAATGACACTCTCACTGACACCCAATGACACTCTCACTGACACTCAATGACACTCTCACTGACACTCTGACACTCACTGACACTCTCACTGACACTCTCACTGACACAGACACTCTCACTGACACTCTCACTGACACTCTCACTGACACTCTTACTGACATTGACTCGCTCACTGAAACTCTCACTGACACTCTCACTGACACTCTCACTCTCACTGACACTCTCACTGAAACTCTCACTGAGACTCTCACTGACACTCTCTCTGAAACAATCACTGACACTCTCACTGACACTCTCACTGATACGCTCACTGACATGCTCACTGACACGCTCACTGACACTCTCACTGACACTCTCACTGACACTCTCACTGACACTCTCACTGACACTCTCACTGACTCTGACACTCTCACTCTCACTCACTGACACGCTCACTGACACTGACACTCTCACTGACACTCTCACAGACACTGACACTCTCACTGACACTCACTGACACTGACACTTTCACTGACACTCAATGACACTCTGACACTCTCACTGACACTCTAACTGATACTCACTGACACTCTCACTGACACTCACTGACACTCTCACTGACACTGTCACTGACAATCTCATCTACACTCTCACTGACACTCTCACTGACACTCTCACTGACACTCTCACTGACACTCTCACTCTCACTGACACTCACTGACACTCTCACTGACACTCTCACTGACACTCTCACTGACACTCTCACTGACACTCTCACTGACACTCTCACTGACACTCTCACTCACTGACACTAACACTCTCACTGACACTCACTGACACTCTGACACTCTCACTGACACTCTCACTGATACTCACTGACACTCCCACTGACACTCACTGACACTCTCACTGACACTCTCACTGACACTCTCACTGACACTCAAGGACACTCACTGACACTCTCACTGACACTCTCGCTGACACTCTCGCTGACACTCTCACTGACACTCTCACTGACACTTTCTCTGACACACTCTCACTGACACTCACTGACACACTCACTGACACTCTTACTGACACTGACACTCACTGACACTCTCACTGACACTCTCACTGACACTTTCCCTGACACTTTCTCTGACACACTCACTGACACTCTCACTGACACTCTCACTCTCACTGACACTCTCACTGACACTCTCACTGACACTCTAACTGACACTCTCACTGACACAGACACTCTCACTGACACTCACTGACACTCTCACTGCCACACTCACTGACACTCAATGACACTCTCACTGACACTCTCTCTGACACTGACACTCTCACTGACACTCACTGACACTCGCTGACAATCTCACTGACACTCTCACTGACACTCACGTACACTCACTGACACTTTCACTGACACTCTCACTGACACTGACACTCTCACTGACACTCTCACTGACACTCTCACTAACACTGACACTCTCACTGACACTCTCACTGACACTCTCACTGACACTCTCACTGACACTCACTGACACTCTCACTGACACTTTCTCTGACACACTCTCACTGACACTGATACTCTCACTGACACTCACTGACACACTCACTGACACTCTCACTGACACTCTCACTGACATTCTCACTGACACTGACACTCTCACTGACACTCTCACTGACACTCTCACTGACACTCTCACTGACACACTCACTGACACTCTCAATGACACTCTCACTCTCACTGACACTCACTGACACACTCACTGACACTCTCACTGACACTCTCACTGACACTCTCACTGACACTGACACTCTCACTGACACTCTCACTGATATTCACTGACACTCTCACTGCCACACTCACTGACACTCACTGACACTCAATGACACTCTCACTGACACTCTCTCTGACAATGACACTCTCACTGACACTCTTACTGACACACTCACTGACACTCTCACTGACACTCTCATTGACACTCACTGACACACTCACTGACACGCTCACTGACACTCTCACTGATGCTGACACTCTCACTGACACTGACACTCTCACTTACACTCTCACTGACAATAACACTCTCACTGACACTCTCACTGACACCCAATGACACTCTCACTGACACCCAATGACACTCTCACTGACATTCAATGACACTCACTGACACTCTCACTGACACTCTCACTGACACTCTCACTGACACTGTCACTCTCACTGACACTTTCACTGACACACTCACTGACCCTCTCACTGACACTGACACTCTCACTGACACACTCACTGACACACTCACTGACAATCTCACTAACACTCTCACTGACACTCCCATTGACACTCACACTGACACTCTCACTGACACTCTCACTGACACTCTCACTGACACTCTCACTGACACTCTCACTGACACTCATGTACAATCACTGACATTCTCACTGACACTCTCACTGACACTGACACTGACACTCTCACTGACACACTCACTGACACTGACACTCTCACTGACACTCTCACTGACACTCTCAATGACACTCACTGACACTCTCACTGACACTCATGTACACTCACTGACACTCTCACTGACACTCTCACTGACACTGACACTCTCACTGACACTCTCACTGACACTCACTGACACTCACTGACACTCTCACTGACACTTTCTCTGACACACTCTCACTGACACTGACACTCTCACTGACACTCACTGACACACTCACTGACACTCTCACTGACACTGACACTCCCACTTACTCTGACACTCTCACTGATACTCTCACTGACACTCTCACTAACACTGACACTCTCACTGAAACTCTCACTGACACTCTCACTGACGAATCTCACTGACAATCTCACTGACACTCACTGACACTCTCACTGACACTCACTGACACTCTCACTGACAGTCCCACTGACACTCTCACTGACACTCTCACTGACACTGACACTCTCACTGACACCGACACTTTCACTTACACTCACTGACACTCTGACACTCTCACTGACACTCTCACTGATACTCACTGACACTCTCACTGACACTCACTGACACTCTCACTGACACTGACACTCTCACTGACAATCTCATCTACACTCTCACTGACACACTCACTGACACTCTCACTGACACTCACTGACACTCTCACTGACACTCTCACTCTCACTGATACTCTCACTGACACTCTCACTGACACTCAAGGACACTCACTGACACTATCACTGACACTCACTGACACTCTCACTGACACTCTCACTGACACTCTCACTGACACTCTCACTGACACTCTCACTCACTGACACTAACATTCTCACTGACACTCACTGGCACTCTGACACTCTCACTGACACTCTCACTGATACTCACTGACACTCTCACTGACACTCACTGACACTCTCACTGACACTGACACTCTCACTGACACTCTCACGGACACTCTCACTGACACTCTCACTGACACTCAAGGACACTCACTGACACTCTCACTGACACTCTCACTGACACTCACTGACACTCTCGCTGACACTCACTGACACTCTCACTGACACTTTCTCTGACACTCTCGCTGACACTGACACTCTCACTGACACTCACTGACACACTCACTGACACTCTCACTGACACTCTCACTGACACTCTCACTGACACTCTCACTGACACTCTCACTGACACTCTCACTCTCACTGACACTCACTGACACACTCACTGACACTCTCACTGACACTCTCACTGACACTCTCACTGACACTCTCACTGACACTCTCACTGACACTCTCACTGACACACTCACTGACACTCTCACTGACACTCTCACTCTCACTGACACTCACTGACACTCTCACTGATACTCACTGACACTCTCACTGACACTCACTGACACTCTCACTGACACTGACACTCTCACTGACACTGACACTCTCACGGACACTCTCACTGACACTCTCACTGACACTCAAGGACACTCACTGACACTCTCACTGACACTCTCACTGACACTCACTGACACTCTCGCTGACACTCTCGCTGACACTCACTGACACTCTCACTGACACTTTCTCTGACACACTCTCACTGACACTGACACTCTCACTGACACTCACTGACACACTCACTGATACTCTCACTGACACTCTCACTGACACTCTCACTGACACTCTCACTGACACTCTCACTGACACACTCACTGACACTCTCACTGACACTCTCACTCTCACTGACACTCACTGACACACTCACTGACACTCTCACTGACACTCTCACTGACACTCTCACTGACACTGACACTCTCACTGACACTCTCACTGACATTCACTGACACTCTCACTGCCACACTCACTGACACTCACTGACACTCAATGACACTCTCACTGACACTCTCACTGACACTCTCTCTGACACTGACACTCTCACTAACACTCTTACTGACACACTCACTGACACTCTCACTGACACTGACACTCTCACTGACACTCACTGACACACTCACTGACACGCTCACTGACACTCTCACTGATGCTGACACTCTCACTGACACTCTCACTTACACTTTCACTGACACTGACACTCTCACTGACACCCAATGACACTCTCACTGACACCCAATGACACTCTCACTGACACCCAATGACACTCTCACTGACACTCAATGACACTCTCACTGACACTCTGACACTCACTGACACTCTCACTGACACTCTCACTGACACTCTCACTGACACAGACACTCTCACTGACACTCTCACTGACACTCTCACTGACATTGACACACTCACTGAAACTCTCACTGACACTCTCACTGACACTCTCACTCTCACTGACACTCTCACTGAAACTCTCACTGACACTCTCACTGACACTCTCTCTGAAACAATCACTGACACTCTCACTGACACTCTCACTTACACTCTCACTGACACTCTCACTGACACTCTCACTGACACTCTCACTGACTCTGACACTCTCACTCTCACTCACTGACACGCTCACTGACACTGACACTCTCACTGACACTCTCACAGACACTGACACTCTCACTGACACTCACTGACACTGACACTTTCACTGACACTCACTGACACTCTGACACTCTCACTGACACTCTAACTGATACTCACTGACACTCTCACTGACACTCACTGACACTCTCACTGACACTGACACTCTCACTGACAATCTCATCTACACTCTCACTGACACTCTCACTGACACTCTCACTGACACTCTCACTGACACTCACTGACACTCAATGACACTCTCACTGACACTCTCTCTGACACTGACACTCTCACTAACACTCTTACTGACACAGTCACTGACACTCTCACTGACACTGACACTCTCACTGACACTCTCACTGACACGCTCACTGACACTCTCACTGATGCTGACACTCTCACTGACACTGACACTCTCACTTACACTTTCACTGACACTAACACTCTCACTGACACTCTCACTGACACCCAATGACACTCTCACTGACACCCAATGACACTCTCACTGACACCCAATGACACTCTCACTGACACTCAATGACACTCTCACTGACACTCTGACACTCACTGACACTCTCACTGACACTCTCACTGACACAGACACTCTCACTGACACTCTCACTGACACTCTCACTGACACTCTTACTGACATTGACTCGCTCACTGAAACTCTCACTGACACTCTCACTGACACTCTCACTCTCACTGACACTCTCACTGAAACTCTCACTGAGACTCTCACTGACACTCTCTCTGAAACAATCACTGACACTCTCACTGACACTCTCACTGATACGCTCACTGACATGCTCACTGACACGCTCACTGACACTCTCACTGACACTCTCACTGACACTCTCACTGACACTCTCACTGACTCTGACACTCTCACTCTCACTCACTGACACGCTCACTGACACTGACACTCTCACTGACACTCTCACAGACACTGACACTCTCACTGACACTCACTGACACTGACACTTTCACTGACACTCAATGACACTCTGACACTCTCACTGACACTCTAACTGATACTCACTGACACTCTCACTGACACTCACTGACACTCTCACTGACACTGACACTGTCACTGACAATCTCATCTACACTCTCACTGACACTCTCACTGACACTCTCACTGACACTCTCACTGACACTCTCACTCTCACTGACACTCACTGACACTCTCACTGACACTCTCACTGACACTCTCACTGACACTCTCACTGACACTCTCACTGACACTCTCACTCACTGACACTAACACTCTCACTGACACTCACTGACACTCTGACACTCTCACTGACACTCTCACTGATACTCACTGACACTCCCACTGACACTCACTGACACTCTCACTGACACTCTCACTGACACTCTCACTGACACTCAAGGACACTCACTGACACTCTCACTGACACTCTCGCTGACACTCTCGCTGACACTCTCACTGACACTCTCACTGACACTTTCTCTGACACACTCTCACTGACACTCACTGACACACTCACTGACACTCTTACTGACACTGACACTCACTGACACTCTCACTGACACTCTCACTGACACTTTCTCTGACACTTTCTCTGACACACTCACTGACACTCTCACTGACACTCTCACTCTCACTGACACTCTCACTGACACTCTCACTGACACTCTAACTGACACTCTCACTGACACAGACACTCTCACTGACACTCACTGACACTCTCACTGCCACACTCACTGACACTCAATGACACTCTCACTGACACTCTCTCTGACACTGACACTCTCACTGACACTCACTGACACTCGCTGACAATCTCACTGACACTCTCACTGACACTCACGTACACTCACTGACACTTTCACTGACACTCTCACTGACACTCTCACTGACACTCTCACTAACACTGACACTCTCACTGACACTCTCACTGACACTCTCACTGACACTCTCACTGACACTCACTGACACTCTCACTGACACTTTCTCTGACACACTCTCACTGACACTGATACTCTCACTGACACTCACTGACACACTCACTGACACTCTCACTGACACTCTCACTGACACTCTCACTGACACTGACACTCTCACTGACACTCTCACTGACACTCTCACTGACACACTCACTGACACTCTCACTGACACTCTCACTCTCACTGACACTCACTGACACACTCACTGACACTCTCACTGACACTCTCACTGACACTCTCACTGACACTGACACTCTCACTGACACTCTCACTGATATTCACTGACACTCTCACTGCCACACTCATTGACACTCACTGACACTCAATGACACTCTCACTGACACTCTCTCTGACAATGACACTCTCACTGACACTCTTACTGACACACTCACTGACACTCTCACTGACACTCTCACTGACACTCATGTACAATCACTGACATTCTCACTGACACTCTCACTGACACTGACACTGACACTCTCACTGACACACTCACTGACACTGACACTCTCACTGACACTCTCACTGACACTCTCAATGACACTCACTGACACTCTCACTGACACTCATGTACACTCACTGACACTCTCACTGACACTCTCACTGACACTCACTGACACTCACTGACACTCTCACTGACACTTTCTCTGACACACTCTCACTGACACTGACACTCTCACTGACACTCACTGACACACTCACTGACACTCTCACTGACACTCTCACTGACACTGACACTCCCACTTACTCTGACACTCTCACTGATACTCTCACTGACACTCTCACTAACACTGACACTCTCACTGAAACTCTCACTGACACTCTCACTGACGAATCTCACTGACAATCTCACTGACACTCACTGACACTCTCACTGACACTCACTGACACTCTCACTGACAGTCCCACTGACACTCTCACTGACACTCTCACTGACACTGACACTCTCACTGACACTGACACTTTCACTTACACTCACTGACACTCTGACACTCTCACTGACACTCTCATTGACACTCACTGACACACTCACTGACACGCTCACTGACACTCTCACTGATGCTGACACTCTCACTGACACTGACACTCTCACTTACACTCTCACTGACAATAACACTCTCACTGACACTCTCACTGACACCCAATGACACTCTCACTGACACCCAATGACACTCTCACTGACATTCAATGACACTCACTGACACTCTCACTGACACTCTCACTGACACTCTCACTGACACTGTCACTCTCACTGACACTTTCACTGACACACTCACTGACCCTCTCACTGACACTGACACTCTCACTGACACACTCACTGACACACTCACTGACAATCTCACTAACACTCTCACTGACACTCCCATTGACACTCACACTGACACTCTCACTGACACTCTCACTGACACTCTCACTGACACTCTCACTGACACTCTCACTGACACTCATGTACAATCACTGACATTCTCACTGACACTCTCACTGACACTGACACTGACACTCTCACTGACACACTCACTGACACTGACACTCTCACTGACACTCTCACTGACACTCTCAATGACACTCACTGACACTCTCACTGACACTCATGTACACTCACTGACACTCTCACTGACACTCTCACTGACACTCACTGACACTCACTGACACTCTCACTGACACTTTCTCTGACACACTCTCACTGACACTGACACTCTCACTGACACTCACTGACACACTCACTGACACTCTCACTGACACTCTCACTGACACTGACACTCCCACTTACTCTGACACTCTCACTGATACTCTCACTGACACTCTCACTAACACTGACACTCTCACTGAAACTCTCACTGACACTCTCACTGACGAATCTCACTGACAATCTCACTGACACTCACTGACACTCTCACTGACACTCACTGACACTCTCACTGACAGTCCCACTGACACTCTCACTGACACTCTCACTGACACTCTCACTGACACTGACACTTTCACTTACACTCACTGACACTCTGACACTCTCACTGACACTCTCACTGATGCTCACTGACACTCTCACTGACACTCACTGACACTCTCACTGACACTGACACTCTCACTGACAATCTCATCTACACTCTCACTGACACACTCACTGACACTCTCACTGACACTCACTGACACTCTCACTGACACTCTCACTCTCACTGATACTCTCACTGACACTCTCACTGACACTCAAGGACACTCACTGACACTATCACTGACACTCACTGACACTCTCACTGACACTCTCACTGACACTCTCACTGACACTCTCACTCACTGACACTAACATTCTCACTGACACTCACTGGCACTCTGACACTCTCACTGACACTCTCACTGATACTCACTGACACTCTCACTGACACTCACTGACACTCTCACTGACACTGACACTCTCACTGACACTGACACTCTCACGGACACTCTCACTGACACTCTCACTGACACTCAAGGACACTCACTGACACTCTCACTGACACTCTCACTGACACTCACTGACACTCTCGCTGACACTCTCGCTGACACTCACTGACACACTCACTGACACTCTCACTGACACTCACTGACACACTCACTGACACTCTCACTGACACTCTCACTGACACTCTCACTGACACTCTCACTGACACTCTCACTGACACTCTCACTCTCACTGACACTCACTGACACTCTCACTGACACTCTCACTGACACTCTCACTGACACTGACACTCTCACTGACACTCTCACTGACACTCTCACTGACACTCACTGACACTCTCGCTGACACTCTCGCTGACACTCACTGACACTCTCACTGACACTTTCTCTGACACACTCTCACTGACACTGACACTCTCACTGACACTCACTGACACACTCACTGACACTCTCACTGACACTCTCACTGACACTCTCACTGACACTCTCACTGACACTCTCACTGACACACTCACTGACACTCTCACTGACACTCTCACTCTCACTGACACTCACTGACACTCTCACTGATACTCACTGACACTCTCACTGACACTCACTGACACTCTCACTGACACTGACACTCTCACTGACACTGACACTCTCACGGACACTCTCACTGACACTCTCACTGACACTCAAGGACACTCACTGACACTCTCACTGACACTCTCACTGACACTCACTGACACTCTCGCTGACACTCTTGCTGACACTCACTGACACTCTCACTGACACTTTCTCTGACACACTCTCACTGACACTGACACTCTCACTGACACTCACTGACACACTCACTGATACTCTCACTGACACTCTCACTGACACTCTCACTGACACTCTCACTGACACTCTCACTGACACTCTCACTGACACACTCACTGACACTCTCACTGACACTCTCACTCTCACTGACACTCACTGACACACTCACTGACACTCTCACTGACACTCTCACTGACACTCTCACTGACACTGACACTCTCACTGACACTCTCACTGACATTCACTGACACTCTCACTGCCACACTCACTGACACTCACTGACACTCAATGACACTCTCACTGACACTCTCACTGACACTCTCTCTGACACTGACACTCTCACTAACACTCTTACTGACACACTCACTGACACTCTCACTGACACTGACACTCTCACTGACACTCACTGACACACTCACTGACACGCTCACTGACACTCTCACTGATGCTGACACTCTCACTGACACTCTCACTTACACTTTCACTGACACTGACACTCTCACTGACACCCAATGACACTCTCACTGACACCCAATGACACTCTCACTGACACCCAATGACACTCTCACTGACACTCAATGACACTCTCACTGACACTCTGACACTCACTGACACTCTCACTGACACTCTCACTGACACTCTCACTGACACAGACACTCTCACTGACACTCTCACTGACACTCTCACTGACACTCTCACTGACATTGACACACTCACTGAAACTCTCACTGACACTCTCACTGACACTCACTCTCACTGACACTCTCACTGAAACTCTCACTGACACTCTCACTGACACTCTCTCTGAAACAATCACTGACACTCTCACTGACACTCTCACTGACACTCTCACTGACACTCTCACTGACACTCTCACTGACTCTGACACTCTCACTCTCACTCACTGACACGCTCACTGACACTGACACTCTCACTGACACTCTCACAGACACTGACACTCTCACTGACACTCACTGACACTGACACTTTCACTGACACTCACTGACACTCTGACACTCTCACTGACACTCTAACTGATACTCACTGACACTCTCACTGACACTCACTGACACTCTCACTGACACTGACACTCTCACTGACAATCTCATCTACACTCTCACTGACACTCTCACTGACACTCTCACTGACACTCTCACTGATACTCTCACTCTCACTGACACTCTCACTGACACTCTCACTGACACTCAAGGACACTCAAGGACACTCAAGGACACTCACTGACACTCCCACTGACACTCTCACTGACACTCTTGCTGACACTCTCGCTGACACTATCACTGACACTCACTGACACTCTCACTGACACTCTCACTGACACTCTCACTGACACTCTCACTCACTGACACTAACACTCTCACTGACACTCACTGACACTCTGACACTCTCACTGACACTCTCACTGATACTCACTGACACTCCCACTGACACTCACTGACACTCTCACTGACACTCACTGACACTCTCACTGACACTGACACTCTCACTGACACTCTCACTGACACTCTCACTGACACTCAAGGACACTCACTGACACTCCCACTGACACTCTCACTGACACTCTCGCTGACACTCTCGCTGACACTCTCGCTGACACTCTCACTGACACTCTCACTGACACTTTCTCTGACACACTCTCACTGACACTGACACTCTCACTGACACTCACTGACACACTCACTGACACTCTCACTGACACTGACACTCACTGACACTCTCACTGACACTCTCACTGACACTCTCACTGACACTTTCTCTGACACTTTTTCTGACACACTCACTGACACTCTCACTGACACTCTCACTCTCACTGACACTCTCACTGACACTCTCACTGACACTAACTGACACTCTCACTGACACGGACACTCTCACTGACACTCAATGACACTCTCACTGCCACACTCACTGACACTCAATGACACTCTCACTGACACTCTCTCTGACACTGACACTCTCACTGACACTCACTGACACTCACTGACAATCTCACTGACACTCTCACTGACACTCGCGTACACTCACTGACACTCTCACTAACACTCTCACTGACACTGACACTCTCACTGACACTCTCACTGACACTCTCACTAACACTGACACTCTCACTGACACTCTCACTGACACTCACTGACACTCTCACTGACACTCTCACTGACACTTTCTCTGACACACTCTCACTGACACTGACACTCTCACTGACACTCACTGACACACTCACTGACAATCTCACTGACACTCTCACTGACACTGACACTCTCACTGACACTCTCACTGACACTCTCACTGACACTCTCACTGACACACTCACTGACACTCTCACTGACACTCTCACTGACACTCTCACTGACACTCTCACTGACACTCTCACTCTCACTGACACTCACTGACACACTCACTGACACTCTCACTGACACTCTCACTGACACTCTCACTGACACTGACACTCTCACTGACACTCTCACTGACATTCATTGACACTCTCACTGCCACACTCACTGACACTCACTGACACTCAATGACACTCTCACTGACACTCTCTCTGACACTGACACTCTCACTGACACTCTTACTGACACACTCACTGACACTCTCACTGCCACTCTCACTGACACTCACTGACACACTCACTGACACACTCACTGACACTCTCACTGATGCTGACACTCTCACTGACACTGACACTCTCACTGACACTCTCACTGACACTGACACTCTCACTGACACTCTCACTGACACCCAATGACACTCTCACTGACACCCAATGACACTCTCACTGACACTCAATGACACTCTCACTGACACTCTCACTGACACTCTCACTGACACTCTCACTGACACACTTACTTAAACTCTCACTGACACTCTCACTGACACTCTCACTCTCACTGACACTCTCACTGAAACTCTCACTGACACTCTCACTGACACTCTCACTGAAACAATCACTGACACTCTCACTGACACTCTCACTGACACTCTCACTGACACGCTCACTGACACTCTCACTGACACTCTCATTGACACTCTCACTGACACTCTCACTGACTCTGACACTCTCACTCTCACTCACTGACACTCTCACTGACACTGACACTCTCACTGACACTCTCACTGACACTCACTGACACTGACACTTTCACTGACACTCACTGACACTCTGACACTCTCACTGACACTCTCACTGATACTCACTGACACTCTCACTGACACTCACTGACACTCTCACTGACACTCTCACTGATACTCACTGACACTCTCACTGACACTCACTGACACTCTCACTGACAATCTCATCTACACTCTCACTGACACTCTCACTGACACTCTCACTGACACTCAAGGACACTCAAGGACACTCACTGACACTCCCGCTGACACTCTCGCTGACACTCTCGCTGACACTATCACTGACACTCTCACTGACACTCACTGACACTCTCACTGACACTCTCACTGACACTCTCACTGACACTCTCACTGACACTCTCACTGACACTCACTGACACTGACACTCTCATTGACACTCTCACTGATACTCACTGACACTCTCACTGACACTCACTGACACTCTCACTGACACTGACACTCTCACTGACACTGACACTCTCACTGACACTTTCACTGACACTCTCACTGACACTCTCACTGACACTCAAGGACACTCACTGACACTCTCACTGACACTCTCACTGACACTCTCACTGACACTCTTGCTGACACTCTTGCTGACACTCCTGCTGACACTCCTGCTGACACTCTCACTGACACTTTCTCTGACACACTCTCACTGACACTGACACTCTCACTGACACTCACTGACACACTCCTGACACTCTCACTGACACTCTCACTGACACTGACACTCTCACTGTTACTCACTGACACTCACTGACACTCTCACTGACACTCTCACTGACACTTTCTCTGACACACTCACTGACACTCTCACTGACACTCTCACTCTCACTCACTGACACACTCACTGACACTCTCACTGACACTCTCACTGACACTCTCACTGACACTCTAACTGACACTCTCACTGACACAGACACTCTCACTGACACTCTCACTGACACTCACCGACACTCTCACTGCCACACTCACTGACACTCAATGACACTCTCACTGACACTCTCTGACACTGACACTCTCACTGATACTCTTAATGACACTCTCACTGACACTCTCACTGACACTCTCACTGACACTCACTGACACACTCACTGACACTCTCACTGACACTCTCACTGATGCTGACACTCTCACTGACACTGACACTCTCACACTCTCACTGACACTGACACTCTCACTGACACTCTCACAGACACTCTCACTGACACCCAATGACACTCTCACTGACACCCAATGACACTCTCACTGACACTCAATGACACTCTCACTGACACTCTGACACTCACTGACACTCTCACTGACACTCTCACTGACACTCTCACTGACACTCTCACTGACACTCTTACTGGCACCGACACTCTCACTGAAACTCTCACTGACACTCTCACTCACACTCTCACTGACACTCTCACTGACACTCTCACTGAAACTCTCACTGAAACTCTCACTGACACTCACTGACACTCTCACTAACACTCACTGACTCTCACTGACACTCTCACTGACACACTCATTGACACTCTCACTGACACTCTCACTGACACTGACACTCTTACTCACACTCTCAGTCACACTCACTGACACTCTCACTGACGCTCTTACTGACACTGACTCTCTCACTGACACTGACACTCTCACTGACACTCTCACTGACACTCACTGACACTCTCACTGACACTCACTGACACTGTCACTGACACACTCGCTGACACTCACTGGAACTCTCACTGACACTCTCACTGACACTTTCAATGACACTCTCACCGACACTCTCACTGACACACTCGCTGACACACTCACTGGCACTCTCTCTCACTGACACTCTCACTGACACTCTCACTGACACTCTCACTGACACTCTCACTGACACTCACTGACACTCTCACTGACACTCTCACTGACACTCACACTGAAACGGACACTCTCACTAACACTCATTGACACTGACACTCTCACTGACACTGACACTCTCACTGACACTCACTGACACTCTCACTGACACTCACTGACACTTACTGACTCTCACTGACATTCACTGACACACTGACACTCTCACTGACTCTGACTCTCTCACTGACACACTCACTGACACTGACACTCTCATTGACACTCTCACTGACACTCACTGACACGCTCACTGACACGCTCACTGACACTGACACACTCACTGACACACTCACTGACACACTCACTGACACTCTCACTGACACTGACTCTGACACTGACTCTGACACTGACTCTGACACTCTCACTCACACTCTCACTCACACTCACTGACACTCTCACCGACACTGACTCTGACACTCTCACTCACACTCTCGCTCACACTCACTGACACTCACTGACACTCTCACTCACACTCTCACTGACACTCACACTGACACTCTCACTGATGCTGACACTCTCACTGACACTCTCACTGACACTCTCACTGATGCTGACACTGATGCTGTCACTGACACTGACTCTCTCACTGACACTCTCACTGACACTGACACTCTCACTGACACTCACTTACATTCTCACTGACACTCTCACTGACACTCTCACTGACACTCTCACTAACACTCTCACTGACACTCTCGCTGACACTCAAGGACACTCAAGGACACTCACTGACACTCTCACTGACACTCTCACTGACACTGTCACTGACACTTTCACTGACACACTCACTGACACACTCACTGACACTCTCACTGACACTCTCACTGACACTGACACTCTCACTGACTCTGACACTCTCACTGACACTCTCACTGACACTCTCACTAACACTGACACTCTCACTGAAACTCACACTGACACTCTCACTGACAATCTCACTAACACTCACTGACACTCTCACTGACACTCACTGACACTCACTAACACTCTCACTGACAGTCCCACTGACACTCTCACTGACACTCTCACTGACACTCTCACAGACACTGACACTCTCACTGACACTGACACTTTCACTGACACTCACCGACACTCTGACACTCTCACTGACACTCTCACTGATACTCACTGACACTCTCACTGACACTCACTGACACTCTCACTGACACTGACACTCTCACTGACAATCTCATCTACACTCTCACTGACACACTCACTGACACTCTTCACTGACACTCACTGACACTCTCACTGACACTCTCACTGACACTCTCACTCTCACTGACACTCTCACTGACACTCACTGACACTCTCACTGACACTCTCACTGACACTCAAGGACACTATCACTGACACTCACTGACACTCTCACTGACACTCTCACTGACACTCTCACTGAGACTCTCACTGGCACTCTCACTCACTGACACTAACATTCTCACTGACACTCACTGGCACTCTGACACTCTCACTGACACTCTCACTGATACTCACTGACACTCTCACTCACACTCACTGACACTGACACTCTCACTGACACTCTCACTGACACTCACACTGACACTCACACTCTTACTGACACTGACACTCACTGATACTCTCACTGACACACACTGACACTCTCACTGACACTCACTGACACTCACTGACACTCTCACTGACACTCTCACTGACACTCTCACTGACACTCTCACTGACACTGACACTCTCACTGACACACTCACTGACACTCTCACTGAAACTCTCACTGACACTGACTCTGACACTCTCACTCACACTCTCACTCACACTCACTGACACTCTTGCTGACACTGACACTCTCACTGAGACTCTCACTGACATTTTCAATGACACTCACAGTGAAACTGACACTCTCACTGACACTCTCACTGACACTCTAACTGATACTCACTGACACTCTCACTGACACTCACTGACACTCTCACTGACACTGACACTGTCACTGACAATCTCATCTACACTCTCACTGACACTCTCACTGACACTCTCACTGACACTCTCACTGACACTCTCACTCTCACTGACACTCACTGACACTCTCACTGACACTCTCACTGACACTCTCACTGACACTCTCACTGACACTCTCACTGACACTCTCACTGACACTCTCACTCACTGACACTAACACTCTCACTGACACTCACTGACACTCTGACACTCTCACTGACACTCTCACTGATACTCACTGACACTCCCACTGACACTCACTGACACTCTCACTGACACTCTCACTGACACTCTCACTGACACTCAAGGACACTCACTGACACTCTCACTGACACTCTCGCTGACACTCTCGCTGACACTCTCACTGACACTCTCACTGACACTTTCTCTGACACACTCTCACTGACACTCACTGACACACTCACTGACACTCTTACTGACACTGACACTCACTGACACTCTCACTGACACTCTCACTGACACTTTCTCTGACACTTTCTCTGACACACTCACTGACACTCTCACTGACACTCTCACTCTCACTGACACTCTCACTGACACTCTCACTGACACTCTAACTGACACTCTCACTGACACAGACACTCTCACTGACACTCACTGACACTCTCACTGCCACACTCACTGACACTCAATGACACTCTCACTGACACTCTCTCTGACACTGACACTCTCACTGACACTCACTGACACTCGCTGACAATCTCACTGACACTCTCACTGACACTCACGTACACTCACTGACACTTTCACTGACACTCTCACTGACACTGACACTCTCACTGACACTCTCACTGACACTCTCACTAACACTGACACTCTCACTGACACTCTCACTGACACTCTCACTGACACTCTCACTGACACTCACTGACACTCTCACTGACACTTTCTCTGACACACTCTCACTGACACTGATACTCTCACTGACACTCACTGACACACTCACTGACACTCTCACTGACACTCTCACTGACACTGACACTCTCACTGACACTCTCACTGACACTCTCACTGACACTCTCACTGACACACTCACTGACACTCTCACTGACACTCTCACTCTCACTGACACTCACTGACACACTCACTGACACTCTCACTGACACTCTCACTGACACTCTCACTGACACTGACACTCTCACTGACACTCTCACTGATATTCACTGACACTCTCACTGCCACACTCACTGACACTCACTGACACTCAATGACACTCTCACTGACACTCTCTCTGACAATGACACTCTCACTGACACTCTTACTGACACACTCACTGACACTCTCACTGACACTCTCATTGACACTCACTGACACACTCACTGACACGCTCACTGACACTCTCACTGATGCTGACACTCTCACTGACACTGACACTCTCACTTACACTCTCACTGACAATAACACTCTCACTGACACTCTCACTGACACCCAATGACACTCTCACTAACACCCAATGACACTCTCACTGACATTCAATGACACTCACTGACACTCTCACTGACACTCTCACTGACACTCTCACTGACACTGTCACTCTCACTGACACTTTCACTGACACACTCACTGACCCTCTCACTGACACTGACACTCTCACTGACACACTCACTGACACACTCACTGACAATCTCACTAACACTCTCACTGACACTCCCATTGACACTCACACTGACACTCTCACTGACACTCTCACTGACACTCTCACTGACACTCTCACTGACACTCTCACTGACACTCATGTACAATCACTGACATTCTCACTGACACTCTCACTGACACTGACACTGACACTCTCACTGACACACTCACTGACACTGACACTCTCACTGACACTCTCACTGACACTCTCAATGACACTCACTGACACTCTCACTGACACTCATGTACACTCACTGACACTCTCACTGACACTCTCACTGACACTGACACTCTCACTGACACTCTCACTGACACTCACTGACACTCACTGACACTCTCACTGACACTTTCTCTGACACACTCTCACTGACACTGACACTCTCACTGACACTCACTGACACACTCACTGACACTCTCACTGACACTCTCACTGACACTCCCACTTACTCTGACACTCTCACTGATACTCTCACTGACACTCTCACTAACACTGACACTCTCACTGAAACTCTCACTGACACTCTCACTGACGAATCTCACTGACAATCTCACTGACACTCACTGCCACTCTCACTGACACTCTCACTGACAGTCCCACTGACACTCTCACTGACACTCTCACTGACACTGACACTCTCACTGACACTGACACTTTCACTTACACTCACTGACACTCTGACACTCTCACTGACACTCTCACTGATACTCACTGACACTCTCACTGACACTCACTGACACTCTCACTGACACTGACACTCTCACTGACAATCTCATCTACACTCTCACTGACACACTCACTGACACTCTCACTGACACTCACTGACACTCTCACTGACACTCTCACTGACACTCTCACTCTCACTGATACTCTCACTGACACTCACTGACACTCTCACTGACACTCTCACTGACACTCAAGGACACTCACTGACACTATCACTGACACTCACTGACACTCTCACTGACACTCTCACTGACACTCTCACTGACACTCTCACTGACACTCTCACTCACTGACACTAACATTCTCACTGACACTCACTGGCACTCTGACACTCTCACTGACACTCTCACTGATACTCACTGACACTCTCACTGACACTCACTGACACTCTCACTGACACTGACACTCTCACTGACACTGACACTCTCACGGACACTCTCACGGACACTCTCACTGACACTCTCACTGACACTCGTTGACACTCTCGCTGACACTCTCGCTGACACTCACTGACACTCTCACTGACACTTTCTCTGACACACTCTCGCTGACACTGACACTCTCACTGACACTCACTGACACACTCACTGACACTCTCACTGACACTCTCACTGACACTCTCACTGACACTCTCACTGACACTCTCACTGACACTCTCACTCTCACTGACACTCACTGACACACTCACTGACACTCTCACTGACACTCTCACTGACACTCTCACTGACACTGACACTCTCACTGACACTCTCACTGACACTCTCACTGACACTCACTGACACTCTCGCTGACACTCTCGCTGACACTCACTGACACTCTCACTGACACTTTCTCTGACACACTCTCACTGACACTGACACTCTCACTGACACTCACTGACACACTCACTGACACTCTCACTGACACTCTCACTGACACTCTCACTGACACTCTCACTGACACTCTCACTGACACACTCACTGACACTCTCACTGACACTCTCACTCTCACTGACACTCACTGACACTCTCACTGATACTCACTGACACTCTCACTGACACTCACTGACACTCTCACTGACACTGACACTCTCACTGACACTGACACTCTCACGGACACTCTCACTGACACTCTCACTGACACTCAAGGACACTCACTGACACTCTCACTGACACTCTCACTGACACTCACTGACACTCTCGCTGACACTCTCGCTGACACTCACTGACACTCTCACTGACACTTTCTCTGACACACTCTCACTGACACTGACACTCTCACTGACACTCACTGACACACTCACTGATACTCTCACTGACACTCTCACTGACACTCTCACTGACACTCTCACTGACACTCTCACTGACACACTCACTGACACTCTCACTGACACTCTCACTCTCACTGACACTCACTGACACACTCACTGACACTCTCACTGACACTCTCACTGACACTCTCACTGACACTGACACTCTCACTGACACTCTCACTGACATTCACTGACACTCTCACTGCCACACTCACTGACACTCACTGACACTCAATGACACTCTCACTGACACTCTCACTGACACTCTCTCTGACACTGACACTCTCACTAACACTCTTACTGACACACTCACTGACACTCTCACTGACACTGACACTCTCACTGACACTCACTGACACACTCACTGACACGCTCACTGACACTCTCACTGATGCTGACACTCTCACTGACACTCTCACTTACACTTTCACTGACACTGACACTCTCACTGACACCCAATGACACTCTCACTGACACCCAATGACACTCTCACTGACACCCAATGACACTCTCACTGACACTCAATGACACTCTCACTGACACTCTGACACTCACTGACACTCTCACTGACACTCTCACTGACACTCTCACTGACACAGACACTCTCACTGACACTCTCACTGACACTCTCACTGACATTGACACACTCACTGAAACTCTCACTGACACTCTCACTGACACTCTCACTCTCACTGACACTCTCACTGAAACTCTCACTGACACTCTCACTGACACTCTCTCTGAAACAATCACTGACACTCTCACTGACACTCTCACTGACACTCTCACTGACACTCTCACTGACACTCTCACTGACACTCTCACTGACACTCTCACTGACTCTGACACTCTCACTCTCACTCACTGACACGCTCACTGACACTGACACTCTCACTGACACTCTCACAGACACTGACACTCTCACTGACACTCACTGACACTGACACTTTCACTGACACTCACTGACACTCTGACACTCTCACTGACACTCTAACTGATACTCACTGACACTCTCACTGACACTCACTGACACTCTCACTGACACTGACACTCTCACTGACAATCTCATCTACACTCTCACTGACACTCTCACTGACACTCTCACTGACACTCTCACTGATACTCTCACTCTCACTGACACTCTCACTGACACTCTCACTGACACTCAAGGACACTCAAGGACACTCACTGACACTCTCACTGACACTCCCACTGACACTCTCACTGACACTCTTGCTGACACTCTCGCTGACACTATCACTGACACTCACTGACACTCTCACTGACACTCTCACTGACACTCTCACTGACACTCTCACTCACTGACACTAACACTCTCACTGACACTCACTGACACTCTGACACTCTCACTGACACTCTCACTGATACTCACTGACACTCCCACTGACACTCACTGACACTCTCACTGACACTCACTGACACTCTCACTGACACTGACACTCTCACTGACACTCTCACTGACACTCTCACTGACACTCAAGGACACTCACTGACACTCCCACTGACACTCTCACTGACACTCTCGCTGACACTCTCGCTGACACTCTCACTGACACTCTCACTGACACTCTCACTGACACTCTTACTGACATTGACACGCTCACTGAAACTCTCACTGACACTCTCACTGACACTCTCACTCTCACTGACACTCACTGAAACTCTCACTGACACTCTCACTGACACTCTCTCTGAAACAATCACTGACACTCTCACTGACACTCTCACTGATACGCTCACTGACATGCTCACTGACATGCTCACTGACACTCTCACTGACACTCTCACTGACACTCTCACTGACACTCTCACTGACACTCTCACTGACTCTGACACTCTCACTCTCACTCACTGACACGCTCACTGACACTGACACTCTCACTGACACTCTCACAGACACTGACACTCTCACTGACACTCACTGACACTGACACTTTCACTGACACTCACTGACACTCTGACACTCTCACTGACACTCTAACTGATACTCACTGACACTCTCACTGACACTCACTGACACTCTCACTGACACTGACACTGTCACTGACAATCTCATCTACACTCTCACTGACACTCTCACTGACACTCTCACTGACACTCTCACTCTCACTGACACTCACTGACACTCTCACTGACACTCTCACTGACACTCAAGGACACTCACTGACACTCTCACTGACACTCCCACTGACACTCTCACTGACACTCTTGCTGACACTCTCGCTGACACTATCACTGACACTCTCACTGACACTCACTGACACTCACTGACACTCTCACTGACACTCTCACTGACACTCTCACTGACACTCTCACTGACACTCTCACTCACTGACACTAACACTCTCACTGACACTCACTGACACTCTGACACTCTCACTGACACTCTCACTGATACTCACTGACACTCCCACTGACACTGACACTCTCACTGACACTCTCACTGACACTCAGTTACACTCTCACTGACACTCTCACTGACACTCACGTACACTCACTGACACTCTCACTGACACTGACACTCTCACTGACACTCTCACTGACACTCTCACAGACACTCACTGACACTCACTGACACTCTCTCTGACACACTCTCACTGACACTGACACTCTCACTGACACTCTCACTGACACTGACACTCTCACTGACACTGACACTCTCACTGACACTCTCACTGACACTCTCACTAACACTGACACTCTCACTGAAACTCTCACTGACACTCACACTCTCACTGACACTCACTTACACTCTCACTGACACTCTCACTGACACTCTCACTGACACTCTCGCTGACACTCAAGGACACTCACTGACACTCTCACTGACACTCTCACTGACACTCTCACTCTCACTGACACTTTCACTGACACACTCACTGACCCTCTCACTGACACTGACACACTCACTGACACACTCACTGACACACTCACTGACACTCTCACTGACACTGACTCTGACACTGACTCTGACACTGACTCTGACTCTGACACTCTCACTCACACTCTCACTCACACTCACTGACACTCTCACCGACACTGACTCTGACACTCTCACTCACACTCTCGCTCACACTCACTGACACTCACTGACACTCTCACTCACACTCTCACTGACACTCACACTGACACTCTCACTGATGCTGACACTCTCACTGACACTCTCACTGACACTCTCACTGATGCTGACACTGATGCTGTCACTGACACTGACTCTCTCACTGACACTCTCACTGACACTCTCACTGACACTGACACTCTCACTGACACTCACTTACATTCTCACTGACACTCTCACTGACACTCTCACTGACACTCTCACTGACACTCTCACTAACACTCTCACTGACACTCTCGCTGACACTCAAGGACACTCACTGACACTCTCACTGACACTCTCACTGACACTGTGACTCTCACTGACACTTTCACTGACACACTCACTGACACACTCACTGACACTCTCACTGACACTCACTGACACTCTCACTGACACTGACACTCTCACTGACTCTGACACTCTCACTGACTCTGACACTCTCACTGACACTCTCACTGACACTCTCACTAACACTGACACTCTCACTGAAACTCACACTGACACTCTCACTGACAATCTCACTGACAATCTCACTGACACTCACTGACACTCTCACTGACACTCACTGACACTCACTGACACTCTCACTGACAGTCCCACTGACATTCTCACTGACACTCTCACTGACACTCTCACTGACACTCTCATAGACACTGACACTCTCACTGACACTGACACTTTCACTGACACTCACCGACACTCTGACACTCTCACTGATACTCACTGACACTCTCACTGACACTCACTGACACTCTCACTGACACTGACACTCTCACTGACAATCTCATCTACACTCTCACTGACACACTCACTGACACTCTTCACTGACACTCACTGACACTCTCACTGACACTCTCACTGACACTCTCACTCTCACTGACACTCTCACTGACACTCACTGACACTCTCACTGACACTCTCACTGACACTCAAGGACACTATCACTGACACTCACTGACACTCTCACTGACACTCTCACTGACACTCTCACTGAGACTCTCACTGGCACTCACTCACTGACACTAACATTCTCACTGACACTCACTGGCACTCTGACACTCTCACCGACACTCTCACTGATACTCACTGACACTCTCACTGACACTCACTGACACTCTCACTGACACTGACACTCTCACTGACACTGACACTCTCACGAACACTCTCACTGACACTCTCACTGACACTCAAGGACACTCACTGACACTCTCACTGACACTCTCACTGACACTCACTGACACTCTCGCTGACACTCTCGCTGACACTCACTGACACTCTCACTGACACTCACTGACACACTCACTGACACTCTCACTGACACTCTCACTGACACTGACACTCTCACTGACACTCTCACTGACACTCTCACTGACACTCTCACTGACACTCTCACTCTCACTGACACTCACTGACACTCTCACTGACACTCTCACTGACACTCTCACTGACACTGACACTCTCACTGACACTCTCACTGACATTCACTGACACTCTCACTGCCACACTCACTGACACTCACTGACACTCAATGACACTCTCACTGACACTCTCTCTGACACTGACACTCTCACTAACACTCTTACTGACACACTCACTGACACTCTCACTGACACTGACACTCTCACTGACACTCTCACTGACACGCTCACTGACACTCTCACTGATGCTGACACACTGACTGACACTGACACTCTCACTTACACTTTCACTGACACTAACACTCTCACTGACACTCT
Organism: Lissotriton helveticus; assembly: GCF_964261635.1. Taxonomy (NCBI): domain Eukaryota; kingdom Metazoa; phylum Chordata; class Amphibia; order Caudata; family Salamandridae; genus Lissotriton; species Lissotriton helveticus. The sequence continues at coordinate 1,512,746,174 of NC_136059.1, read as the reverse complement.
CACTGACACTCACTGACACTCTCGCTGACACTCTCGCTGACACTCACTGACACTCTCACTGACACTCACTGGCACACTCACTGACACTCTCACTGACACTCTCACTGACACTCTCACTGACACTGACACTCTCACTGACAATCTCACTGACACTCTCACTGACACTCTCACTCTCACTGACACTCACTGACACTCTCACTGACACTCTCACTGACACTGACACTCTCACTGACACTGACACTCTCACTGACACTCTCACTGACATTCACTGACACTCTCACTGCCACACTCACTGACACTCACTGACACTCAATGACACTCTCACTGACACTCTCTCTGACACTGACACTCTCACTAACACTCTTACTGACACACTCACTGACACTCTCACTGACACTGACACTCTCACTGACACTCTCACTGACACACTCACTGACACTCTCACTGATGCTGACACACTCACTGACACTGACACTCTCACTTACACTTTCACTGACACTAACACTCTCACTGACACTCTCACTGACACAGACACTCTCACTGACACTCTCACTGACACTCTCACTGACACTCTTACTGACATTGACACGCTCACTGAAACTCTCACTGACACTCTCACTGACACTCTCACTCTCACTGACACTCACTGAAACTCTCACTGACACTCTCACTGACACTCTCTCTGAAACAATCACTGACACTCTCACTGACACTCTCACTGATACGCTCACTGACATGCTCACTGACATGCTCACTGACACTCTCACTGACACTCTCACTGACACTCTCACTGACACTCTCACTGACACTCTCACTGACTCTGACACTCTCACTCTCACTCACTGACACGCTCACTGACACTGACACTCTCACTGACACTCTCACAGACACTGACACTCTCACTGACACTCACTGACACTGACACTTTCACTGACACTCACTGACACTCTGACACTCTCACTGACACTCTAACTGATACTCACTGACACTCTCACTGACACTCACTGACACTCTCACTGACACTGACACTGTCACTGACAATCTCATCTACACTCTCACTGACACTCTCACTGACACTCTCACTGACACTCTCACTCTCACTGACACTCACTGACACTCTCACTGACACTCTCACTGACACTCAAGGACACTCAAGGACACTCACTGACACTCTCACTGACACTCCCACTGACACTCTCACTGACACTCTTGCTGACACTCTCGCTGACACTATCACTGACACTCTCACTGACACTCACTGACACTCACTGACACTCTCACTGACACTCTCACTGACACTCTCACTGACACTCTCACTGACACTCTCACTCACTGACACTAACACTCTCACTGACACTCACTGACACTCTGACACTCTCACTGACACTCTCACTGATACTCACTGACACTCCCACTGACACTGACACTCTCACTGACACTCTCACTGACACTCAGTTACACTCTCACTGACACTCTCACTGACACTCACGTACACTCACTGACACTCTCACTGACACTCTCACTGACACTGACACTCTCACTGACACTCTCACTGACACTCTCACAGACACTCACTGACACTCACTGACACTCTCTCTGACACACTCTCACTGACGCTGACACTCTCACTGACACTCTCACTGACACTGACACTCTCACTGACACTGACACTCTCACTGACACTCTCACTGACACTCTCACTAACACTGACACTCTCACTGAAACTCTCACTGACACTCACACTCTCACTGACACTCACTTACACTCTCACTGACACTCTCACTGACACTCTCACTGACACTCTCACTGACACTCTCGCTGACACTCAAGGACACTCACTGACACTCTCACTGACACTCTCACTGACACTGTCACTCTCACTGACACTTTCACTGACCCTCTCACTGACACTGACACACTCACTGACACACTCACTGACACACTCACTGACACTCTCACTGACACTGACTCTGACACTGACTCTGACACTGACTCTGACTCTGACACTCTCACTCACACTCTCACTCACACTCACTGACACTCTCACCGACACTGACTCTGACACTCTCACTCACACTCTCGCTCACACTCACTGACACTCACTGACACTCTCACTCACACTCTCACTGACACTCACACTGACACTCTCACTGATGCTGACACTCTCACTGACACTCTCACTGATGCTGACACTGATGCTGTCACTGACACTGACTCTCTCACTGACACTCTCACTGACACTCTCACTGACACTGACACTCTCACTGACACTCACTTACATTCTCACTGACACTCTCACTGACACTCTCACTGACACTCTCACTGACACTCTCACTAACACTCTCACTGACACTCTCGCTGACACTCAAGGACACTCACTGACACTCTCACTGACACTCTCACTGACACTGTGACTCTCACTGACACTTTCACTGACACACTCACTGACACACTCACTGACACTCTCACTGACACTCTCACTGACACTCTCACTGACACTGACACTCTCACTGACTCTGACACTCTCACTGACTCTGACACTCTCACTGACACTCTCACTGACACTCTCACTAACACTGACACTCTCACTGAAACTCACACTGACACTCTCACTGACAATCTCACTGACACTCACTGACACTCTCACTGACACTCACTGACACTCACTGACACTCTCACTGACAGTCCCACTGACACTCTCACTGACACTCTCACTGACACTCTCACTGACACTCTCATAGACACTGACACTCTCACTGACACTGACACTTTCACTGACACTCACCGACACTCTGACACTCTCACTGATACTCACTGACACTCTCACTGACACTCACTGACACTCTCACTGACACTGACACTCTCACTGACAATCTCATCTACACTCTCACTGACACACTCACTGACACTCTTCACTGACACTCACTGACACTCTCACTGACACTCTCACTGACACTCTCACTCTCACTGACACTCTCACTGACACTCACTGACACTCTCACTGACACTCTCACTGACACTCAAGGACACTATCACTGACACTCACTGACACTCTCACTGACACTCTCACTGACACTCTCACTGAGACTCTCACTGGCACTCACTCACTGACACTAACATTCTCACTGACACTCACTGGCACTCTGACACTCTCACTGACACTCTCACTGATACTCACTGACACTCTCACTGACACTCACTGACACTCTCACTGACACTGACACTCTCACTGACACTGACACTCTCACGAACACTCTCACTGACACTCTCACTGACACTCAAGGACACTCACTGACACTCTCACTGACACTCTCACTGACACTCACTGACACTCTCGCTGACACTCTCGCTGACACTCACTGACACTCTCACTGACACTCACTGACACACTCACTGACACTCTCACTGACACTCTCACTGACACTGACACTCTCACTGACACTCTCACTGACACTCTCACTGACACTCTCACTGACACTCTCACTGACACTGACACTCTCACTGACACTCTCACTGACATTCACTGACACTCTCACTGCCACACTCACTGACACTCACTGACACTCAGTGACACTCTCACTGACACTCTCTCTGACACTGACACTCTCACTAACACTCTTACTGACACACTCACTGACACTCTCACTGACACTGACACTCTCACTGACACTCTCACTGACACGCTCACTGACACTCTCACTGATGCTGACACTCTCACTGACACTGACACTCTCACTTACACTTTCACTGACACTAACACTCTCACTGACACTCTCACTGACACCCAATGACACTCTCACTGACACCCAATGACACTCTCACTGACACCCAATGACACTCTCACTGACACTCAATGACACTCTCACTGACACTCTGACACTCACTGACACTCTCACTGACACTCTCACTGACACAGACACTCTCACTGACACTCTCACTGACACTCTCACTGACACTCTTACTGACATTGACTCGCTCACTGAAACTCTCACTGACACTCTCACTGACACTCTCACTCTCACTGACACTCTCACTGAAACTCTCACTGAGACTCTCACTGACACTCTCTCTGAAACAATCACTGACACTCTCACTGACACTCTCACTGATACGCTCACTGACATGCTCACTGACACACTCACTGACACACTCACTGACACTCTCACTGACACTGACTCTGACACTGACTCTGACACTGACTCTGACTCTGACACTCTCACTCACACTCTCACTCACACTCACTGACACTCTCACCGACACTGACTCTGACACTCTCACTCACACTCTCGCTCACACTCACTGACACTCACTGACACTCTCACTCACACTCTCACTGACACTCACACTGACACTCTCACTGATGCTGACACTCTCACTGACACTCTCACTGATGCTGACACTGATGCTGTCACTGACACTGACTCTCTCACTGACACTCTCACTGACACTCTCACTGACACTGACACTCTCACTGACACTCACTTACATTCTCACTGACACTCTCACTGACACTCTCACTGACACTCTCACTGACACTCTCACTAACACTCTCACTGACACTCTCGCTGACACTCAAGGACACTCACTGACACTCTCACTGACACTCTCACTGACACTGTGACTCTCACTGACACTTTCACTGACACACTCACTGACACACTCACTGACACTCTCACTGACACTCTCACTGACACTCTCACTGACACTGACACTCTCACTGACTCTGACACTCTCACTGACTCTGACACTCTCACTGACACTCTCACTGACACTCTCACTAACACTGACACTCTCACTGAAACTCACACTGACACTCTCACTGACAATCTCACTGACACTCACTGACACTCTCACTGACACTCACTGACACTCACTGACACTCTCACTGACAGTCCCACTGACACTCTCACTGACACTCTCACTGACACTCTCACTGACACTCTCATAGACACTGACACTCTCACTGACACTGACACTTTCACTGACACTCACCGACACTCTGACACTCTCACTGATACTCACTGACACTCTCACTGACACTCACTGACACTCTCACTGACACTGACACTCTCACTGACAATCTCATCTACACTCTCACTGACACACTCACTGACACTCTTCACTGACACTCACTGACACTCTCACTGACACTCTCACTGACACTCTCACTCTCACTGACACTCTCACTGACACTCACTGACACTCTCACTGACACTCTCACTGACACTCAAGGACACTATCACTGACACTCACTGACACTCTCACTGACACTCTCACTGACACTCTCACTGAGACTCTCACTGGCACTCACTCACTGACACTAACATTCTCACTGACACTCACTGGCACTCTGACACTCTCACTGACACTCTCACTGATACTCACTGACACTCTCACTGACACTCACTGACACTCTCACTGACACTGACACTCTCACTGACACTGACACTCTCACGAACACTCTCACTGACACTCTCACTGACACTCAAGGACACTCACTGACACTCTCACTGACACTCTCACTGACACTCACTGACACTCTCGCTGACACTCTCGCTGACACTCACTGACACTCTCACTGACACTCACTGACACACTCACTGACACTCTCACTGACACTCTCACTGACACTGACACTCTCACTGACACTCTCACTGACACTCTCACTGACACTCTCACTGACACTCTCACTGACACTGACACTCTCACTGACACTCTCACTGACATTCACTGACACTCTCACTGCCACACTCACTGACACTCACTGACACTCAGTGACACTCTCACTGACACTCTCTCTGACACTGACACTCTCACTAACACTCTTACTGACACACTCACTGACACTCTCACTGACACTGACACTCTCACTGACACTCTCACTGACACGCTCACTGACACTCTCACTGATGCTGACACTCTCACTGACACTGACACTCTCACTTACACTTTCACTGACACTAACACTCTCACTGACACTCTCACTGACACCCAATGACACTCTCACTGACACCCAATGACACTCTCACTGACACCCAATGTCACTGACACTCAATGACACTCTCACTGACACTCTGACACTCACTGACACTCTCACTGACACTCTCACTGACACAGACACTCTCACTGACACTCTCACTGACACTCTCACTGACACTCTTACTGACATTGACTCGCTCACTGAAACTCTCACTGACACTCTCACTGACACTCTCACTCTCACTGACACTCTCACTGAAACTCTCACTGAGACTCTCACTGACACTCTCTCTGAAACAATCACTGACACTCTCACTGACACTCTCACTGATACGCTCACTGACATGCTCACTGACACGCTCACTGACACTCTCACTGACACTCTCACTGACACTCTCACTGACACTCTCACTGACACTCTCACTGACTCTGACACTCTCACTCTCACTCACTGACACGCTCACTGACACTGACACTCTCACTGACACTCTCACAGACACTGACACTCTCACTGACACTCACTGACACTCTCACTGACACTGTCACTGACAATCTCATCTACACTCTCACTGACACTCTCACTGACACTCTCACTGACACTCTCACTCTCACTGACACTCACTGACACTCTCACTGACACTCTCACTGACACTCAAGGACACTCAAGGACACTCACTGACACTCTCACTGACACTCCCACTGACACTCTCACTGACACTCTTGCTGACACTCTCGCTGACACTATCACTGACACTCTCACTGACACTCACTGACACTCCCACTGACACTCACTGACACTCTCACTGACACTCTCACTGACACTCTCACTGACACTCAAGGACACTCACTGACACTCTCACTGACACTCTCGCTGACACTCTCGCTGACACTCTCACTGACACTCTCACTGACACTTTCTCTGACACACTCTCACTGACACTCACTGACACACTCACTGACACTCTTACTGACACTGACACTCACTGACACTCTCACTGACACTCTCACTGACACTTTCTCTGACACTTTCTCTGACACACTCACTGACACTCTCACTGACACTCTCACTCTCACTGACACTCTCACTGACACTCTCACTGACACTCTAACTGACACTCTCACTGACACAGACACTCTCACTGACACTCACTGACACTCTCACTGCCACACTCACTGACACTCAATGACACTCTCACTGACACTCTCTCTGACACTGACACTCTCACTGACACTCACTGACACTCGCTGACAATCTCACTGACACTCTCACTGACACTCACGTACACTCACTGACACTTTCACTGACACTCTCACTGACACTGACACTCTCACTGACACTCTCACTGACACTCTCACTAACACTGACACTCTCACTGACACTCTCACTGACACTCTCACTGACACTCTCACTGACACTCACTGACACTCTCACTGACACTTTCTCTGACACACTCTCACTGACACTGATACTCTCACTGACACTCACTGACACACTCACTGACACTCTCACTGACACTCTCACTGACACTCTCACTGACACTGACACTCTCACTGACACTCTCACTGACACTCTCACTGACACTCTCACTGACACACTCACTGACACTCTCACTGACACTCTCACTCTCACTGACACTCACTGACACACTCACTGACACTCTCACTGACACTCTCACTGACACTCTCACTGACACTGACACTCTCACTGACACTCTCACTGATATTCACTGACACTCTCACTGCCACACTCACTGACACTCACTGACACTCAATGACACTCTCACTGACACTCTCTCTGACAATGACACTCTCACTGACACTCTTACTGACACACTCACTGACACTCTCACTGACACTCTCATTGACACTCACTGACACACTCACTGACACGCTCACTGACACTCTCACTGATGCTGACACTCTCACTGACACTGACACTCTCACTTACACTCTCACTGACAATAACACTCTCACTGACACTCTCACTGACACCCAATGACACTCTCACTGACACCCAATGACACTCTCACTGACATTCAATGACACTCACTGACACTCTCACTGACACTCTCACTGACACTCTCACTGACACTGTCACTCTCACTGACACTTTCACTGACACACTCACTGACCCTCTCACTGACACTGACACTCTCACTGACACACTCACTGACACACTCACTGACAATCTCACTAACACTCTCACTGACACTCCCATTGACACTCACACTGACACTCTCACTGACACTCTCACTGACACTCTCACTGACACTCTCACTGACACTCTCACTGACACTCATGTACAATCACTGACATTCTCACTGACACTCTCACTGACACTGACACTGACACTCTCACTGACACACTCACTGACACTGACACTCTCACTGACACTCTCACTGACACTCTCAATGACACTCACTGACACTCTCACTGACACTCATGTACACTCACTGACACTCTCACTGACACTCTCACTGACACTCTCACTGACACTGACACTCTCACTGACACTCTCACTGACACTCACTGACACTCACTGACACTCTCACTGACACTTTCTCTGACACACTCTCACTGACACTGACACTCTCACTGACACTCACTGACACACTCACTGACACTCTCACTGACACTCTCACTGACACTGACACTCCCACTTACTCTGACACTCTCACTGATACTCTCACTGACACTCTCACTAACACTGACACTCTCACTGAAACTCTCACTGACACTCTCACTGACGAATCTCACTGACAATCTCACTGACACTCACTGACACTCTCACTGACACTCACTGACACTCTCACTGACAGTCCCACTGACACTCTCACTGACACTCTCACTGACACTGACACTCTTACTGACACTGACACTTTCACTTACACTCACTGACACTCTGACACTCTCACTGACACTCTCACTGATACTCACTGACACTCTCACTGACACTCACTGACACTCTCACTGACACTGACACTCTCACTGACAATCTCATCTACACTCTCACTGACACACTCACTGACACTCTCACTGACACTCACTGACACTCTCACTGACACTCTCACTCTCACTGATACTCTCACTGACACTCTCACTGACACTCAAGGACACTCACTGACACTCTCACTGACACTCTCACTCTCACTGACACTCTCACGGACACTCTCACTGACACTCTCACTGACACTCAAGGACACTCACTGACACTCTCACTGACACTCTCACTGACACTCACTGACACTCTCGCTGACACTCTCGCTGACACTCACTGACACTCTCACTGACACTTTCTCTGACACACTCTCGCTGACACTGACACTCTCACTGACACTCACTGACACACTCACTGACACTCTCACTGACACTCTCACTGACACTCTCACTGACACTCTCACTGACACTCTCACTGACACTCTCACTCTCACTGACACTCACTGACACACTCACTGACACTCTCACTGACACTCTCACTGACACTCTCACTGACACTGACACTCTCACTGACACTCTCACTGACACTCTCACTGACACTCACTGACACTCTCGCTGACACTCTCGCTGACACTCACTGACACTCTCACTGACACTTTCTCTGACACACTCTCACTGACACTGACACTCTCACTGACACTCACTGACACACTCACTGACACTCTCACTGACACTCTCACTGACACTCTCACTGACACTCTCACTGACACTCTCACTGACACACTCACTGACACTCTCACTGACACTCTCACTCTCACTGACACTCACTGACACTCTCACTGATACTCACTGACACTCTCACTGACACTCACTGACACTCTCACTGACACTGACACTCTCACTGACACTGACACTCTCACGGACACTCTCACTGACACTCTCACTGACACTCAAGGACACTCACTGACACTCTCACTGACACTCTCACTGACACTCACTGACACTCTCGCTGACACTCTCGCTGACACTCACTGACACTCTCACTGACACTTTCTCTGACACACTCTCACTGACACTGACACTCTCACTGACACTCACTGACACACTCACTGATACTCTCACTGACACTCTCACTGACACTCTCACTGACACTCTCACTGACACTCTCACTGACACACTCACTGACACTCTCACTGACACTCTCACTCTCACTGACACTCACTGACACACTCACTGACACTCTCACTGACACTCTCACTGACACTCTCACTGACACTGACACTCTCACTGACACTCTCACTGACATTCACTGACACTCTCACTGCCACACTCACTGACACTCACTGACACTCAATGACACTCTCACTGACACTCTCACTGACACTCTCTCTGACACTGACACTCTCACTAACACTCTTACTGACACACTCACTGACACTCTCACTGACACTGACACTCTCACTGACACTCACTGACACACTCACTGACACGCTCACTGACACTCTCACTGATGCTGACACTCTCACTGACACTCTCACTTACACTTTCACTGACACTGACACTCTCACTGACACCCAATGACACTCTCACTGACACCCAATGACACTCTCACTGACACCCAATGACACTCTCACTGACACTCAATGACACTCTCACTGACACTCTGACACTCACTGACACTCTCACTGACACTCTCACTGACACTCTCACTGACACAGACACTCTCACTGACACTCTCACTGACACTCTCACTGACACTCTCACTGACATTGACACACTCACTGAAACTCTCACTGACACTCTCACTGACACTCTCACTCTCACTGACACTCTCACTGAAACTCTCACTGACACTCTCACTGACACTCTCTCTGAAACAATCACTGACACTCTCACTGACACTCTCACTGACACTCTCACTGACACTCTCACTGACACTCTCACTGACTCTGACACTCTCACTCTCACTCACTGACACGCTCACTGACACTGACACTCTCACTGACACTCTCACAGACACTGACACTCTCACTGACACTCACTGACACTGACACTTTCACTGACACTCACTGACACTCTGACACTCTCACTGACACTCTAACTGATACTCACTGACACTCTCACTGACACTCACTGACACTCTCACTGACACTGACACTCTCACTGACAATCTCATCTACACTCTCACTGACACTCTCACTGACACTCTCACTGACACTCTCACTGACACTCACTGACACTCAATGACACTCTCACTGACACTCTCTCTGACACTGACACTCTCACTAACACTCTTACTGACACACTCACTGACACTCTCACTGACACTGACACTCTCACTGACACTCTCACTGACACGCTCACTGACACTCTCACTGATGCTGACACTCTCACTGACACTGACACTCTCACTTACACTTTCACTGACACTAACACTCTCACTGACACTCTCACTGACACCCAATGACACTCTCACTGACACCCAATGACACTCTCACTGACACTCAATGACACTCTCACTGACACTCTGACACTCACTGACACTCTCACTGACACTCTCACTGACACAGACACTCTCACTGACACTCTCACTGACACTCTTACTGACATTGACTCGCTCACTGAAACTCTCACTGACACTCTCACTCTCACTGACACTCTCACTGAAACTCTCACTGAGACTCTCACTGACACTCTCTCTGAAACAATCACTGACACTCTCACTGACACTCTCACTGATACGCTCACTGACATGCTCACTGACACGCTCACTGACACTCTCACTGACACTCTCACTGACACTCTCACTGTGGAAAAGTAAATTTTGCCATGTTCTGTGTCCCTACGCCTCATCCATCATATGTTATGTGTGCATGACCAATATGCATATGTTATTCCCCATGTCCGATTAAATGACGCAATTCCAGTTGTGTCCACCTCTAGTATGTTAGTTTCCAGTCTTCGTGAATACTACGAATATCAGGCCTATGTAAAGTTATGTTGCCACGTTTCTCAGTGTGCACGTTATTCCATTATAAAGTCCCCGTTTCCAGGCCTCAACAGGGCCCGGACCACAGATTCAGCTCCTGTCTCCTGAAAGCCTCGCTGAGGAGCGATACAGCCCCCACCTGTATCCTCGACCTTTCACTTACTTCCTGCCTCGCAGTGCCCGGTGCAGCTTGGCTCTGCCTCTGAGTCTGCCAAGAGTATGTTATGATTCCAGCTATCAGTTCAGTCCTCCTCTTCTGCATTCCTAAGCTACTGAACTGCATCAATAGTTTCCGTCATTGTCTAGCTTTCTCGTCTCCACGTTAGAGAAATACTGTATTAATGGTCATTTAATATTCTTCATCACGCACTACATGTAGAATAATGCATGGTCCAGTCTTAGAATCAAGTTAGCTTTTCCCCTCATGACTCCTAGTTTATATCAACATGTTCCCTAAACATTAGATACCAGATAAGGTTTAGGTACATGTCGCTCCGACCCTCCAGACTCTAGTCTCTGCTCCTAGCACAGAGTTCGTAGCCCCCAGCTTCTCCTAGTAACACATCATTGCCCGTTTTCGCGCACCATTAGGTTAGAGGTCCCGGCTCCTTAGGTAGCCCCCTCCTATGTTTCCGCCCATTCATGACATATTCTGTTACGTTTGCATCACATGTCTATGTATACTCCCAGTTACACCTCTTTTTACTGTTATCTTTCGCGACTGCTACGCGTCACGCCTTCTGCTCCACCCACTGTTACGCCTACTGCAATGTAATGCTATGTGTTGCGCTATGTATATAAGTCAATGTATTGTTATTAAAAGTTAGCGCGCTCATCCCAGACCAAGCCCCGGCAGCTGCTGGGCCCCAGTTGTCCTGCTGGGCCCTGTTACCTCTGTTCCTATGCAGGTTGTCCTGATCCTGTCCTTATGCTGTAATAAACCTGCAGAAACTCCTACTACCTCGAATCTTGACTCTTATTTTATTGAGCTATCTGTTATTCATTCATTCATCCAAAAATAGATCCGGTATTATTTATTTATATACCACATAATGGCGCCCGAACAGGGACTTGCCCTTTCCCCACGCGTCGGTGAAGCCACGCCGACCCCCTGACCCTCTGCAGCCGTGACGGAACCATACCGGCCACGTGCAGATATTTCTGCTTCAAGTATCCCTCAGGCCCACGGAGGAGACGGAGGAGGCGGTCCAGCATCCGAACGAGACGGTGGAGGAACGCGGCGAGTCCCGACCAGAGCCCAAGCCGAGAGTCCAAGGTCCGAGGTATCCGGAGGCCCACCCGTAACTGAAGTCCGAAGTCCGAAGTTCGTCGTCGTAGCAGTCCAGTCCCGTCCGAGGCTTTCCGTTCCGTGCTGCCCGGTGAGTACCATTGCTGGGGTAGTATCTAGACAGGACCAATCTAAATTGACTCCTGGTCCGTGGGTTGGTGGTGCCCAGACTCACAAACGAAGTGTTCACCTAGGTGGATACGGGTCTTGATGCGTCCCTTTGTGGGACCGGTATGTTCCGTACTGTTACAGCAGTGCATCCAGTAACTCTAGTCTGTTCCGTTCTCGAGAAAATCTGTTCTGTTTCTGTTTTCAGTATTTTCAGGTAGTATTCTGTCCGAACTGTTATGTTATGATGTTGTTCAATGTATTTCTAATATCGTGGTATGCCTGAATTGTTTTCCCAATTGTTATTGTTCTTCGTGTATTGTATTGTGTTCCGATTCAAGTTTACAATGCCGCTCTTTTCAAGATTACGTCAGTTAAAAACTAGAAAGGGTCTATTAGAGGAAGCAGTTCCTGTCCCGCCTAGGGACAGTCCAGGTCATTTTATGTATCAGAAACATGGCATAAGCGCCATAATGTATCTAGATTTATGGGTAGAGTATACCAAACAGTTAGAAGAAAAGTATAGATGGCCCGTATCGGGTACATGGGATGCCGAATGTATCATGCGAGTAGAAGAAGCATTATGGAAAAAGAAAGCCAGACAGTCACAGAAAGATGCCATCGAGTTATGGCGGAAAGAAGCGCACAGAAGAACGGAAAAGGAAGTCAGAAAGTCAGAGTTAAGTAGAGAATCCCAGGAACGAGCCCAAGAAAGAGAATTAATCGAGATAGGTGAACAAGTCAAAACCGAACAGTCAGACAGACAGAGGCATGCCCTCATTAAGGGTATGTATCCTCTCCTTGCCGAAGGTGTGCCAAAAGCGACCCCAGAGGCATCCAGTAATTTCCCGCCGCCATTAGTTCCGACCAAGCTATGTCACAAACAGACCGCAGCTGATATTTTTATTTCGTCCTATTTGGACGACACAGTCCCCGAATATGCAAATCCTGTTCGCGCTCCGCCAGTCCCTGCAAATCAGGTACTTCCCGCTCCTCCAGACACCGGGGTGCCCTTAACAGCTCCCCCGGTCCAGTCTGCCATACAAGTCCAGCCCACGTTACAATTACCGACTCTGCCAGGACGAAGAATGTCAGTCGACGATTCCAGTTTAGGGGCCGCGGGAGGAGGTCTCCCTCAAACCCCGCCGCCACACAAGCGTTTATCAGCACTCGAATTACATGCTCAAGCATCACAGCGTACTCCTAAAAGTAATAAGTCTGTCACAGAAATCAGACAAGCCCTTGGCGAATGTGTCTATGATCCAGTCCCAGGCGAGTATAATATGGTTTTATATTCCGTACGTGTAAGGAGAGTGACCGAGTATCTAGTCACCTTACCGAATATGAAAGAAGATCTAGACAGAATATATCGTTTCATCCGTACAGGGGATGATCCAGAAAGTATTGGCGAGATTATGTCTCAAAGGAAAGCCGAGATTCAGCTCATGATATTAAAGTTCCTGATCAATTGTCTAATAAGAGAACAAGATTATCCGTCTAAAGATCCCGCCGAAATGAGAATCCTGACAAGGTGGAGTGATAATATAGCCGAGGGTAAGCACAAGACCGTCGGTGCCATGGAGAGTATGTACAAGAAAATTCGTAAAGAAATAATAAGGTTACACGAACAGCGTAAAGCAGCACAAGTAAGCGAGAAAGAAAGTATCTCTGATCCTGAAGAGGAAGAGAACGAGAATCCCGCCAGAATAGCGTATGTAGGAAAATCCAGATTTCCAGATCGCCATTTACGCCTAGAACACAAGTCTATTTTTCATCATCCAGCACCAGAACAAGGTTCCCTAGAACAAGTATTTCAAGCTACCGATCACATTCTGAAATCATGAGTCGGGTACAGTGAATTAAGTACTATGCATGAACAAGAACTAGCCCGATCAGCAGTCCGATGGATTACTGATTCTACCACTTTTCCAGACGAAATAGTGGCACAAATGTTTCTGAAACTGCCCCCAGCCGAGCAACGACTGGTGGGTATGTATATGATCCAACACCTTATTACTCTGTATGAGGGTCGACATTCTGACCCAGGCCCGTTGCATGATGTCCTGAACGAGTTACTCCAGTATAGATGGAGAGGTCTAGGTACCGATTTAATTAGTGTCATTCTAGAACAGCGCCACAAATATAGAACGTTCCTGGACCCGCATTTTGTTCATGTCTCACCCCCAGAAAGTAAACCATTCTACATAGACAGACAGAATCCGTTACGAGAAGTCCACCCAGTCCAAGGGGCGGGTGGCGTAATGCAACGAGTGTTTGTATACACTCCAATATCAAAGATGGAACTTCTTGAAATGAAGAAATTAATTCCCTGTCATGACAAAGATCCAGCAGGGTTCCATAGAGAATTAAAAGACATGCTCCGTATGGGAGAATACACTTACCCAGATATCATTAAAATGTTAAAGGTCCTGTTACCCGCAGGGGTATATGAAAAGTTAAAAGAAAAAGAATGGGAGGTGGGAGAGAAAAAGATCGATTGGACAGCTCTAGAAGCTGAAGACAAGGCACGAGTACCAGGTACCGGTCTTGGAGATAAATGTAAAGAATTACCAGAATTACTGATTCAAGTTTTACCCAGATTATTGACAACGAGAAAAGAAGACTGGGATGCAATCTCAGCCTGTAAACAGAAACAAGATGAAGATATTAGTGATTTTTATTCTAGATTTGAGAAATGTTTCAGTATTAATAGTGGTCTCAAGACAAGTAGTGAGTCATACCCTCATCTTTTCGTTACCAAATTAGTCGAGAATTCAAGTCCACAAATTAAAAATCGAGTTTTGAAAGTCGAAAGTACCTGGCAAGCAAATACCCCGTCCCAGATGCTCCAGATGCTCCAGTACCACCAGAATAGAATCAGGGAAGAGCAAGAACACGAAAGAAAACGTATGAAAGACACGAAAATGAAAGTGCTAGTTGCACAATCTGTTCCTCAAGACAGTCAGAAGAGGGGTCCGAATCAAGCCAGTCATCCTGCAGCTCCCGTTAAAGGGAACTGCAATTATTGTAAACAGCCAGGTCATTTTATAAACGAGTGTGCAGTTCTGAAACATAACATAGCTACTGGTAAGACTAAAGAAAGACCACGTCCGCCTAGACAAGAACAAGTTTCACAGATTCCTCAGTCACAGAATGCACAACAGACAGTTACAGTACCGCAGCCTATCGCTGCAACACAGCACGTTACATCGCAGATGTACCAGTATGCGCAGTCTGAGTATCCAGAGTACCAGTCATATTCATGAAACAGCCTAGAGAGGGAGGTAGGCTTGCCTCTCATCGAGATACCTGTAGATCAAGAAGGTCCCTATGTTCACAGTCAATTATTAGGGAAAGATAGAAAGTTTTTGATCGATACAGGGGCAAGTAGGACCACAATTAATCATGCCGAAGTTCCAGGGGCTCCGCTCTCAGGCTCAAGAAATGTTTCCCTTGGATTTTCAGGAAAGCCAATAGTTAATGAGATATCAAAGCCAGTCACTCTAGAAGTAGGTCCATTGTCCCGTACTACTGATCTGTTACTTACTAAGTCATGTCCAGAAAATCTATTAGGCATTAAGACACTGAAAGAATTAGGTGCAGTTATTTGCTGTTCCCCAGAGGGAATACGTCTGTTCCTACGTGACTTCAAGGGTCACTATGTATTACGAGATTTTGATTCAAGATTGTCTAATGTTCCGCAGCACTTATGGGCGCAAGGTCCAACTGATGTAGGTTACATGCAAATCACACCCCATCGTGTGACTCTCAAACCAGGTGTAGTGTTACCCCGAATCAGACAGTACAGATTGCCACCTGAGGCTGTAGCAGCCTTATCCAAAATTATTGACGAGCTCATGGCTCAAGGAGTAGTTGTAGAAACTGACTCCAATGTATGTAATTCTCCGATCATTCCAGTCATGAAACGTACTGATCCGAATGCACCCCCAGTATATCGATTAGTGATTGATTTACGAGAGCTTAATAAATGTATTATTCCGCAGTACCCAGTTGTCCCAGACATCTCTTCCCTGTTAACAGCCATTGATTCCGAAGCCATGTTTTTCACTGTCATAGACCTCAAGAATGCATTTTTTAGTGTTCCGATTCATCCAGACAGCCAGTTTCTTTTCGGATTTTGTTTAAATGGAAGGAGCTATATGTTTACACGCGCTCCTCAAGGTTTCACAGAAAGTCCTAGTATTTACAGTCAAGCACTCAAGAGACAACTAGACAACATTCACATGCCAACTGACACTGCCCTGCTCCAGTATGTCGATGATCTACTGATCACAGCCCGTTCTGAACGTGACTGCGAGCGAGCATCCCTTACAGTCCTGTATTTTCTAGCCGAGATGGGGCACAAGGTGTCACCTTCGAAGCTTCAATTCTGTGTCCAGCAAGTGGTATACTTAGGACACTTACTGTCCAAGAGGGGTAGGCAGTTGACACCAGACCGTATCCAGTTAATAGCGAGTCTTCCCCAGCCCAGAACCCAGAAGGAGGTACGTGCCTTTATCGGCCTTACTTCTTATTGTAGACAATGGATTCCCCAGTATGCATTTCTAGCCAAGCCACTGATACAGTTAACGACACAGGAGGCAGCCGTATCGACTGTCCTCCCTTGGACATCTGAACATACACTTAGTTTCAACGAGTTAAAGAAAGCCCTATGTCAAGCTCCAGTTCTAGCTACACCGAACTACAGTAAGCCTTTTACACTTTTCGTTACTGAACGCGAAGGTACAGCATTATCTGTTCTCACACAAGATCAAGCAGGACAATACAAGCCCTGTGCTTATTTTTCGAGCACATTAGATCCAGTCGCCCAGGCGTTGCCTGCGTGCCTCAAGTCAGTTGCAGCCACAGCACTAGCTATCAGACAAAGTGATTCCATAGTTTTAGGACACTCCCTGACAGTACAAGTCCCACATTCAGTAGAAGTTCTTTTAAACCGAACACAAACACAGCACTTGACAATTGCACGTTTAACAGGTTATGAATTGACACTGTTCCAGCCACACATAGAAATTAGACGCTGCAACGTCCTGAATCCTGCTACACTGTTACCATCAGTTAGTTCAAATCCTGACCCACATGACTGTGTGGAAGTAGTCAAAATTACGACAAAGCCAAGACAAGACCTGACAGACATTCCGTTACCAGATCCTGACCTGACACTTTATGTGGATGGTTCATGTATGAGAACTAGTACAGGAGAACTAGTCGCCGCGTATGCAGTGACTACTGACACCGAAGTTATTGAAACACACCGTATTGATACCCTGTCCGCTCAAGCAGCAGAGCTAGTCGCTCTGACACAAGCTTGTATACATGCCAAGAACCTGAAAGTTAATGTTTACACAGATTCACGTTACGCATTCGGAGTTGTACACGACTTCGGAGTGCTCTGGCAGGAGAGAGGTTTCATGACTTCTCATGGAACCAAGATTCAGCATGGTCTCCTTATTCAAGCCCTGTTAGATGCCATACATTTACCGACATCTATTGCTATCATGAAATGCAAAGCACATACGAAAGTCACTGACATTATTTCCCAAGGTAATGATCTAGCAGATCGCACAGCCAAGCTTACAGCACAGACTCCAGACATTCCAGTTAATCAGACACATACTCCAGATCTGACTACCTGCATGACAGTTAAGGACCCTACACAAGATGTCATAGATATCCAGTTACATGCTACTCCCTCTGAAATCAAGAAATGGTCTGAACAAGGAGGGGTCCAGACAGATCAAGGATGGTTAACGAAGGGTAGAGCCACATGGTTTCTCCCCGACTCTATGGTTCAAGTCATTATCAATACCGCACATAGTCCAGCACATTTAGGAGAAAAAGCTATGTTAGACAGTATCCAGAACATTTGGTTCAACAAGCATTTACGAGCTGCAGCCAAGCAGAAAGTCCGTACCTGTATGATATGTTGTCAGTTTAATCCAGGTAAAAGTGTCCCGGTGGAACAAGGTGGTTTCCAGCCCCCTGACCACCCTTTTGAGGTCCTCCAGATGGATTATATTCAGATGGAGCGATGTCGAGGTTTCAAGTATGTCCTTGTAGTTGTATGCGCTTTGTCCAGGTGGACAGAAGCATATCCAGTCCCAGATTACACAGCCGCGACCACTGCCAAGCAGTTGGTTCGTGAATTCTTCCCTAGATATGGACTCCCTAGAGTCGTATATTCTGATAACGGTCAGCCATTCTCCTCAGAGTTAATGAAGCACGTTTCCCTGTTGTTAGGGTACCAGTGGAAGTTCCATTGTGTACGCCATCCTGAAGCAGCCGGTCTCGTAGAGAGACATAATCAGACCCTGAAAATCCGCATTGCTAAAGTCTGTAAAGAAAAAGGTGTGGACTGGCTAGTAGCTCTGCCAGTCGCCCTGTTTTATATGCGCATGGTCGCACATTCCAGATCAGGTCTGTCCCCGTATGAGGTCGTATTCGGCCGCCCCCCTAACATGTGGGGTACTCCTAGACCCCGAAGTATTACCGATGTTTCATGTAATATGCTGACAGATTACCTAGCTTCCTTGATGTCTGCCCTCAACTCATGTCGTTCACAGGTTGCTGCCGCATTTCCAGACAATACCGAGGTGGCACCGCACGAGATCGTTCCAGGCTCCTTGGTGATGATCAGAAATTTCGACAGATCAAGTCCGCTGGAACCACGTTGGAAAGAGCCACGTCAGGTCCTCTTGACCACCCGTACTGCCGTCAAGTTGGAAGGCAGGAAGGGGTGGGTCCACCTTTCTCATGTAAAACTTTTCAAAGGATTGAAACCAGCTTCTAAAAACATTTCTAAGGATTCCCAAGACTCAAAGGATTGCCAGAACACTGTTTTAAAGGACTGTCCCGCACAAGACATTATTACAACCCCTCCCTTGTTAGAGAAAACTCCGCAACAGGAGTATAAGCTCAAATTAAGGTCTAGTAAAATAAGTCAGTCAGTTTGATTGTATAAGTCCTCCCCTAGGTGAAACGGTTAGATTGTTTCTGACATGTATAAAATAGACCCCCATAGTGAGAGAGTCAGTCGAAGTTCACTTCAATGTATCGTTTTTCTGAGTTTCATATTATTCATCAGCATAATGATTTCCTGCACCAGCTATGCGTTCTATCTGTATTTTCCAGTTCCTCATGTAAATATGTCTGCTAATGCTACAGTAGAGCACACGTTTAGTGATCTGCCTCCTCACGAATATTCTTACCGCCTCGCTATGCGTAACAACACATTTATCCGTATGTTACATTACTCACACCAGACCAGCAATGCCACTAATTGTTGGGTGTGTGGTCGACTCCCCCCTTTTCAGACACCGAAGGGAGTTCTACCACTGTTTCCTTATCCATTCTCACACAATGGTTCGTGTGGAGCATGGTCCACGTTAACGTCATCCTCAACAGATATGTCTTTTCTTAACAGTACATGTTTTCCAGACAAGAAAGGTTTCCCCCACAGAACAGGTTTAGATCTAGAAAATGAAGTATATAATTTAGGTAATTATTCGTCGAATTTCATGGTCCTGAATGTTCAGTCTGATACTACTCCAGACTTACCTGCTATCTCAGTACTACCAGTCAAAGGCGAATTATGTGTCCGTAGTTATGGTTCTGTACATATAGGTCATAGTGAATGTACTACTGTTGTCAAGTATAGTGACAGTGGGAAATCTGTTTTCAAAGCTTCACGTCACTCTTATTTTATTTGTGGTCAGACCGCATATGTCCGTCTGCCCCTCGATTGGGAGGGAACCTGTTACATTGCTTTCCTACTGCCACCTGTTTTCCTAGCCCCATCTGATTATCACAGAAACACACATCTAGTACACATTAGACATAGAAGGGAGTCCCCAATTGTCGATTATACTGAAACTACTCTAGAACAGTATACAGATTTCAATAAAGGTTTCTTCTTCTTTGTAGGACCTGTCCAGAATAGTAAACTGATCCGTAGGTTAACAAGAACCCTTGAAGCTGTAGTAAATGAGACTGCCTCTGCTCTAGGCAACCTAACCGAAGAACAATCTGCTATGAGATTTGTTGTTTTGCAAAATCGTCTCGTCCTTGACGTCATACTGGCCGATAGGGGCGGGGCCTGTAGAGTCATCGGATCTAGTTGCTGCATTTTCATTCCAAATAACGCGCCGTCTGTTTATTCAGCTATAACCAGACTCCATAAAATTGCCCATCTGTTACACCAAGATCCAGGCACCTGGACATGGTCCGGTTGGTTCTGGAATATAATTTCCGCATGGGGATGGAAAGTCCTGTCCTTTCTAGGTATTGCAGTAGCAATCATATTTAGCTGCTGCCTCTGTATACAATGTGGCCCTGCGATTTGCAGCATGTGTGCTACCTCTTGTATTCCTAGTCCCAAGCCCCGTTCTAAATCCCGTTCCAAGACAATTCGAGACGAGCAAATGATACTGTATGAAATGATAGATGGTATCATGAAAATTGATGTTTCCTGATGGAAACGTAGTGACAAGGAGGGAATGTGGAAAAGTAAATTTTGCCATGTTCTGTGTCCCTACGCCTCATCCATCATATGTTATGTGTGCATGACCAATATGCATATGTTATTCCCCATGTCCGATTAAATGACGCAATTCCAGTTGTGTCCACCTCTAGTATGTTAGTTTCCAGTCTTCGTGAATACTACGAATATCAGGCCTATGTAAAGTTATGTTGCCACGTTTCTCAGTGTGCACGTTATTCCATTATAAAGTCCCCGTTTCCAGGCCTCAACAGGGCCCGGACCACAGATTCAGCTCCTGTCTCCTGAAAGCCTCGCTGAGGAGCGATACAGCCCCCACCTGTATCCTCGACCTTTCACTTACTTCCTGCCTCGCAGTGCCCGGTGCAGCTTGGCTCTGCCTCTGAGTCTGCCAAGAGTATGTTATGATTCCAGCTATCAGTTCAGTCCTCCTCTTCTGCATTCCTAAGCTACTGAACTGCATCAATAGTTTCCGTCATTGTCTAGCTTTCTCGTCTCCACGTTAGAGAAATACTGTATTAATGGTCATTTAATATTCTTCATCACGCACTACATGTAGAATAATGCATGGTCCAGTCTTAGAATCAAGTTAGCTTTTCCCCTCATGACTCCTAGTTT
This sequence comes from Lissotriton helveticus, assembly GCF_964261635.1. Taxonomy (NCBI): domain Eukaryota; kingdom Metazoa; phylum Chordata; class Amphibia; order Caudata; family Salamandridae; genus Lissotriton; species Lissotriton helveticus. The sequence continues at coordinate 1,512,723,740 of NC_136059.1, read as the reverse complement.
ATATCAACATGTTCCCTAAACATTAGATACCAGATAAGGTTTAGGTACATGTCGCTCCGACCCTCCAGACTCTAGTCTCTGCTCCTAGCACAGAGTTCGTAGCCCCCAGCTTCTCCTAGTAACACGTCATTGCCCGTTTTCGCGCACCATTAGGTTAGAGGTCCCGGCTCCTTAGGTAGCCCCCTCCTATGTTTCCGCCCATTCATGACATATTCTGTTACGTTTGCATCACATGTCTATGTATACTCCCAGTTACACCTCTTTTTACTGTTATCTTTCGCGACTGCTACGCGTCACGCCTTCTGCTCCACCCACTGTTACGCCTACTGCAATGTAATGCTATGTGTTGCGCTATGTATATAAGTCAATGTATTGTTATTAAAAGTTAGCGCGCTCATCCCAGACCAAGCCCCGGCAGCTGCTGGGCCCCAGTTGTCCTGCTGGGCCCTGTTACCTCTGTTCCTATGCAGGTTGTCCTGATCCTGTCCTTATGCTGTAATAAACCTGCAGAAACTCCTACTACCTCGAATCTTGACTCTTATTTTATTGAGCTATCTGTTATTCATTCATTCATCCAAAAATAGATCCGGTATTATTTATTTATATACCACATCACTGACACTCTCACTGACACTCTCACTGACACTCTCACTGACTCTGACACTCTCACTCTCACTCACTGACACGCTCACTGACACTGACACTCTCACTGACACTCTCACAGACACTGACACTCTCACTGACACTCACTGACACTGACACTTTCACTGACACTCAATGACACTCTAACACTCTCACTGACACTCTAACTGATACTCACTGACACTCTCACTGACACTCACTGACACTCTCACTGACACTGACACTGTCACTGACAATCTCATCTACACTCTCACTGACACTCTCACTGACACTCTCACTGACACTCTCACTGACACTCTCACTCTCACTGACACTCACTGACACTCTCACTGACACTCTCACTGACACTCTCACTGACACTCTCACTGACACTCTCACTGACACTCTCACTGACACTCTCACTCACTGACACTAACACTCTCACTGACACTCACTGACACTCTGACACTCTCACTGACACTCTCACTGATACTCACTGACACTCCCACTGACACTCACTGACACTCTCACTGACACTCTCACTGACACTCTCACTGACACTCAAGGACACTCACTGACACTCTCACTGACACTCTCGCTGACACTCTCGCTGACACTCTCACTGACACTCTCACTGACACTTTCTCTGACACACTCTCACTGACACTCACTGACACACTCACTGACACTCTTACTGACACTGACACTCACTGACACTCTCACTGACACTCTCACTGACACTTTCTCTGACACTTTCTCTGACACACTCACTGACACTCTCACTGACACTCTCACTCTCACTGACACTCTCACTGACACTCTCACTGACACTCTAACTGACACTCTCACTGACACAGACACTCTCACTGACACTCACTGACACTCTCACTGCCACACTCACTGACACTCAATGACACTCTCACTGACACTCTCTCTGACACTGACACTCTCACTGACACTCACTGACACTCGCTGACAATCTCACTGACACTCTCACTGACACTCACGTACACTCACTGACACTTTCACTGACACTCTCACTGACACTCTCACTGACACTCTCACTAACACTGACACTCTCACTGACACTCTCACTGACACTCTCACTGACACTCTCACTGACACTCACTGACACTCTCACTGACACTTTCTCTGACACACTCTCACTGACACTGATACTCTCACTGACACTCACTGACACACTCACTGACACTCTCACTGACACTCTCACTGACACTCTCACTGACACTGACACTCTCACTGACACTCTCACTGACACTCTCACTGACACACTCACTGACACTCTCACTGACACTCTCACTCTCACTGACACTCACTGACACACTCACTGACACTCTCACTGACACTCTCACTGACACTCTCACTGACACTGACACTCTCACTGACACTCTCACTGATATTCACTGACACTCTCACTGCCACACTCACTGACACTCACTGACACTCAATGACACTCTCACTGACACTCTCTCTGACAATGACACTCTCACTGACACTCTTACTGACACACTCACTGACACTCTCACTGACACTCTCATTGACACTCACTGACACACTCACTGACACGCTCACTGACACTCTCACTGATGCTGACACTCTCACTGACACTGACACTCTCACTTACACTCTCACTGACAATAACACTCTCACTGACACTCTCACTGACACCCAATGACACTCTCACTGACACCCAATGACACTCTCACTGACATTCAATGACACTCACTGACACTCTCACTGACACTCTCACTGACACTCTCACTGACACTGTCACTCTCACTGACACTTTCACTGACACACTCACTGACCCTCTCACTGACACTGACACTCTCACTGACACACTCACTGACACACTCACTGACAATCTCACTAACACTCTCACTGACACTCCCATTGACACTCACACTGACACTCTCACTGACACTCTCACTGACACTCTCACTGACACTCTCACTGACACTCATGTACAATCACTGACATTCTCACTGACACTCTCACTGACACTGACACTGACACTCTCACTGACACACTCACTGACACTGACACTCTCACTGACACTCTCACTGACACTCTCAATGACACTCACTGACACTCTCACTGACACTCATGTACACTCACTGACACTCTCACTGACACTCTCACTGACACTGACACTCTCACTGACACTCTCACTGACACTCACTGACACTCACTGACACTCTCACTGACACTTTCTCTGACACACTCTCACTGACACTGACACTCTCACTGACACTCACTGACACACTCACTGACACTCTCACTGACACTCTCACTGACACTGACACTCCCACTTACTCTGACACTCTCACTGATACTCTCACTGACACTCTCACTAACACTGACACTCTCACTGAAACTCTCACTGACACTCTCACTGACGAATCTCACTGACAATCTCACTGACACTCACTGACACTCTCACTGACACTCACTGACACTCTCACTGACAGTCCCACTGACACTCTCACTGACACTCTCACTGACACTGACACTCTCACTGACACTGACACTTTCACTTACACTCACTGACACTCTGACACTCTCACTGACACTCTCACTGATACTCACTGACACTCTCACTGACACTCACTGACACTCTCACTGACAATCTCATCTACACTCTCACTGACACACTCACTGACACTCTCACTGACACTCACTGACACTCTCACTGACACTCTCACTCTCACTGATACTCTCACTGACACTCTCACTGACACTCAAGGACACTCACTGACACTATCACTGACACTCACTGACACTCTCACTGACACTCTCACTGACACTCTCACTGACACTCTCACTGACACTCTCACTCACTGACACTAACATTCTCACTGACACTCACTGGCACTCTGACACTCTCACTGACACTCTCACTGATACTCACTGACACTCTCACTGACACTCACTGACACTCTCACTGACACTGACACTCTCACTGACACTGACACTCTCACGGACACTCTCACTGACACTCTCACTGACACTCAAGGACACTCACTGACACTCTCACTGACACTCTCACTGACACTCACTGACACTCTCGCTGACACTCTCTCTGACACTCACTGACACTCTCACTGACACTTTCTCTGACACACTCTCGCTGACACTGACACTCTCACTGACACTCACTGACACACTCACTGACACTCTCACTGACACTCTCACTGACACTCTCACTGACACTCTCACTGACACTCTCACTGACACTCTCACTCTCACTGACACTCACTGACACACTCACTGACACTCTCACTGACACTGACACTCTCACTGACACTGACACTTTCACTTACACTCACTGACACTCTGACACTCTCACTGACACTCTCACTGATACTCACTGACACTCACTGACACTCTCACTGACACTCTCACTGATGCTGACACTGAGGCTGTCACTGACACTGACTCTCTCACTGACACTCTCACTGACACTGACACTCTCACTGACACTAACTTACATTCTCACTGACACTCTCACTGACACTCTCACTGACACTCTCACTGACACTCTCACTAACACTCTCACTGACACTCTCGCTGACACTCAAGGACACTCACTGACACTCTCACTGACACTCTCACTGTCACTCTCACTGACACTTTCACTGACACACTCACTGACACACTCACTGACACTCTCACTGACACTCTCACTGACACTCTCACTGACACTCATGTACACTCACTGACACTCTCACTGACACTCTCACTGACACTGACACTCTCACTGACACTCTCACTGACACTCACTGACACTCACTGACACTCTCACTGACCCTTTCTCTGACACACTCTCACTGACACTGACACTCTCACTGACACTCACTGACACACTCACTGACACTCTCACTGACACTCTCACTGACACTGACACTCCCACTTACTCTGACACTCTCACTGATACTCTCACTGACACTCTCACTAACACTGACACTCTCACTGAAACTCTCACTGACACTCTCACTGACGAATCTCACTGACAATCTCACTGACACTCACTGACACTCTCACTGACACTCACTGACACTCTCACTGACAGTCCCACTGACACTCTCACTGACACTCTCACTGACACTGACACTCTCACTGACACTGACACTTTCACTTACACTCACTGACACTCTGACACTCTCACTGACACTCTCACTGATACTCACTGACACTCTCACTGACACTCACTGACACTCTCACTGACAATCTCATCTACACTCTCACTGACACACTCACTGACACTCTCACTGACACTCACTGACACTCTCACTGACACTCTCACTCTCACTGATACTCTCACTGACACTCTCACTGACACTCAAGGACACTCACTGACACTATCACTGACACTCACTGACACTCTCACTGACACTCTCACTGACACTCTCACTGACACTCTCACTGACACTCAAGGACACTCACTGACACTCCCACTGACACTCTCACTGACACTCTCGCTGACACTCTCGCTGACACTCTCACTGACACTCTCACTGACACTCTCACTGACACTCTTACTGACATTGACACGCTCACTGAAACTCTCACTGACACTCTCACTGACACTCTCACTCTCACTGACACTCACTGAAACTCTCACTGACACTCTCACTGACACTCTCTCTGAAACAATCACTGACACTCTCACTGACACTCTCACTGATACGCTCACTGACATGCTCACTGACATGCTCACTGACACTCTCACTGACACTCTCACTGACACTCTCACTGACACTCTCACTGACACTCTCACTGACTCTGACACTCTCACTCTCACTCACTGACACGCTCACTGACACTGACACTCTCACTGACACTCTCACAGACACTGACACTCTCACTGACACTCACTGACACTGACACTTTCACTGACACTCACTGACACTCTGACACTCTCACTGACACTCTAACTGATACTCACTGACACTCTCACTGACACTCACTGACACTCTCACTGACACTGACACTGTCACTGACAATCTCATCTACACTCTCACTGACACTCTCACTGACACTCTCACTGACACTCTCACTCTCACTGACACTCACTGACACTCTCACTGACACTCTCACTGACACTCAAGGACACTCACTGACACTCTCACTGACACTCCCACTGACACTCTCACTGACACTCTTGCTGACACTCTCGCTGACACTATCACTGACACTCTCACTGACACTCACTGACACTCACTGACACTCTCACTGACACTCTCACTGACACTCTCACTGACACTCTCACTGACACTCTCACTCACTGACACTAACACTCTCACTGACACTCACTGACACTCTGACACTCTCACTGACACTCTCACTGATACTCACTGACACTCCCACTGACACTGACACTCTCACTGACACTCTCACTGACACTCAGTTACACTCTCACTGACACTCTCACTGACACTCACGTACACTCACTGACACTCTCACTGACACTGACACTCTCACTGACACTCTCACTGACACTCTCACAGACACTCACTGACACTCACTGACACTCTCTCTGACACACTCTCACTGACACTGACACTCTCACTGACACTCTCACTGACACTGACACTCTCACTGACACTGACACTCTCACTGACACTCTCACTGACACTCTCACTAACACTGACACTCTCACTGAAACTCTCACTGACACTCACACTCTCACTGACACTCACTTACACTCTCACTGACACTCTCACTGACACTCTCACTGACACTCTCACTGACACTCTCGCTGACACTCAAGGACACTCACTGACACTCTCACTGACACTCTCACTGACACTCTCACTCTCACTGACACTTTCACTGACACACTCACTGACCCTCTCACTGACACTGACACACTCACTGACACACTCACTGACACACTCACTGACACTCTCACTGACACTGACTCTGACACTGACTCTGACACTGACTCTGACTCTGACACTCTCACTCACACTCTCACTCACACTCACTGACACTCTCACCGACACTGACTCTGACACTCTCACTCACACTCTCGCTCACACTCACTGACACTCACTGACACTCTCACTCACACTCTCACTGACACTCACACTGACACTCTCACTGATGCTGACACTCTCACTGACACTCTCACTGACACTCTCACTGATGCTGACACTGATGCTGTCACTGACACTGACTCTCTCACTGACACTCTCACTGACACTCTCACTGACACTGACACTCTCACTGACACTCACTTACATTCTCACTGACACTCTCACTGACACTCTCACTGACACTCTCACTGACACTCTCACTAACACTCTCACTGACACTCTCGCTGACACTCAAGGACACTCACTGACACTCTCACTGACACTCTCACTGACACTGTGACTCTCACTGACACTTTCACTGACACACTCACTGACACACTCACTGACACTCTCACTGACACTCACTGACACTCTCACTGACACTGACACTCTCACTGACTCTGACACTCTCACTGACTCTGACACTCTCACTGACACTCTCACTGACACTCTCACTAACACTGACACTCTCACTGAAACTCACACTGACACTCTCACTGACAATCTCACTGACAATCTCACTGACACTCACTGACACTCTCACTGACACTCACTGACACTCACTGACACTCTCACTGACAGTCCCACTGACATTCTCACTGACACTCTCACTGACACTCTCACTGACACTCTCATAGACACTGACACTCTCACTGACACTGACACTTTCACTGACACTCACCGACACTCTGACACTCTCACTGATACTCACTGACACTCTCACTGACACTCACTGACACTCTCACTGACACTGACACTCTCACTGACAATCTCATCTACACTCTCACTGACACACTCACTGACACTCTTCACTGACACTCACTGACACTCTCACTGACACTCTCACTGACACTCTCACTCTCACTGACACTCTCACTGACACTCACTGACACTCTCACTGACACTCTCACTGACACTCAAGGACACTATCACTGACACTCACTGACACTCTCACTGACACTCTCACTGACACTCTCACTGAGACTCTCACTGGCACTCACTCACTGACACTAACATTCTCACTGACACTCACTGGCACTCTGACACTCTCACCGACACTCTCACTGATACTCACTGACACTCTCACTGACACTCACTGACACTCTCACTGACACTGACACTCTCACTGACACTGACACTCTCACGAACACTCTCACTGACACTCTCACTGACACTCAAGGACACTCACTGACACTCTCACTGACACTCTCACTGACACTCACTGACACTCTCGCTGACACTCTCGCTGACACTCACTGACACTCTCACTGACACTCACTGACACACTCACTGACACTCTCACTGACACTCTCACTGACACTGACACTCTCACTGACACTCTCACTGACACTCTCACTGACACTCTCACTGACACTCTCACTGACACTCTCACTCTCACTGACACTCACTGACACTCTCACTGACACTCTCACTGACACTCTCACTGACACTGACACTCTCACTGACACTCTCACTGACATTCACTGACACTCTCACTGCCACACTCACTGACACTCACTGACACTCAATGACACTCTCACTGACACTCTCTCTGACACTGACACTCTCACTAACACTCTTACTGACACACTCACTGACACTCTCACTGACACTGACACTCTCACTGACACTCTCACTGACACGCTCACTGACACTCTCACTGATGCTGACACACTCACTGACACTGACACTCTCACTTACACTTTCACTGACACTAACACTCTCACTGACACTCTCACTGACACTCACTGACACTCTCGCTGACACTCTCGCTGACACTCACTGACACTCTCACTGACACTCACTGGCACACTCACTGACACTCTCACTGACACTCTCACTGACACTCTCACTGACACTGACACTCTCACTGACAATCTCACTGACACTCTCACTGACACTCTCACTCTCACTGACACTCACTGACACTCTCACTGACACTGACACTCTCACTGACACTGACACTCTCACTGACACTCTCACTGACATTCACTGACACTCTCACTGCCACACTCACTGACACTCACTGACACTCAATGACACTCTCACTGACACTCTCTCTGACACTGACACTCTCACTAACACTCTTACTGACACACTCACTGACACTCTCACTGACACTGACACTCTCACTGACACTCTCACTGACACACTCACTGACACTCTCACTGATGCTGACACACTCACTGACACTGACACTCTCACTTACACTTTCACTGACACTAACACTCTCACTGACACTCTCACTGACACAGACACTCTCACTGACACTCTCACTGACACTCTCACTGACACTCTTACTGACATTGACACGCTCACTGAAACTCTCACTGACACTCTCACTGACACTCTCACTCTCACTGACACTCACTGAAACTCTCACTGACACTCTCACTGACACTCTCTCTGAAACAATCACTGACACTCTCACTGACACTCTCACTGATACGCTCACTGACATGCTCACTGACATGCTCACTGACACTCTCACTGACACTCTCACTGACACTCTCACTGACACTCTCACTGACACTCTCACTGACTCTGACACTCTCACTCTCACTCACTGACACGCTCACTGACACTGACACTCTCACTGACACTCTCACAGACACTGACACTCTCACTGACACTCACTGACACTGACACTTTCACTGACACTCACTGACACTCTGACACTCTCACTGACACTCTAACTGATACTCACTGACACTCTCACTGACACTCACTGACACTCTCACTGACACTGACACTGTCACTGACAATCTCATCTACACTCTCACTGACACTCTCACTGACACTCTCACTGACACTCTCACTCTCACTGACACTCACTGACACTCTCACTGACACTCTCACTGACACTCAAGGACACTCAAGGACACTCACTGACACTCTCACTGACACTCCCACTGACACTCCCACTGACACTCTCACTGACACTCTTGCTGACACTCTCGCTGACACTATCACTGACACTCTCACTGACACTCACTGACACTCACTGACACTCTCACTGACACTCTCACTGACACTCTCACTGACACTCTCACTGACACTCTCACTCACTGACACTAACACTCTCACTGACACTCACTGACACTCTGACACTCTCACTGACACTCTCACTGATACTCACTGACACTCCCACTGACACTGACACTCTCACTGACACTCTCACTGACACTCAGTTACACTCTCACTGACACTCTCACTGACACTCACGTACACTCACTGACACTCTCACTGACACTCTCACTGACACTGACACTCTCACTGACACTCTCACTGACACTCTCACAGACACTCACTGACACTCACTGACACTCTCTCTGACACACTCTCACTGACGCTGACACTCTCACTGACACTCTCACTGACACTGACACTCTCACTGACACTGACACTCTCACTGACACTCTCACTGACACTCTCACTAACACTGACACTCTCACTGAAACTCTCACTGACACTCACACTCTCACTGACACTCACTTACACTCTCACTGACACTCTCACTGACACTCTCACTGACACTCTCACTGACACTCTCGCTGACACTCAAGGACACTCACTGACACTCTCACTGACACTCTCACTGACACTGTCACTCTCACTGACACTTTCACTGACCCTCTCACTGACACTGACACACTCACTGACACACTCACTGACACACTCACTGACACTCTCACTGACACTGACTCTGACACTGACTCTGACACTGACTCTGACTCTGACACTCTCACTCACACTCTCACTCACACTCACTGACACTCTCACCGACACTGACTCTGACACTCTCACTCACACTCTCGCTCACACTCACTGACACTCACTGACACTCTCACTCACACTCTCACTGACACTCACACTGACACTCTCACTGATGCTGACACTCTCACTGACACTCTCACTGATGCTGACACTGATGCTGTCACTGACACTGACTCTCTCACTGACACTCTCACTGACACTCTCACTGACACTGACACTCTCACTGACACTCACTTACATTCTCACTGACACTCTCACTGACACTCTCACTGACACTCTCACTGACACTCTCACTAACACTCTCACTGACACTCTCGCTGACACTCAAGGACACTCACTGACACTCTCACTGACACTCTCACTGACACTGTGACTCTCACTGACACTTTCACTGACACACTCACTGACACACTCACTGACACTCTCACTGACACTCTCACTGACACTCTCACTGACACTGACACTCTCACTGACTCTGACACTCTCACTGACTCTGACACTCTCACTGACACTCTCACTGACACTCTCACTAACACTGACACTCTCACTGAAACTCACACTGACACTCTCACTGACAATCTCACTGACACTCACTGACACTCTCACTGACACTCACTGACACTCACTGACACTCTCACTGACAGTCCCACTGACACTCTCACTGACACTCTCACTGACACTCTCACTGACACTCTCATAGACACTGACACTCTCACTGACACTGACACTTTCACTGACACTCACCGACACTCTGACACTCTCACTGATACTCACTGACACTCTCACTGACACTCACTGACACTCTCACTGACACTGACACTCTCACTGACAATCTCATCTACACTCTCACTGACACACTCACTGACACTCTTCACTGACACTCACTGACACTCTCACTGACACTCTCACTGACACTCTCACTCTCACTGACACTCTCACTGACACTCACTGACACTCTCACTGACACTCTCACTGACACTCAAGGACACTATCACTGACACTCACTGACACTCTCACTGACACTCTCACTGACACTCTCACTGAGACTCTCACTGGCACTCACTCACTGACACTAACATTCTCACTGACACTCACTGGCACTCTGACACTCTCACTGACACTCTCACTGATACTCACTGACACTCTCACTGACACTCACTGACACTCTCACTGACACTGACACTCTCACTGACACTGACACTCTCACGAACACTCTCACTGACACTCTCACTGACACTCAAGGACACTCACTGACACTCTCACTGACACTCTCACTGACACTCACTGACACTCTCGCTGACACTCTCGCTGACACTCACTGACACTCTCACTGACACTCACTGACACACTCACTGACACTCTCACTGACACTCTCACTGACACTGACACTCTCACTGACACTCTCACTGACACTCTCACTGACACTCTCACTGACACTCTCACTGACACTGACACTCTCACTGACACTCTCACTGACATTCACTGACACTCTCACTGCCACACTCACTGACACTCACTGACACTCAGTGACACTCTCACTGACACTCTCTCTGACACTGACACTCTCACTAACACTCTTACTGACACACTCACTGACACTCTCACTGACACTGACACTCTCACTGACACTCTCACTGACACGCTCACTGACACTCTCACTGATGCTGACACTCTCACTGACACTGACACTCTCACTTACACTTTCACTGACACTAACACTCTCACTGACACTCTCACTGACACCCAATGACACTCTCACTGACACCCAATGACACTCTCACTGACACCCAATGACACTCTCACTGACACTCAATGACACTCTCACTGACACTCTGACACTCACTGACACTCTCACTGACACTCTCACTGACACAGACACTCTCACTGACACTCTCACTGACACTCTCACTGACACTCTTACTGACATTGACTCGCTCACTGAAACTCTCACTGACACTCTCACTGACACTCTCACTCTCACTGACACTCTCACTGAAACTCTCACTGAGACTCTCACTGACACTCTCTCTGAAACAATCACTGACACTCTCACTGACACTCTCACTGATACGCTCACTGACATGCTCACTGACACGCTCACTGACACTCTCACTGACACTCTCACTGACACTCTCAGTGACACTCTCACTGACACTCTCACTGACTCTGACACTCTCACTCTCACTCACTGACACGCTCACTGACACTGACACTCTCACTGACACTCTCACAGACACTGACACTCTCACTGACACTCACTGACACTCTCACTGACACTGTCACTGACAATCTCATCTACACTCTCACTGACACTCTCACTGACACTCTCACTGACACTCTCACTCTCACTGACACTCACTGACACTCTCACTGACACTCTCACTGACACTCAAGGACACTCAAGGACACTCACTGACACTCTCACTGACACTCCCACTGACACTCTCACTGACACTCTTGCTGACACTCTCGCTGACACTATCACTGACACTCTCACTGACACTCACTGACACTCCCACTGACACTCACTGACACTCTCACTGACACTCTCACTGACACTCTCACTGACACTCAAGGACACTCACTGACACTCTCACTGACACTCTCGCTGACACTCTCGCTGACACTCTCACTGACACTCTCACTGACACTTTCTCTGACACACACTCACTGACACACTCACTGACACTCTTACTGACACTGACACTCACTGACACTCTCACTGACACTCTCACTGACACTTTCTCTGACACTTTCTCTGACACACTCACTGACACTCTCACTGACACTCTCACTCTCACTGACACTCTCACTGACACTCTCACTGACACTCTAACTGACACTCTCACTGACACAGACACTCTCACTGACACTCACTGACACTCTCACTGCCACACTCACTGACACTCAATGACACTCTCACTGACACTCTCTCTGACACTGACACTCTCACTGACACTCACTGACACTCGCTGACAATCTCACTGACACTCTCACTGACACTCACGTACACTCACTGACACTTTCACTGACACTCTCACTGACACTGACACTCTCACTGACACTCTCACTGACACTCTCACTAACACTGACACTCTCACTGACACTCTCACTGACACTCTCACTGACACTCTCACTGACACTCACTGACACTCTCACTGACACTTTCTCTGACACACTCTCACTGACACTGATACTCTCACTGACACTCACTGACACACTCACTGACACTCTCACTGACACTCTCACTGACACTCTCACTGACACTGACACTCTCACTGACACTCTCACTGACACTCTCACTGACACTCTCACTGACACACTCACTGACACTCTCACTGACACTCTCACTCTCACTGACACTCACTGACACACTCACTGACACTCTCACTGACACTCTCACTGACACTCTCACTGACACTGACACTCTCACTGACACTCTCACTGATATTCACTGACACTCTCACTTCCACACTCACTGACACTCACTGACACTCAATGACACTCTCACTGACACTCTCTCTGACAATGACACTCTCACTGACACTCTTACTGACACACTCACTGACACTCTCACTGACACTCTCATTGACACTCACTGACACACTCACTGACACGCTCACTGACACTCTCACTGATGCTGACACTCTCACTGACACTGACACTCTCACTTACACTCTCACTGACAATAACACTCTCACTGACACTCTCACTGACACCCAATGACACTCTCACTGACACCCAATGACACTCTCACTGACATTCAATGACACTCACTGACACTCTCACTGACACTCTCACTGACACTCTCACTGACACTGTCACTCTCACTGACACTTTCACTGACACACTCACTGACCCTCTCACTGACACTGACACTCTCACTGACACACTCACTGACACACTCACTGACAATCTCACTAACACTCTCACTGACACTCCCATTGACACTCACACTGACACTCTCACTGACACTCTCACTGACACTCTCACTGACACTCTCACTGACACTCTCACTGACACTCATGTACAATCACTGACATTCTCACTGACACTCTCACTGACACTGACACTGACACTCTCACTGACACACTCACTGACACTGACACTCTCACTGACACTCTCACTGACACTCTCAATGACACTCACTGACACTCTCACTGACACTCATGTACACTCACTGACACTCTCACTGACACTCTCACTGACACTGACACTCTCACTGACACTCTCACTGACACTCACTGACACTCACTGACACTCTCACTGACACTTTCTCTGACACACTCTCACTGACACTGACACTCTCACTGACACTCACTGACACACTCACTGACACTCTCACTGACACTCTCACTGACACTGACACTCCCACTTACTCTGACACTCTCACTGATACTCTCACTGACACTCTCACTAACACTGACACTCTCACTGAAACTCTCACTGACACTCTCACTGACGAATCTCACTGACAATCTCACTGACACTCACTGACACTCTCACTGACACTCACTGACACTCTCACTGACAGTCCCACTGACACTCTCACTGACACTCTCACTGACACTGACACTCTTACTGACACTGACACTTTCACTTACACTCACTGACACTCTGACACTCTCACTGACACTCTCACTGATACTCACTGACACTCTCACTGACACTCACTGACACTCTCACTGACACTGACACTCTCACTGACAATCTCATCTACACTCTCACTGACACACTCACTGACACTCTCACTGACACTCACTGACACTCTCACTGACACTCTCACTCTCACTGATACTCTCACTGACACTCTCACTGACACTCAAGGACACTCACTGACACTCTCACTGACACTCTCACTCTCACTGACACTCTCACGGACACTCTCACTGACACTCTCACTGACACTCAAGGACACTCACTGACACTCTCACTGACACTCTCACTGACACTCACTGACACTCTCGCTGACACTCTCGCTGACACTCACTGACACTCTCACTGACACTTTCTCTGACACACTCTCGCTGACACTGACACTCTCACTGACACTCACTGACACACTCACTGACACTCTCACTGACACTCTCACTGACACTCTCACTGACACTCTCACTGACACTCTCACTGACACTCTCACTCTCACTGACACTCACTGACACACTCACTGACACTCTCACTGACACTCTCACTGACACTCTCACTGACACTGACACTCTCACTGACACTCTCACTGACACTCTCACTGACACTCACTGACACTCTCGCTGACACTCTCGCTGACACTCACTGACACTCTCACTGACACTTTCTCTGACACACTCTCACTGACACTGACACTCTCACTGACACTCACTGACACACTCACTGACACTCTCACTGACACTCTCACTGACACTCTCACTGACACTCTCACTGACACTCTCACTGACACACTCACTGACACTCTCACTGACACTCTCACTCTCACTGACACTCACTGACACTCTCACTGATACTCACTGACACTCTCACTGACACTCACTGACACTCTCACTGACACTGACACTCTCACTGACACTGACACTCTCACGGACACTCTCACTGACACTCTCACTGACACTCAAGGACACTCACTGACACTCTCACTGACACTCTCACTGACACTCACTGACACTCTCGCTGACACTCTCGCTGACACTCACTGACACTCTCACTGACACTTTCTCTGACACACTCTCACTGACACTGACACTCTCACTGACACTCACTGACACACTCACTGATACTCTCACTGACACTCTCACTGACACTCTCACTGACACTCTCACTGACACTCTCACTGACACACTCACTGACACTCTCACTGACACTCTCACTCTCACTGACACTCACTGACACACTCACTGACACTCTCACTGACACTCTCACTGACACTCTCACTGACACTGACACTCTCACTGACACTCTCACTGACATTCACTGACACTCTCACTGCCACACTCACTGACACTCACTGACACTCAATGACACTCTCACTGACACTCTCACTGACACTCTCTCTGACACTGACACTCTCACTAACACTCTTACTGACACACTCACTGACACTCTCACTGACACTGACACTCTCACTGACACTCACTGACACACTCACTGACACGCTCACTGACACTCTCACTGATGCTGACACTCTCACTGACACTCTCACTTACACTTTCACTGACACTGACACTCTCACTGACACCCAATGACACTCTCACTGACACCCAATGACACTCTCACTGACACCCAATGACACTCTCACTGACACTCAATGACACTCTCACTGACACTCTGACACTCACTGACACTCTCACTGACACTCTCACTGACACTCTCACTGACACAGACACTCTCACTGACACTCTCACTGACACTCTCACTGACACTCTCACTGACATTGACACACTCACTGAAACTCTCACTGACACTCTCACTGACACTCTCACTCTCACTGACACTCTCACTGAAACTCTCACTGACACTCTCACTGACACTCTCTCTGAAACAATCACTGACACTCTCACTGACACTCTCACTGACACTCTCACTGACACTCTCACTGACACTCTCACTGACACTCTCACTGACTCTGACACTCTCACTCTCACTCACTGACACGCTCACTGACACTGACACTCTCACTGACACTCTCACAGACACTGACACTCTCACTGACACTCACTGACACTGACACTTTCACTGACACTCACTGACACTCTGACACTCTCACTGACACTCTAACTGATACTCACTGACACTCTCACTGACACTCACTGACACTCTCACTGACACTGACACTCTCACTGACAATCTCATCTACACTCTCACTGACACTCTCACTGACACTCTCACTGACACTCTCACTGACACTCACTGACACTCAATGACACTCTCACTGACACTCTCTCTGACACTGACACTCTCACTAACACTCTTACTGACACACTCACTGACACTCTCACTGACACTGACACTCTCACTGACACTCTCACTGACACGCTCACTGACACTCTCACTGATGCTGACACTCTCACTGACACTGACACTCTCACTTACACTTTCACTGACACTAACACTCTCACTGACACTCTCACTGACACCCAATGACACTCTCACTGACACCCAATGACACTCTCACTGACACTCAATGACACTCTCACTGACACTCTGACACTCACTGACACTCTCACTGACACTCTCACTGACACAGACACTCTCACTGACACTCTCACTGACACTCTTACTGACATTGACTCGCTCACTGAAACTCTCACTGACACTCTCACTCTCACTGACACTCTCACTGAAACTCTCACTGAGACTCTCACTGACACTCTCTCTGAAACAATCACTGACACTCTCACTGACACTCTCACTGATACGCTCACTGACATGCTCACTGACACGCTCACTGACACTCTCACTGACACTCTCACTGACACTCTCACTGTGGAAAAGTAAATTTTGCCATGTTCTGTGTCCCTACGCCTCATCCATCATATGTTATGTGTGCATGACCAATATGCATATGTTATTCCCCATGTCCGATTAAATGACGCAATTCCAGTTGTGTCCACCTCTAGTATGTTAGTTTCCAGTCTTCGTGAATACTACGAATATCAGGCCTATGTAAAGTTATGTTGCCACGTTTCTCAGTGTGCACGTTATTCCATTATAAAGTCCCCGTTTCCAGGCCTCAACAGGGCCCGGACCACAGATTCAGCTCCTGTCTCCTGAAAGCCTCGCTGAGGAGCGATACAGCCCCCACCTGTATCCTCGACCTTTCACTTACTTCCTGCCTCGCAGTGCCCGGTGCAGCTTGGCTCTGCCTCTGAGTCTGCCAAGAGTATGTTATGATTCCAGCTATCAGTTCAGTCCTCCTCTTCTGCATTCCTAAGCTACTGAACTGCATCAATAGTTTCCGTCATTGTCTAGCTTTCTCGTCTCCACGTTAGAGAAATACTGTATTAATGGTCATTTAATATTCTTCATCACGCACTACATGTAGAATAATGCATGGTCCAGTCTTAGAATCAAGTTAGCTTTTCCCCTCATGACTCCTAGTTTATATCAACATGTTCCCTAAACATTAGATACCAGATAAGGTTTAGGTACATGTCGCTCCGACCCTCCAGACTCTAGTCTCTGCTCCTAGCACAGAGTTCGTAGCCCCCAGCTTCTCCTAGTAACACGTCATTGCCCGTTTTCGCGCACCATTAGGTTAGAGGTCCCGGCTCCTTAGGTAGCCCCCTCCTATGTTTCCGCCCATTCATGACATATTCTGTTACGTTTGCATCACATGTCTATGTATACTCCCAGTTACACCTCTTTTTACTGTTATCTTTCGCGACTGCTACGCGTCACGCCTTCTGCTCCACCCACTGTTACGCCTACTGCAATGTAATGCTATGTGTTGCGCTATGTATATAAGTCAATGTATTGTTATTAAAAGTTAGCGCGCTCATCCCAGACCAAGCCCCGGCAGCTGCTGGGCCCCAGTTGTCCTGCTGGGCCCTGTTACCTCTGTTCCTATGCAGGTTGTCCTGATCCTGTCCTTATGCTGTAATAAACCTGCAGAAACTCCTACTACCTCGAATCTTGACTCTTATTTTATTGAGCTATCTGTTATTCATTCATTCATCCAAAAATAGATCCGGTATTATTTATTTATATACCACATAATGGCGCCCGAACAGGGACTTGCCCTTTCCCCACGCGTCGGTGAAGCCACGCCGACCCCCTGACCCTCTGCAGCCGTGACGGAACCATACCGGCCACGTGCAGATATTTCTGCTTCAAGTATCCCTCAGGCCCACGGAGGAGACGGAGGAGGCGGTCCAGCATCCGAACGAGACGGTGGAGGAACGCGGCGAGTCCCGACCAGAGCCCAAGCCGAGAGTCCAAGGTCCGAGGTATCCGGAGGCCCACCCGTAACTGAAGTCCGAAGTCCGAAGTTCGTCGTCGTAGCAGTCCAGTCCCGTCCGAGGCTTTCCGTTCCGTGCTGCCCGGTGAGTACCATTGCTGGGGTAGTATCTAGACAGGACCAATCTAAATTGACTCCTGGTCCGTGGGTTGGTGGTGCCCAGACTCACAAACGAAGTGTTCACCTAGGTGGATACGGGTCTTGATGCGTCCCTTTGTGGGACCGGTATGTTCCGTACTGTTACAGCAGTGCATCCAGTAACTCTAGTCTGTTCCGTTCTCGAGAAAATCTGTTCTGTTTCTGTTTTCAGTATTTTCAGGTAGTATTCTGTCCGAACTGTTATGTTATGATGTTGTTCAATGTATTTCTAATATCGTGGTATGCCTGAATTGTTTTCCCAATTGTTATTGTTCTTCGTGTATTGTATTGTGTTCCGATTCAAGTTTACAATGCCGCTCTTTTCAAGATTACGTCAGTTAAAAACTAGAAAGGGTCTGTTAGAGGAAGCAGTTCCTGTCCCGCCTAGGGACAGTCCAGGTCATTTTATGTATCAGAAACATGGCATAAGCGCCATAATGTATCTAGATTTATGGGTAGAGTATACCAAACAGTTAGAAGAAAAGTATAGATGGCCCGTATCGGGTACATGGGATGCCGAATGTATCATGCGAGTAGAAGAAGCATTATGGAAAAAGAAAGCCAGACAGTCACAGAAAGATGCCATCGAGTTATGGCGGAAAGAAGCGCACAGAAGAACGGAAAAGGAAGTCAGAAAGTCAGAGTTAAGTAGAGAATCCCAGGAACGAGCCCAAGAAAGAGAATTAATCGAGATAGGTGAACAAGTCAAAACCGAACAGTCAGACAGACAGAGGCATGCCCTCATTAAGGGTATGTATCCTCTCCTTGCCGAAGGTGTGCCAAAAGCGACCCCAGAGGCATCCAGTAATTTCCCGCCGCCATTAGTTCCGACCAAGCTATGTCACAAACAGACCGCAGCTGATATTTTTATTTCGTCCTATTTGGACGACACAGTCCCCGAATATGCAAATCCTGTTCGCGCTCCGCCAGTCCCTGCAAATCAGGTACTTCCCGCTCCTCCAGACACCGGGGTGCCCTTAACAGCTCCCCCGGTCCAGTCTGCCATACAAGTCCAGCCCACGTTACAATTACCGACTCTGCCAGGACGAAGAATGTCAGTCGACGATTCCAGTTTAGGGGCCGCGGGAGGAGGTCTCCCTCAAACCCCGCCGCCACACAAGCGTTTATCAGCACTCGAATTACATGCTCAAGCATCACAGCGTACTCCTAAAAGTAATAAGTCTGTCACAGAAATCAGACAAGCCCTTGGCGAATGTGTCTATGATCCAGTCCCAGGCGAGTATAATATGGTTTTATATTCCGTACGTGTAAGGAGAGTGACCGAGTATCTAGTCACCTTACCGAATATGAAAGAAGATCTAGACAGAATATATCGTTTCATCCGTACAGGGGATGATCCAGAAAGTATTGGCGAGATTATGTCTCAAAGGAAAGCCGAGATTCAGCTCATGATATTAAAGTTCCTGATCAATTGTCTAATAAGAGAACAAGATTATCCGTCTAAAGATCCCGCCGAAATGAGAATCCTGACAAGGTGGAGTGATAATATAGCCGAGGGTAAGCACAAGACCGTCGGTGCCATGGAGAGTATGTACAAGAAAATTCGTAAAGAAATAATAAGGTTACACGAACAGCGTAAAGCAGCACAAGTAAGCGAGAAAGAAAGTATCTCTGATCCTGAAGAGGAAGAGAACGAGAATCCCGCCAGAATAGCGTATGTAGGAAAATCCAGATTTCCAGATCGCCATTTACGCCTAGAACACAAGTCTATTTTTCATCATCCAGCACCAGAACAAGGTTCCCTAGAACAAGTATTTCAAGCTACCGATCACATTCTGAAATCATGAGTCGGGTACAGTGAATTAAGTACTATGCATGAACAAGAACTAGCCCGATCAGCAGTCCGATGGATTACTGATTCTACCACTTTTCCAGACGAAATAGTGGCACAAATGTTTCTGAAACTGCCCCCAGCCGAGCAACGACTGGTGGGTATGTATATGATCCAACACCTTATTACTCTGTATGAGGGTCGACATTCTGACCCAGGCCCGTTGCATGATGTCCTGAACGAGTTACTCCAGTATAGATGGAGAGGTCTAGGTACCGATTTAATTAGTGTCATTCTAGAACAGCGCCACAAATATAGAACGTTCCTGGACCCGCATTTTGTTCATGTCTCACCCCCAGAAAGTAAACCATTCTACATAGACAGACAGAATCCGTTACGAGAAGTCCACCCAGTCCAAGGGGCGGGTGGCGTAATGCAACGAGTGTTTGTATACACTCCAATATCAAAGATGGAACTTCTTGAAATGAAGAAATTAATTCCCTGTCATGACAAAGATCCAGCAGGGTTCCATAGAGAATTAAAAGACATGCTCCGTATGGGAGAATACACTTACCCAGATATCATTAAAATGTTAAAGGTCCTGTTACCCGCAGGGGTATATGAAAAGTTAAAAGAAAAAGAATGGGAGGTGGGAGAGAAAAAGATCGATTGGACAGCTCTAGAAGCTGAAGACAAGGCACGAGTACCAGGTACCGGTCTTGGAGATAAATGTAAAGAATTACCAGAATTACTGATTCAAGTTTTACCCAGATTATTGACAACGAGAAAAGAAGACTGGGATGCAATCTCAGCCTGTAAACAGAAACAAGATGAAGATATTAGTGATTTTTATTCTAGATTTGAGAAATGTTTCAGTATTAATAGTGGTCTCAAGACAAGTAGTGAGTCATACCCTCATCTTTTCGTTACCAAATTAGTCGAGAATTCAAGTCCACAAATTAAAAATCGAGTTTTGAAAGTCAAAAGTACCTGGCAAGCAAATACCCCGTCCCAGATGCTCCAGATGCTCCAGTACCACCAGAATAGAATCAGGGAAGAGCAAGAACACGAAAGAAAACGTATGAAAGACACGAAAATGAAAGTGCTAGTTGCACAATCTGTTCCTCAAGACAGTCAGAAGAGGGGTCCGAATCAAGCCAGTCATCCTGCAGCTCCCGTTAAAGGGAACTGCAATTATTGTAAACAGCCAGGTCATTTTATAAACGAGTGTGCAGTTCTGAAACATAACATAGCTACTGGTAAGACTAAAGAAAGACCACGTCCGCCTAGACAAGAACAAGTTTCACAGATTCCTCAGTCACAGAATGCACAACAGACAGTTACAGTACCGCAGCCTATCGCTGCAACACAGCACGTTACATCGCAGATGTACCAGTATGCGCAGTCTGAGTATCCAGAGTACCAGTCATATTCATGAAACAGCCTAGAGAGGGAGGTAGGCTTGCCTCTCATCGAGATACCTGTAGATCAAGAAGGTCCCTATGTTCACAGTCAATTATTAGGGAAAGATAGAAAGTTTTTGATCGATACAGGGGCAAGTAGGACCACAATTAATCATGCCGAAGTTCCAGGGGCTCCGCTCTCAGGCTCAAGAAATGTTTCCCTTGGATTTTCAGGAAAGCCAATAGTTAATGAGATATCAAAGCCAGTCACTCTAGAAGTAGGTCCATTGTCCCGTACTACTGATCTGTTACTTACTAAGTCATGTCCAGAAAATCTATTAGGCATTAAGACACTGAAAGAATTAGGTGCAGTTATTTGCTGTTCCCCAGAGGGAATACGTCTGTTCCTACGTGACTTCAAGGGTCACTATGTATTACGAGATTTTGATTCAAGATTGTCTAATGTTCCGCAGCACTTATGGGCGCAAGGTCCAACTGATGTAGGTTACATGCAAATCACACCCCATCGTGTGACTCTCAAACCAGGTGTAGTGTTACCCCGAATCAGACAGTACAGATTGCCACCTGAGGCTGTAGCAGCCTTATCCAAAATTATTGACGAGCTCATGGCTCAAGGAGTAGTTGTAGAAACTGACTCCAATGTATGTAATTCTCCGATCATTCCAGTCATGAAACGTACTGATCCGAATGCACCCCCAGTATATCGATTAGTGATTGATTTACGAGAGCTTAATAAATGTATTATTCCGCAGTACCCAGTTGTCCCAGACATCTCTTCCCTGTTAACAGCCATTGATTCCGAAGCCATGTTTTTCACTGTCATAGACCTCAAGAATGCATTTTTTAGTGTTCCGATTCATCCAGACAGCCAGTTTCTTTTCGGATTTTGTTTAAATGGAAGGAGCTATATGTTTACACGCGCTCCTCAAGGTTTCACAGAAAGTCCTAGTATTTACAGTCAAGCACTCAAGAGACAACTAGACAACATTCACATGCCAACTGACACTGCCCTGCTCCAGTATGTCGATGATCTACTGATCACAGCCCGTTCTGAACGTGACTGCGAGCGAGCATCCCTTACAGTCCTGTATTTTCTAGCCGAGATGGGGCACAAGGTGTCACCTTCGAAGCTTCAATTCTGTGTCCAGCAAGTGGTATACTTAGGACACTTACTGTCCAAGAGGGGTAGGCAGTTGACACCAGACCGTATCCAGTTAATAGCGAGTCTTCCCCAGCCCAGAACCCAGAAGGAGGTACGTGCCTTTATCGGCCTTACTTCTTATTGTAGACAATGGATTCCCCAGTATGCATTTCTAGCCAAGCCACTGATACAGTTAACGACACAGGAGGCAGCCGTATCGACTGTCCTCCCTTGGACATCTGAACATACACTTAGTTTCAACGAGTTAAAGAAAGCCCTATGTCAAGCTCCAGTTCTAGCTACACCGAACTACAGTAAGCCTTTTACACTTTTCGTTACTGAACGCGAAGGTACAGCATTATCTGTTCTCACACAAGATCAAGCAGGACAATACAAGCCCTGTGCTTATTTTTCGAGCACATTAGATCCAGTCGCCCAGGCGTTGCCTGCGTGCCTCAAGTCAGTTGCAGCCACAGCACTAGCTATCAGACAAAGTGATTCCATAGTTTTAGGACACTCCCTGACAGTACAAGTCCCACATTCAGTAGAAGTTCTTTTAAACCGAACACAAACACAGCACTTGACAATTGCACGTTTAACAGGTTATGAATTGACACTGTTCCAGCCACACATAGAAATTAGACGCTGCAACGTCCTGAATCCTGCTACACTGTTACCATCAGTTAGTTCAAATCCTGACCCACATGACTGTGTGGAAGTAGTCAACATTACGACAAAGCCAAGACAAGACCTGACAGACATTCCGTTACCAGATCCTGACCTGACACTTTATGTGGATGGTTCATGTATGAGAACTAGTACAGGAGAACTAGTCGCCGCGTATGCAGTGACTACTGACACCGAAGTTATTGAAACACACCGTATTGATACCCTGTCCGCTCAAGCAGCAGAGCTAGTCGCTCTGACACAAGCTTGTATACATGCCAAGAACCTGAAAGTTAATGTTTACACAGATTCACGTTACGCATTCGGAGTTGTACACGACTTCGGAGTGCTCTGGCAGGAGAGAGGTTTCATGACTTCTCATGGAACCAAGATTCAGCATGGTCTCCTTATTCAAGCCCTGTTAGATGCCATACATTTACCGACATCTATTGCTATCATGAAATGCAAAGCACATACGAAAGTCACTGACATTATTTCCCAAGGTAATGATCTAGCAGATCGCACAGCCAAGCTTACAGCACAGACTCCAGACATTCCAGTTAATCAGACACATACTCCAGATCTGACTACCTGCATGACAGTTAAGGACCCTACACAAGATGTCATAGATATCCAGTTACATGCTACTCCCTCTGAAATCAAGAAATGGTCTGAACAAGGAGGGGTCCAGACAGATCAAGGATGGTTAACGAAGGGTAGAGCCACATGGTTTCTCCCCGACTCTATGGTTCAAGTCATTATCAATACCGCACATAGTCCAGCACATTTAGGAGAAAAAGCTATGTTAGACAGTATCCAGAACATTTGGTTCAACAAGCATTTACGAGCTGCAGCCAAGCAGAAAGTCCGTACCTGTATGATATGTTGTCAGTTTAATCCAGGTAAAAGTGTCCCGGTGGAACAAGGTGGTTTCCAGCCCCCTGACCACCCTTTTGAGGTCCTCCAGATGGATTATATTCAGATGGAGCGATGTCGAGGTTTCAAGTATGTCCTTGTAGTTGTATGCGCTTTGTCCAGGTGGACAGAAGCATATCCAGTCCCAGATTACACAGCCGCGACCACTGCCAAGCAGTTGGTTCGTGAATTCTTCCCTAGATATGGACTCCCTAGAGTCGTATATTCTGATAACGGTCAGCCATTCTCCTCAGAGTTAATGAAGCACGTTTCCCTGTTGTTAGGGTACCAGTGGAAGTTCCATTGTGTACGCCATCCTGAAGCAGCCGGTCTCGTAGAGAGACATAATCAGACCCTGAAAATCCGCATTGCTAAAGTCTGTAAAGAAAAAGGTGTGGACTGGCTAGTAGCTCTGCCAGTCGCCCTGTTTTATATGCGCATGGTCGCACATTCCAGATCAGGTCTGTCCCCGTATGAGGTCGTATTCGGCCGCCCCCCTAACATGTGGGGTACTCCTAGACCCCGAAGTATTACCGATGTTTCATGTAATATGCTGACAGATTACCTAGCTTCCTTGATGTCTGCCCTCAACTCATGTCGTTCACAGGTTGCTGCCGCATTTCCAGACAATACCGAGGTGGCACCGCACGAGATCGTTCCAGGCTCCTTGGTGATGATCAGAAATTTCGACAGATCAAGTCCGCTGGAACCACGTTGGAAAGAGCCACGTCAGGTCCTCTTGACCACCCGTACTGCCGTCAAGTTGGAAGGCAGGAAGGGGTGGGTCCACCTTTCTCATGTAAAACTTTTCAAAGGATTGAAACCAGCTTCTAAAAACATTTCTAAGGATTCCCAAGACTCAAAGGATTGCCAGAACACTGTTTTAAAGGACTGTCCCGCACAAGACATTATTACAACCCCTCCCTTGTTAGAGAAAACTCCGCAACAGGAGTATAAGCTCAAATTAAGGTCTAGTAAAATAAGTCAGTCAGTTTGATTGTATAAGTCCTCCTCTAGGTGAAACGGTTAGATTGTTTCTGACATGTATAAAATAGACCCCCATAGTGAGAGAGTCAGTCGAAGTTCACTTCAATGTATCGTTTTTCTGAGTTTCATATTATTCATCAGCATAATGATTTCCTGCACCAGCTATGCGTTCTATCTGTATTTTCCAGTTCCTCATGTAAATATGTCTGCTAATGCTACAGTAGAGCACACGTTTAGTGATCTGCCTCCTCACGAATATTCTTACCGCCTCGCTATGCGTAACAACACATTTATCCGTATGTTACATTACTCACACCAGACCAGCAATGCCACTAATTGTTGGGTGTGTGGTCGACTCCCCCCTTTTCAGACACCGAAGGGAGTTCTACCACTGTTTCCTTATCCATTCTCACACAATGGTTCGTGTGGAGCATGGTCCACGTTAACGTCATCCTCAACAGATATGTCTTTTCTTAACAGTACATGTTTTCCAGACAAGAAAGGTTTCCCCCACAGAACAGGTTTAGATCTAGAAAATGAAGTATATAATTTAGGTAATTATTCGTCGAATTTCATGGTCCTGAATGTTCAGTCTGATACTACTCCAGACTTACCTGCTATCTCAGTACTACCAGTCAAAGGCGAATTATGTGTCCGTAGTTATGGTTCTGTACATATAGGTCATAGTGAATGTACTACTGTTGTCAAGTATAGTGACAGTGGGAAATCTGTTTTCAAAGCTTCACGTCACTCTTATTTTATTTGTGGTCAGACCGCATATGTCCGTCTGCCCCTCGATTGGGAGGGAACCTGTTACATTGCTTTCCTACTGCCACCTGTTTTCCTAGCCCCATCTGATTATCACAGAAACACACATCTAGTACACATTAGACATAGAAGGGAGTCCCCAATTGTCGATTATACTGAAACTACTCTAGAACAGTATACAGATTTCAATAAAGGTTTCTTCTTCTTTGTAGGACCTGTCCAGAATAGTAAACTGATCCGTAGGTTAACAAGAACCCTTGAAGCTGTAGTAAATGAGACTGCCTCTGCTCTAGGCAACCTAACCGAAGAACAATCTGCTATGAGATTTGTTGTTTTGCAAAATCGTCTCGTCCTTGACGTCATACTGGCCGATAGGGGCGGGGCCTGTAGAGTCATCGGATCTAGTTGCTGCATTTTCATTCCAAATAACGCGCCGTCTGTTTATTCAGCTATAACCAGACTCCATAAAATTGCCCATCTGTTACACCAAGATCCAGGCACCTGGACATGGTCCGGTTGGTTCTGGAATATAATTTCCGCATGGGGATGGAAAGTCCTGTCCTTTCTAGGTATTGCAGTAGCAATCATATTTAGCTGCTGCCTCTGTATACAATGTGGCCCTGCGATTTGCAGCATGTGTGCTACCTCTTGTATTCCTAGTCCCAAGCCCCGTTCTAAATCCCGTTCCAAGACAATTCGAGACGAGCAAATGATACTGTATGAAATGATAGATGGTATCATGAAAATTGATGTTTCCTGATGGAAACGTAGTGACAAGGAGGGAATGTGGAAAAGTAAATTTTGCCATGTTCTGTGTCCCTACGCCTCATCCATCATATGTTATGTGTGCATGACCAATATGCATATGTTATTCCCCATGTCCGATTAAATGACGCAATTCCAGTTGTGTCCACCTCTAGTATGTTAGTTTCCAGTCTTCGTGAATACTACGAATATCAGGCCTATGTAAAGTTATGTTGCCACGTTTCTCAGTGTGCACGTTATTCCATTATAAAGTCCCCGTTTCCAGGCCTCAACAGGGCCCGGACCACAGATTCAGCTCCTGTCTCCTGAAAGCCTCGCTGAGGAGCGATACAGCCCCCACCTGTATCCTCGACCTTTCACTTACTTCCTGCCTCGCAGTGCCCGGTGCAGCTTGGCTCTGCCTCTGAGTCTGCCAAGAGTATGTTATGATTCCAGCTATCAGTTCAGTCCTCCTCTTCTGCATTCCTAAGCTACTGAACTGCATCAATAGTTTCCGTCATTGTCTAGCTTTCTCGTCTCCACGTTAGAGAAATACTGTATTAATGGTCATTTAATATTCTTCATCACGCACTACATGTAGAATAATGCATGGTCCAGTCTTAGAATCAAGTTAGCTTTTCCCCTCATGACTCCTAGTTTATATCAACATGTTCCCTAAACATTAGATACCAGATAAGGTTTAGGTACATGTCGCTCCGACCCTCCAGACTCTAGTCTCTGCTCCTAGCACAGAGTTCGTAGCCCCCAGCTTCTCCTAGTAACACGTCATTGCCCGTTTTCGCGCACCATTAGGTTAGAGGTCCCGGCTCCTTAGGTAGCCCCCTCCTATGTTTCCGCCCATTCATGACATATTCTGTTACGTTTGCATCACATGTCTATGTATACTCCCAGTTACACCTCTTTTTACTGTTATCTTTCGCGACTGCTACGCGTCACGCCTTCTGCTCCACCCACTGTTACGCCTACTGCAATGTAATGCTATGTGTTGCGCTATGTATATAAGTCAATGTATTGTTATTAAAAGTTAGCGCGCTCATCCCAGACCAAGCCCCGGCAGCTGCTGGGCCCCAGTTGTCCTGCTGGGCCCTGTTACCTCTGTTCCTATGCAGGTTGTCCTGATCCTGTCCTTATGCTGTAATAAACCTGCAGAAACTCCTACTACCTCGAATCTTGACTCTTATTTTATTGAGCTATCTGTTATTCATTCATTCATCCAAAAATAGATCCGGTATTATTTATTTATATACCACATCACTGACACTCTCACTGACACTCTCACTGACTCTGACACTCTCACTCTCACTCACTGACACGCTCACTGACACTGACACTCTCACTGACACTCTCACAGACACTGACACTCTCACTGACACTCACTGACACTGACACTTTCACTGACACTCAATGACACTCTAACACTCTCACTGACACTCTAACTGATACTCACTGACACTCTCACTGACACTCACTGACACTCTCACTGACACTGACACTGTCACTGACAATCTCATCTACACTCTCACTGACACTCTCACTGACACTCTCACTGACACTCTCACTGACACTCTCACTCTCACTGACACTCACTGACACTCTCACTGACACTCTCACTGACACTCTCACTGACACTCTCACTGACACTCTCACTGACACTCTCACTGACACTCTCACTCACTGACACTAACACTCTCACTGACACTCACTGACACTCTGACACTCTCACTGACACTCTCACTGATACTCACTGACACTCCCACTGACACTCACTGACACTCTCACTGACACTCTCACTGACACTCTCACTGACACTCAAGGACACTCACTGACACTCTCACTGACACTCTCGCTGACACTCTCGCTGACACTCTCACTGACACTCTCACTGACACTTTCTCTGACACACTCTCACTGACACTCACTGACACACTCACTGACACTCTTACTGACACTGACACTCACTGACACTCTCACTGACACTCTCACTGACACTTTCTCTGACACTTTCTCTGACACACTCACTGACACTCTCACTGACACTCTCACTCTCACTGACACTCTCACTGACACTCTCACTGACACTCTAACTGACACTCTCACTGACACAGACACTCTCACTGACACTCACTGACACTCTCACTGCCACACTCACTGACACTCAATGACACTCTCACTGACACTCTCTCTGACACTGACACTCTCACTGACACTCACTGACACTCGCTGACAATCTCACTGACACTCTCACTGACACTCACGTACACTCACTGACACTTTCACTGACACTCTCACTGACACTCTCACTGACACTCTCACTAACACTGACACTCTCACTGACACTCTCACTGACACTCTCACTGACACTCTCACTGACACTCACTGACACTCTCACTGACACTTTCTCTGACACACTCTCACTGACACTGATACTCTCACTGACACTCACTGACACACTCACTGACACTCTCACTGACACTCTCACTGACACTCTCACTGACACTGACACTCTCACTGACACTCTCACTGACACTCTCACTGACACACTCACTGACACTCTCACTGACACTCTCACTCTCACTGACACTCACTGACACACTCACTGACACTCTCACTGACACTCTCACTGACACTCTCACTGACACTGACACTCTCACTGACACTCTCACTGATATTCACTGACACTCTCACTGCCACACTCACTGACACTCACTGACACTCAATGACACTCTCACTGACACTCTCTCTGACAATGACACTCTCACTGACACTCTTACTGACACACTCACTGACACTCTCACTGACACTCTCATTGACACTCACTGACACACTCACTGACACGCTCACTGACACTCTCACTGATGCTGACACTCTCACTGACACTGACACTCTCACTTACACTCTCACTGACAATAACACTCTCACTGACACTCTCACTGACACCCAATGACACTCTCACTGACACCCAATGACACTCTCACTGACATTCAATGACACTCACTGACACTCTCACTGACACTCTCACTGACACTCTCACTGACACTGTCACTCTCACTGACACTTTCACTGACACACTCACTGACCCTCTCACTGACACTGACACTCTCACTGACACACTCACTGACACACTCACTGACAATCTCACTAACACTCTCACTGACACTCCCATTGACACTCACACTGACACTCTCACTGACACTCTCACTGACACTCTCACTGACACTCTCACTGACACTCATGTACAATCACTGACATTCTCACTGACACTCTCACTGACACTGACACTGACACTCTCACTGACACACTCACTGACACTGACACTCTCACTGACACTCTCACTGACACTCTCAATGACACTCACTGACACTCTCACTGACACTCATGTACACTCACTGACACTCTCACTGACACTCTCACTGACACTGACACTCTCACTGACACTCTCACTGACACTCACTGACACTCACTGACACTCTCACTGACACTTTCTCTGACACACTCTCACTGACACTGACACTCTCACTGACACTCACTGACACACTCACTGACACTCTCACTGACACTCTCACTGACACTGACACTCCCACTTACTCTGACACTCTCACTGATACTCTCACTGACACTCTCACTAACACTGACACTCTCACTGAAACTCTCACTGACACTCTCACTGACGAATCTCACTGACAATCTCACTGACACTCACTGACACTCTCACTGACACTCACTGACACTCTCACTGACAGTCCCACTGACACTCTCACTGACACTCTCACTGACACTGACACTCTCACTGACACTGACACTTTCACTTACACTCACTGACACTCTGACACTCTCACTGACACTCTCACTGATACTCACTGACACTCTCACTGACACTCACTGACACTCTCACTGACAATCTCATCTACACTCTCACTGACACACTCACTGACACTCTCACTGACACTCACTGACACTCTCACTGACACTCTCACTCTCACTGATACTCTCACTGACACTCTCACTGACACTCAAGGACACTCACTGACACTATCACTGACACTCACTGACACTCTCACTGACACTCTCACTGACACTCTCACTGACACTCTCACTGACACTCTCACTCACTGACACTAACATTCTCACTGACACTCACTGGCACTCTGACACTCTCACTGACACTCTCACTGATACTCACTGACACTCTCACTGACACTCACTGACACTCTCACTGACACTGACACTCTCACTGACACTGACACTCTCACGGACACTCTCACTGACACTCTCACTGACACTCAAGGACACTCACTGACACTCTCACTGACACTCTCACTGACACTCACTGACACTCTCGCTGACACTCTCTCTGACACTCACTGACACTCTCACTGACACTTTCTCTGACACACTCTCGCTGACACTGACACTCTCACTGACACTCACTGACACACTCACTGACACTCTCACTGACACTCTCACTGACACTCTCACTGACACTCTCACTGACACTCTCACTGACACTCTCACTCTCACTGACACTCACTGACACACTCACTGACACTCTCACTGACACTGACACTCTCACTGACACTGACACTTTCACTTACACTCACTGACACTCTGACACTCTCACTGACACTCTCACTGATACTCACTGACACTCACTGACACTCTCACTGACACTCTCACTGATGCTGACACTGAGGCTGTCACTGACACTGACTCTCTCACTGACACTCTCACTGACACTGACACTCTCACTGACACTAACTTACATTCTCACTGACACTCTCACTGACACTCTCACTGACACTCTCACTGACACTCTCACTAACACTCTCACTGACACTCTCGCTGACACTCAAGGACACTCACTGACACTCTCACTGACACTCTCACTGTCACTCTCACTGACACTTTCACTGACACACTCACTGACACACTCACTGACACTCTCACTGACACTCTCACTGACACTCTCACTGACACTCATGTACACTCACTGACACTCTCACTGACACTCTCACTGACACTGACACTCTCACTGACACTCTCACTGACACTCACTGACACTCACTGACACTCTCACTGACACTTTCTCTGACACACTCTCACTGACACTGACACTCTCACTGACACTCACTGACACACTCACTGACACTCTCACTGACACTCTCACTGACACTGACACTCCCACTTACTCTGACACTCTCACTGATACTCTCACTGACACTCTCACTAACACTGACACTCTCACTGAAACTCTCACTGACACTCTCACTGACGAATCTCACTGACAATCTCACTGACACTCACTGACACTCTCACTGACACTCACTGACACTCTCACTGACAGTCCCACTGACACTCTCACTGACACTCTCACTGACACTGACACTCTCACTGACACTGACACTTTCACTTACACTCACTGACACTCTGACACTCTCACTGACACTCTCACTGATACTCACTGACACTCTCACTGACACTCACTGACACTCTCACTGACAATCTCATCTACACTCTCACTGACACACTCACTGACACTCTCACTGACACTCACTGACACTCTCACTGACACTCTCACTCTCACTGATACTCTCACTGACACTCTCACTGACACTCAAGGACACTCACTGACACTATCACTGACACTCACTGACACTCTCACTGACACTCTCACTGACACTCTCACTGACACTCTCACTGACACTCTCACTCACTGACACTAACATTCTCACTGACACTCACTGGCACTCTGACACTCTCACTGACACTCTCACTGATACTCACTGACACTCTCACTGACACTCACTGACACTCTCACTGACACTGACACTCTCACTGACACTGACACTCTCACGGACACTCTCACTGACACTCTCACTGACACTCAAGGACACTCACTGACACTCTCACTGACACTCTCACTGACACTCACTGACACTCTCGCTGACACTCTCTCTGACACTCACTGACACTCTCACTGACACTTTCTCTGACACACTCTCGCTGACACTGACACTCTCACTGACACTCACTGACACACTCACTGACACTCTCACTGACACTCTCACTGACACTCTCACTGACACTCTCACTGACACTCTCACTGACACTCTCACTCTCACTGACACTCACTGACACACTCACTGACACTCTCACTGACACTGACACTCTCACTGACACTGACATTTTCACTTACACTCACTGACACTCTGACACTCTCACTGACACTCTCACTGATACTCACTGACACTCACTGACACTCTCACTGACACTCTCACTGATGCTGACACTGAGGCTGTCACTGACACTGACTCTCTCACTGACACTCTCACTGACACTGACACTCTCACTGACACTAACTTACATTCTCACTGACACTCTCACTGACACTCTCACTGACACTCTCACTGACACTCTCACTAACACTCTCACTGACACTCTCGCTGACACTCAAGGACACTCACTGACACTCTCACTGACACTCTCACTGTCACTCTCACTGACACTTTCACTGACACACTCACTGACACACTCACTGACACTCTCACTGACACTCTCACTGACACTCTCACTGACACTGACACTCTCACTGACTCTGACACTCTCACTGACACTCTCACTGACACTCTCACTAACACTGACACTCTCACTGAAACTCACACTGACACTCTCACTGACAATCTCACTGACAATCTCACTGACACTCACTGACACTCTCACTGACACTCACTGACACTCTTACTGACACACTCACTGACACTCTCACTGACACTCTCAGTGACACTCACTGACACACTCACTGACACGCTCACTGACACTCTCACTGATGCTGACACTCTCACTGACACTGACACTCTCACTTACACTCTCACTGACAATAACACTCTCACTGACACTCTCACTGACACCCAATGACACTCTCACTGACACCCAATGACACTCTCACTGACATTCAATGACACTCACTGACACTCTCACTGACACTCTCACTGACACTCTCACTGACACTTTCACTGACACACTCACTGACCCTCTCACTGACACTGACACTCTCACTGACACTCACTGACACACTCACTGACACACTCACTGACAATCTCACTGACACTCTCACTGACACTCTCATTGACACTCACACTGACACTCTCACTGACACTCTCACTGACACTCTCACTGACACTCTCACTGACACTCTCACTGACACTCATGTACAATCACTGACATTCTCACTGACACTCTCACTGACACTCTCACTGACACTGACACTCTCACTGACACACTCACTGACACTGACACTCTCACTGACACTCTCAATGACACTCTCAATGACACTCACTGACACTCTCACTGACACTCATGTACACTCACTGACACTCTCACTGACACTCTCACTGACACTGACACTCTCACTGACACTCTCACTGACACTCACTGACACTCACTGACACTCTCACTGACACTTTCTCTGACACACTCTCACTGACACTGACACTCTCACTGACACTCACTGACACACTCACTGACACTCTCACTGACACTCTCACTGACACTGACACTCCCACTTACTCTGACACTCTCACTGATACTCTCACTGACACTCTCACTAACACTGACACTCTCACTGAAACTCTCACTGACACTCTCACTGACAATCTCACTGACAATCTCACTGACACTCACTGACACTCTCACTGACACTCACTGACACTCTCACTGACAGTCCCACTGACACTCTCACTGACACTCTCACTGACACTCTCACTGACACTGACACTCTCAGTGACACTCTCACTGACACTCTCACTGACACTGACACTCTCACTGACACTGACACTTTCACTTACACTCACTGACACTCTGACACTCTCACTGACACTCTCACTGATACTCACTGACACTCTCACTGACACTCACTGACACTCTCACTGACACTCTCACTGATGCTGACACTGAGGCTGTCACTGACACTGACTCTCTCACTGACACTCTCACTGACACTGACACTCTCACTGACACTAACTTACATTCTCACTGACACTCTCACTGACACTCTCACTGACACTCTCACTGACACTCTCACTAACACTCTCACTGACACTCTCGCTGACACTCAAGGACACTCACTGACACTCTCACTGACACTCTCACTGTCACTCTCACTGACACTTTCACTGACACACTCACTGACACACTCACTGACACTCTCACTGACACTCTCACTGACACTCTCACTGACACTGACACTCTCACTGACTCTGACACTCTCACTGACACTCTCACTGACACTCTCACTAACACTGACACTCTCACTGAAACTCACACTGACACTCTCACTGACAATCTCACTGACAATCTCACTGACACTCACTGACACTCTCACTGACACTCACTGACACTCACTGACAGTCCCACTGACACTCTCACTGACACTCTCACTGACACTCTTACTGACACTCTCACTGACACTCTCACAGACACTGACACTCTCACTGACACTGACACTTTCACTGACACTCACCGAAACTCTGACACTCTCACTGACACTCTCACTGATACTCACTGACACTCTCACTGACACTCACTGACACTCTCACTGACACTGACACTCTCACTGACAATCTCATCTACACTCTCACTGACACACTCACTGACACTCTTCACTGACACTCACTGACACTCTCACTGACACTCTCACTGACACTCTCACTGACACTCTCACTCTCACTGACACTCTAACTGACACTCACTGACACTCTCACTGACACTCTCACTGACACTCAAGGACACTATCACTGACACTCACTGACACTCTCACTGACACTCTCACTGACACTCTCACTGAGACTCTCACTGGCACTCTCACTCACTGACACTAACATTCTCACTGACACTCACTGGCACTCTGACACTCTCACTGACACTCTCACTGATACTCACTGACACTCTCACTGACACTCACTGACACTCTCACTGACACTGACACTCTCACGAACACTCTCACTGACACTCTCACTGACACTCAAGGACACTCACTGACACTCTCACTGACACTCTCACTGACACTCACTGACACTCTCGCTGACACTCTCGCTGACACTCACTGACACTCTCACTGACACTCACTGACACACTCACTGACACTCTCACTGACACTCTCACTGACACTCTCACTGACACTGACACTCTCACTGACACTCTCACTGACAATCTCACTGACACTCTCACTGACACTCTCACTCTCACTGACACTCACTGACACTCTCACTGACACTCTCACTGACACTGACACTCTCACTGACACTGACACTCTCACTGACACTCTCACTGACACTCAAGGACACTCACTGACACTCTCACTGACACTCTCACTGACACTCACTGACACTCTCACTGCCACACTCACTGACACTCACTGACACTCAATGACACTCTCACTGACACTCTCTCTGACACTGACACTCTCACTAACACTCTTACTGACACACTCACTGACACTCTCACTGACACTGACACTCTCACTGACACTCTCACTGACACGCTCACTGACACTCTCACTGATGCTGACACACTCACTGACACTGACACTCTCACTTACACTTTCACTGACACTAACACTCTCACTGACACTCTCACTGACACAGACACTCTCACTGACACTCACTGACACTCTCACTGACACTCTCACTGACACTCTCACTGAGACTCTCACTGGCACTCTCACTCACTGACACTAACATTCTCACACTCACTGGCACTCTGACACTCTCACTGACACTCTCACTGATACTCACTGACACTCTCACTGACACTCACTGACACTCTCACTGACACTGACACTCTCACAAACACTCTCACTGACACTCTCACTGACACTCAAGGACACTCACTGACACTCTCACTGACACTCTCACTGACACTCACTGACACTCTCGCTGACACTCTCGCTGACACTCACTGACACTCTCACTGACACTCACTGACACACTCACTGACACTCTCACTGACACTCACTGACACTCTCACTGACACTGACACTCTCACTGACAATCTCACTGACACTCTCACTGACACTCTCACTCTCACTGACACTCACTGACACTCTCACTGACACTCTCACTGACACTGACACTCTCACTGACACTGACACTCTCACTGACACTCTCACTGACATTCACTGACACTCTCACTGCCACACTCACTGACACTCACTGACACTCAATGACACTCTCACTGACACTCTCTCTGACACTGACACTCTCACTAACACTCTTACTGACACACTCACTGACACTCTCACTGACACTGACACTCTCACTGACACTCTCACTGACACGCTCACTGACACTCTCACTGATGCTGACACACTCACTGACACTGACACTCTCACTTACACTTTCACTGACACTAACACTCTCACTGACACTCTCACTGACACAGACACTCTCACTGACACTCTCACTGACACTCTCACTGACACTCTTACTGACATTGACACGCTCACTGAAACTCTCACTGACACTCTCACTGACACTCTCACTCTCACTGACACTCACTGAAACTCTCACTGACACTCTCACTGACACTCTCTCTGAAACAATCACTGACACTCTCACTGACACTCTCACTGATACGCTCACTGACATGCTCACTGACATGCTCACTGACACTCTCACTGACACTCTCACTGACACTCTCACTGACACTCTCACTGACACTCTCACTGACTCTGACACTCTCACTCTCACTCACTGACACGCTCACTGACACTGACACTCTCACTGACACTCTCACAGACACTGACACTCTAACTGATACTCACTGACACTCTCACTGACACTCACTGACACTCTCACTGACACTGACACTGTCACTGA
The DNA here is from genome assembly GCF_964261635.1 of Lissotriton helveticus. Taxonomy (NCBI): domain Eukaryota; kingdom Metazoa; phylum Chordata; class Amphibia; order Caudata; family Salamandridae; genus Lissotriton; species Lissotriton helveticus. The sequence continues at coordinate 1,512,684,827 of NC_136059.1, read as the reverse complement.
CAATCTCATCTACACTCTCACTGACACTCTCACTGACACTCTCACTGACACTCTCACTCTCACTGACACTCACTGACACTCTCACTGACACTCTCACTGACACTCAAGGACACTCAAGGACACTCACTGACACTCTCACTGACACTCCCACTGACACTCTCACTGACACTCTTGCTGACACTCTCGCTGTCACTATCACTGACACTCTCACTGACACTCACTGACACTCACTGACACTCTCACTGACACTCTCACTGACACTCTCACTGACACTCTCACTGACACTCTCACTCACTGACACTAACACTCTCACTGACACTCACTGACACTCTGACACTCTCACTGACACTCTCACTGATACTCACTGACACTCCCACTGACACTGACACTCTCACTGACACTCTCACTGACACTCAGTTACACTCTCACTGACACTCTCACTGACACTCACGTACACTCACTGACACTCTCACTGACACTCTCACTGACACTGACACTCTCACTGACACTCTCACTGACACTCTCACAGACACTCACTGACACTCACTGACACTCTCTCTGACACACTCTCACTGACACTGACACTCTCACTGACACTCTCACTGACACTGACACTCTCACTGACACTGACACTCTCACTGACACTCTCACTGACACTCTCACTAACACTGACACTCTCACTGATACTCTCACTGACACTCACACTCTCACTGACACTCACTTACACTCTCACTGACACTCTCACTGACACTCTCACTGACACTCTCACTGACACTCTCGCTGACACTCAAGGACACTCACTGACACTCTCACTGACACTCTCACTGACACTGTCACTCTCACTGACACTTTCACTGACACACTCACTGACCCTCTCACTGACACTGACACACTCACTGACACACTCACTGACACACTCACTGACACTCTCACTGACACTGACTCTGACACTGACTCTGACACTGACTCTGACTCTGACACTCTCACTCACACTCTCACTCACACTCACTGACACTCTCACCGACACTGACTCTGACACTCTCACTCACACTCTCGCTCACACTCACTGACACTCACTGACACTCTCACTCACACTCTCACTGACACTCACACTGACACTCTCACTGATGCTGACACTCTCACTGACACTCTCACTGACACTCTCACTGATGCTGACACTGATGCTGTCACTGACACTGACTCTCTCACTGACACTCTCACTGACACTCTCACTGACACTGACACTCTCACTGACACTCACTTACATTCTCACTGACACTCTCACTGACACTCTCACTGACACTCTCACTAACACTCTCACTGACACTCTCGCTGACACTCAAGGACACTCACTGACACTCTCACTGACACTCTCACTGACACTGTGACTCTCACTGACACTTTCACTGACACACTCACTGACACACTCACTGACACTCTCACTGACACTCACTGACACTCTCACTGACACTGACACTCTCACTGACTCTGACACTCTCACTGACTCTGACACTCTCACTGACACTCTCACTGACACTCTCACTAACACTGACACTCTCACTGAAACTCACACTGACACTCTCACTGACAATCTCACTGACAATCTCACTGACACTCACTGACACTCTCACTGACACTCACTGACACTCACTGACACTCTCACTGACAGTCCCACTGACATTCTCACTGACACTCTCACTGACACTCTCACTGACACTCTCATAGACACTGACACTCTCACTGACACTGACACTTTCACTGACACTCACCGACACTCTGACACTCTCACTGATACTCACTGACACTCTCACTGACACTCACTGACACTCTCACTGACACTGACACTCTCACTGACAATCTCATCTACACTCTCACTGACACACTCACTGACACTCTTCACTGACACTCACTGACACTCTCACTGACACTCTCACTGACACTCTCACTCTCACTGACACTCTCACTGACACTCACTGACACTCTCACTGACACTCTCACTGACACTCAAGGACACTATCACTGACACTCACTGACACTCTCACTGACACTCTCACTGACACTCTCACTGAGACTCTCACTGGCACTCACTCACTGACACTAACATTCTCACTGACACTCACTGGCACTCTGACACTCTCACTGACACTCTCACTGATACTCACTGACACTCTCACTGACACTCACTGACACTCTCACTGACACTGACACTCTCACTGACACTGACACTCTCACGAACACTCTCACTGACACTCTCACTGACACTCAAGGACACTCACTGACACTCTCACTGACACTCTCACTGACACTCACTGACACTCTCGCTGACACTCTCGCTGACACTCACTGACACTCTCACTGACACTCACTGACACACTCACTGACACTCTCACTGACACTCTCACTGACACTGACACTCTCACTGACACTCTCACTGACACTCTCACTGACACTCTCACTGACACTCTCACTGACACTCTCACTCTCACTGACACTCACTGACACTCTCACTGACACTCTCACTGACACTCTCACTGACACTGACACTCTCACTGACACTCTCACTGACATTCACTGACACTCTCACTGCCACACTCACTGACACTCACTGACACTCAATGACACACTCACTGACACTCTCTCTGACACTGACACTCTCACTAACACTCTTACTGACACACTCACTGACACTCTCACTGACACTGACACTCTCACTGACACTCTCACTGACACGCTCACTGACACTCTCACTGATGCTGACACACTCACTGACACTGACACTCTCACTTACACTTTCACTGACACTAACACTCTCACTGACACTCTCACTGACACAGACACTCTCACTGACACTCACTGACACTCTCACTGACACTCTCACTGACACTCTCACTGAGACTCTCACTGGCACTCTCACTCACTGACACTAACATTCTCACTGACACTCACTGGCACTCTGACACTCTCACTGACACTCTCACTGATACTCACTGACACTCTCACTGACACTCACTGACACTCTCACTGACACTGACACTCTCACGAACACTCTCACTGACACTCTCACTGACACTCAAGGACACTCACTGACACTCTCACTGACACTCTCACTGACACTCACTGACACTCTCGCTGACACTCTCGCTGACACTCACTGACACTCTCACTGACACTCACTGGCACACTCACTGACACTCTCACTGACACTCTCACTGACACTCTCACTGACACTGACACTCTCACTGACAATCTCACTGACACTCTCACTGACACTCTCACTCTCACTGACACTCACTGACACTCTCACTGACACTCTCACTGACACTGACACTCTCACTGACACTCTCACTGACATTCACTGACACTCTCACTGCCACACTCACTGACACTCACTGACACTCAATGACACTCTCACTGACACTCTCTCTGACACTGACACTCTCACTAACACTCTTACTGACACACTCACTGACACTCTCACTGACACTGACACTCTCACTGACACTCTCACTGACACGCTCACTGACACTCTCACTGATGCTGACACACTCACTGACACTGACACTCTCACTTACACTTTCACTGACACTAACACTCTCACTGACACTCTGACACAGACACTCTCACTGACACTCTCACTGACACTCTCACTGACACTCTTACTGACATTGACACGCTCACTGAAACTCTCACTGACACTCTCACTGACACTCTCACTCTCACTGACACTCACTGAAACTCTCACTGACACTCTCACTGACACTCTCTCTGAAACAATCACTGACACTCTCACTGACACTCTCACTGATACGCTCACTGACATGCTCACTGACATGCTCACTGACACTCTCACTGACACTCTCACTGACACTCTCACTGACACTCTCACTGACTCTGACACTCTCACTCTCACTCACTGACACGCTCACTGACACTGACACTCTCACTGACACTCTCACAGACACTGACACTCTCACTGACACTCACTGACACTGACACTTTCACTGACACTCACTGACACTCTGACACTCTCACTGACACTCTAACTGATACTCACTGACACTCTCACTGACACTCACTGACACTCTCACTGACACTGACACTGTCACTGACAATCTCATCTACACTCTCACTGACACTCTCACTGACACTCTCACTGACACTCTCACTCTCACTGACACTCACTGACACTCTCACTGACACTCTCACTGACACTCAAGGACACTCAAGGACACTCACTGACACTCTCACTGACA